>NW_006793902.1:3089570-3135151 GCF_000442215.2 Lipotes vexillifer
AAAAAAAAAAAAAAAAAAAAAAAAAACAACCTGTCCAAAAATAAAACTCTTGATTCCAACTCAACTTCCATCCCTGACAAAGACTTTTCTAATAGCAACTCCATTCACTTATTCAAAAAAATTTTAACCTCTTACCATGTGTCAAGAAACTGGTTCCAGGAACCATCCTTGTTAGAGCTCAGGACAAAGCCCCCTTGAAACTTTATTTTTTGGTCTCATCCCCAATTTGCATCCTATTACTTCTATACCTTATCACCTTTACATCCTATTGCTTGTACAATGGAAATCCTGTATATCAAGAGTCTCAATACTTCTCACCTCCACTGCTACATCCTAGTCCATTATCTCTCTGAATAATTGGATGATTCCAATAACCTGGTCCAGTATCTGGTGTCTTTGTTTCTATTCTTGCCCCTCTTCAGTCTTTTCTCCACACCGTGAAGGAATTCTCTCAAAATGAAAGTCAGATCACATTCATTCTTCTGCTCAATGCTCAATGGCTTCGGATGTCACTCAGAGTAATATTACAATGCTTCCAGTGGCCTAGGAGGCCATTTAGAGTTTTCTTCTGCATCTCCGCTTCTCTCATCCTATCCTGCTACCACTATCACTCTTACTCCGCTCTGGACACACAGGTTCCTTGCTGTTCCTCAAATATACCAAGCACACTTCTTTCTCAGGAACATTGCACTTGCTCCTCCTTTTGCCTGAAACGTTCTTCACCCAGACAGACCTGTAGCCATGCATGCACATGACAACTGTACCATGTTTCACCCAAATACCTGTATGCTTTGCTTCTTCACTTCCTCCAGGTCACCTGCTCAGAGGGACCTCCCTTCCCTGGAGATGCTGCCTAAAATATAACTGCCCCTTTCCCCACCTCTCTTTAACCCCTCCCCTTATTCTTCTTTATTTCTCTTTAGCGCTCTTCTCACAACTAGAGAAAATACACATGTATGTATATATGTATCTGTACGTATATGTGTTTATTTTCTGTCTCCTCCAATGATATGAAGACATGGAGTTTGAATGATTTGTTTATTGATGGAGCCCCATAATAGTCCTATTTGACAGATGAGGAAACTAAAGCCCAGAAAATTTGAATGCCTCTCTGAGTACTTTTCTGGCAAAAATGGGGATTATCAAGCAGAAAGGAGAGTACAAAGATGGAAATGATGATGAACTCAGTAGATCTGTGCATGTGATAGGCTACAGAAGTTAAGTTGATGAATTCTGTCATTAGATGTAGTTACTTTGTGACTTGGGCAAGTCCCATAGTCTTTTGAGACTTCAATTCCCTCATTTCTAAAGTGAGGGTGATAAAACTAGTGATAACATCAGAAGGTTGCTCTGAATATGAAATGAGGTGTTGCCATAAACCACTAAGCCTGGCATATCGTAAGCTCTCAGATAATAGGAATGATTATTATTATCTAAGAGAGTTTAATTCATTGTTTATTAAGCACTGCTCTAAATACTTGGGGAGTGGCTAAAAATATACCCACTTTTATAAAATGATTATCTGGTGCTGAATGTGGTACTCGGTCCCAAATATGTGATCATGCCTGGATATGGAAAATAAATCAAGATGATAAACCACTTTGACCTTTTACATATCACCATAGAAACAAGATTGGTAACAAGAAAGATGGTGATGAGAATGGTACCTTTTGTTTCTATTATACATCACAGATTGGAACATCTTCTCACGTACATCATCCTATCAGATCTTCACAATTATGGGAGGTATGCAGAAGAGATTATATATATTTTTTCACTTTCCAGATGAGATGTTAAAGTATTAGGAAGTTAAATAATGTTATCAAGTTTAAAAAGCTAACATATAATAACTATTAGTACAGTAAGTTAAATCTTTGGATCCCTAGGCTAGTGGTCTGCCTAAGATATGTTTTAACATGAACATGTTAAGGGAGAGAAGGAGATATTTATGCTGTGAGTCCTTCCAAAGTTCTCAAAATTTGTAGGAAATTGCCTTTTCTGTGTTCCTTTAACATATTTCACTATTACTTCCATATGGGAAGAGTGAAAAGAACATTTATTGAGCAATTGTCAACTGTGTTAAGTCATCCACATTGTACTTATGTGTCTTTCTGCATCATTAGACTACATGCTCTATTGGGACAGGCGCTATATACCATTTTATGTGCATGCACAGCCCAGTTACTGCCACATAGTATGCATTCAATAAATATCTCTTGACTAAGTGAATGAAACAGCTTGTTTGGTTATATACAGAAAGAAGCAATGGTGAAAGTACACCCTGAATTTAAATCATATAATCAATCAGTACGATTAGAACGAACTTTATAAAATTGCAGTTTCCTAAGTTAAAAACTGTTGATGTCAACAATTTCATATGATTGAAACTAATAGTTTCCAAAGAGGGACAATGATTTTGGAAATGCTCAGTTTGCCAATCAAATTTCTGGAATTTATGGAAATCCTTTTCAGTTTACTTCTCATTACATAAACATTTATGTACCAACCAAGGGGAAAAGAGCCAATATTTTGATTTCAAAGAAAGTCTTCTAACTTCAAACATTTAATTGTGGGAGGGTAATTAAAAATAAAGCCAGAATAAGCACATTCAGTACTGAGTTATAAAGAGGACATGTCTATTGATTACCTGTATCAGGGTCCACAAGCACAGAGCAGAGAAGTCACCCACTTGTGCTGCCATAGCCTTAAATCCAACGGTACAGCCATTGGTACATCAAGGTATCCATACTGTTTTCTCTTAATATAGCTGTTCAAATATTATGACTTCTCACAGTTCTATTCTGAGTTCCTCCTTTGTCACTTGACTTGATCACTGAGATAATTAACCATTTGGTGATCATTTTTTCCCATAGTATTCTCTTCATTACACCACCTATCACCTTGGGAAAATCAAGACCATCTCCTATTAACTAGTTCGTTGCCACTGCGAAACACTGTTCTGGGCATGCACAGGAAATAATTTTTAATTAAAATGAAGCATCTGAAGGATATACATGGATGCAAATCTATATGCTACTTAAATATCTCTTTAGCTGCTAGTGGTATCCTCGCTTCACATTGGAGATCAAGATGTGTGGGAGTAGGAGATGGTACATACCAAGTGTCCTTGATTTTCAAATAACAGCAGCTGGTCGACCTCCTGCTCTAACTGATCTAAACCTCTGGTCGGAAAGGACACAGGATAGTTGTGGTCTGTGTAAATGTGACATTTATCTTCATGAGTGTAGTGATGAAGAATGGACCAGGACTGGCACAGTTATAAGTGACTTATCCCATTTCCCCTCACAAGTGAAGATAAATGACACAAAATCTCAGCCACCAGGCATTCTATATATTTTTCCGACATTTATGCCTATAGACGCAAACATACAGAAGGTCTCTTCCTCAACCTGTTTTTTATTTTCAAAATATGCAGCTAACAAGAACAACAGAGACTTGTGGGAAAGTCAGAGGGGATGAAAAATGCTGAATCACTTCTAGGAGACAAGCTATGCCCTGGGAGAGCAACAGACCCTATCTCTGGGAACTCTAAAATGACTGTAAGCCTCAAAATAGGATTTCCACGGGTCTCTGGCTGCTGTCATTAAGATAATGTTATGAGACAGTCACAAAGGCCCCCCAAGGATACTGCACTAGAACACTAGACAACCTGTAGAAAATTCACAAAGATGGTGGTTCTAACAGAGTGACTTCTAAGACCTCCTGTTTGTCTAAAAGACAGTCTTTCTGGTTTACTTTATTCTCATACAACATTCATTATCCTCAGATGATATGCAGTGCTTAATTTCTGAATTGGACTAGGATGTCCTCACTAAGCTTTTTAATTGCTGGTAAGGTTGACAGGGTATAGAAGGCTGAATAACTGCATCATCCAGGATGTTCTCTGTGTCCAGCTCTCATAGCTAGATAATGTGGGGACTCAGTGTCAGCCCACCGTGGGATATGGTCTCTCTTACATAACAATGCTGTAGCACCACTGAAAGCGTATTGGATCATTTTAAGTTACTACATTCAAATGTAAACCTATATTGAAGGAAATTTAAACCTAATTTGAAGCTGGCCCTATGGGGAAGAATCTAGTTCCCTAGAGCTAGTTCACTAGAAAATTATTATACCCAGCTAATCAGAAGGCTAAGTCTCCTCTGTGCCAAAGCAGTTGGGAGTTGTAGTTTTGCCTCTTATTGCCTATACCTGACTTGTTCCCAGTGTTGTTAGTCTTTAGGACCATTTAATAGTAGACGATGGACCTCCACCCATAGGCAGAACAGATCCTGGACATCTTCTTCAGCCTAATTCTCATAATCGGCTTGATGACGTCATTGTTTCAGATTTAGCTCTGATGTTATGCTCCAATAGCTTATAATCTATACTCTAATTACTTTGGGAAATGTTACCAACTTGACCCCAAGATCATGCCTCCATATTTGTTTGCAACCTCCTATGGGACTCTTGTCCCTTTCCATGAGTCTAAGTCATTGTTATTATAACATATTCAATAACCTAGGCCCTCAATGACTAAGGGTCTGGCTTGTTCCTTAAATTTCTAGATATCTAAAATTACCACCTTAGTCCCCTCCAGTACTGAAAGTCTTTCTAATATGCACCTCATTCAACATTTATTGAATGTTTCCTAAAAGCAGGGATAATTCTAGAAACTCAGGATTCTGCAGCGAGTCAGAGAGTGACAAACTCTCCCTTCATAGAGCTTAGTTTTTAAGGTTTAGACAGGTAATAAGCAGACCAGAAAAGATCAGATAGAGATAAGTACTGAAATGAAAATACAACAGTGATGAGTGATGAGTCAGGGAATGACTGATAGGATATATTACATGGATTTGGTCTAGGAAGACCCCTCTGAAAAAGAGACATTAAATTTCAAGAATGACAAGAAAGAACTCAGACATAAAAAGATCTAGAAGAAAAATATTCCAGGCAGAGAGAATAACTAATATGAATGCTCCAAGTTTGAGGAAGTACTAGAGTCTAAATGTTTGTGTGCACCACCCTCCCAAATTCATATGTTAAATCCTAATACCCAACATGATGGTATTAGGAGGTGGTGCCTTTGGGTGGTGATTAGGTCATAAGGATGGAGCCCTCAGGAATGGAAATAGTACCATTATAAAAGAGGCTCCAGAGAGACCCCTAGCCTTTTCTTCCCTGTGAGGATACAATGAGGAGTCTGCAACTAGGAAGACAGCCCTCACCTGACCATGATGGCGCCCTGATCTCTGAGTTCAGGTCTCCAGAAGTATGAGAAATAAGTTCTGTTGCTTATAAGATACTTAATCTGTTGCTTATAAGATATAAGATACTTATAAGATACTTAATGCTATTTTGTTACAGCACTTCAAACAGACAAGAAGAATGTTATACTTAAAGAATAATAAGGGACGGCTTCCCTGGTGGCTCAGTGGTTGAGAGTCCGCCTGCCATTGCAGGGGACACGGGTTCGTGCCCCGGTCCGGGAGGATCCCACATGCCGCGGAGTGGCTGGGTCCATGAGCCATGGCCGCTGAGCCTGCACGTCTGGAGGCTGCGCTCCGCAACGGGAGAGGCCACAACAGTGAGAGGTCTGCGTACCGCAAAAAAAAAAAAATAATAATAATAATAATAATAATAAGGGAAAACATAAGCGAGTCTAGTACGAATAAAGTGAGAAAGCAGAAGAGTAGGAGATGTGGATGGAGAGTATATTAGTTTCCTTTGGTTTCCATAACAATTATCACAAATGTGATGACTTAAGACAACAGAAATTGATTCTCTCCCAGCAATGGAGGCCAGAAGTCTGAAACTGAGATGCCATCAGGACTCTCTAAAAACGTTTGGGGAGAATTCTTCTTTGCCTCTTCCAGCTCTGGTGGCTCCAGATATTCCTTGGTTTGTGGCTATATTACTACAATCTCTGCCTCAGTCTTCACATAGACTTCCTCTCTTCTCCATGCATCTCTCTTATGGGCGTCTCTTTTAAGGACAGTTGGCATTGTATTTAGGGCCCACCTGGATAATCCAGGATGATCTCATCTCAAGATCCTCAACTTAATTACATATGCAAAGATCATTTTTTCAAATGAGGCCACATCCACAGGTTCTGGAGTTTAAGATGTGAACACATCTTTTAGGGAGCCAGCATTCAACTCGTTACAGAACGTTAGGCCTGGTAGGTCAGGGAAAGCAATTTCTTTGATACTATATGCAGTTGCAGGCTCTTGAAGAATTCCACACTGGAAAATAATACAGTCTTATTTAGACTTCTAAACCATCACTCTGCTAGTGTGAGGACTGATTGAAGGTACCAGTGGTATATAAGTAGTGCATGTGAGAAATGGCTTGGTCTTGAGTGGCAGCAATAGGAATGGAGAGAATTAGAGAATTAAGGGGTTTTCCTGGAGGGTAGTGTCAAGAATATTTACCTAGAAATATGAGGATGATTGTAAAAGAAACCAAAATGTTGCATTCTGCCACCTTCCAATGTAGGGGTCCAAATAGCATCTGTTCCTGTACTCCCTGCCACCATGCTCCACATGCCTGCAAGAGCATTTGTGTTAAGAGATCCCCTCCACTTCCCTAGCTATTCTTAGCCCATTGAAAATATTAACCTCTCTGTTAGTCTGGCCCTTGTCCTAGTCTTTATGGTTGGTTTTGCCTCATCTCATTTTACTTCAAGAGTCTGTCCTGCCCAGTGACCCATCTTATTTTATTTATGTATGTATTTATTTATGTATGTAATTATTTATATATGTATTTATTTATTTAGACCAACCTTGTTTTAAAACAAGGCTATTCCAATTCTTTCCCAATGCAGTTCCCTGGGGCATCCAAGAAGAACCTCAGTGCTTTGGTTATACTCTGAAAATGGTATACCATTCAGGTTCTACCCTGGAATGTCAGAGAGTATGCATTTTCTTCAGGTTAAGGTGACACCCTGGGAACAGGTCTAACGAAGTTTCAGAGCCTAATTATATGACACTTACCACCTCCATGACTTACATGTATTATGTACTTAAACTTCTACAGAACTATAATTTCTAGATTACCTTTCTACTTCTGGGACCTCTTCTGAATACACAAAGAGATTGGCTTAATCAAAATAATACCCATTCTTATGTTTTTTGAAGAAATGATGATTTCAAGTCAAGTATAATTTATCGCCCCCCTTAGGTTGAAGTTCTGATAGAGGACTGAGCTTTAGGGTGTCTGAGGAGTTCAATGAAGGTAGAGACAAGAGATGGCAATGTGCTATAGTTTGTGAAGTCCCTGGATAAAGGCCAAATTTTCATACTGAGTGAGCCATTTTTTGGGAATGTGGCTAGAAGCCTAGAATATTCTCTTGGATTCGGGAGGAGGAACAAAGCAACATGAAACCCTTGTCCTTATTCCCTATGCTATGGTTGTTCCAATATAAGTTGTTCCCATAAGCCATTCCAGAGCATCTACATAATACTGTTGCTGGTAAGTGCCTCTCAAGCTTATTTTTAAATAAGCTCCATTTTTCAGAATGATTTCAACATCAAAAACTACATGTGTCTGCAACTAAATTTTCAATCTATTAATTACGGTTTGTAAGAGCAAAAGAAAATTTAGGATTTGGTATTCCAAAACTAACAATATTTAGAAATAGCCTTACTAGAACAAGCTTAAAACCTACCAAGAAAATACATTCCCTAGAGCGTGAAATCTGGCAACAGTGAAGAGGAACTGCTGCTCTCTGGCTCTGGATTAGAACATTTGCGCATCTGAGAGATCTTTCCTGTGACCCATCAAAGTGGCAATTGTTTAGAAATACAGGTCACCAACTTAATATCCATCAGCATGTGGAAAAATGTAGACGTTTATACTGACATTTGGTCCTATTCTTATGTTGTATCTGTTTAAATGAGGGCTGCTACCTTCGTCATGAAACCTGTATCACATTAAATGTGGGTTAAGAGAAGGAAAAGAATATCAGAAAAAAAATCCTAGTTGGTGAATATTCATCTCTTTACTCATTCATTTACTCATTAACTAATTATTTTGTTACCTTTAAGTCACCTAAACCTTACTGAGCATGAAATGATTAAATGGGAATTGGGTAGACAGTGGAGTTGGAGTGGATCTTAATTACGCCACAGTGCAGGAGAGTGAAGTCCATACTTCCACATAAAGGAAAAATCCCTTGAAGATGGAAATTTGGTCAATTGACTTTTTTTTTTCACACTCAGGAGTCTAAAATCGTCTTCCTGTTGTTATTGCTTGAAGAATCCTGATCAGGACAGAAGTCTCAGATGTCAGAGAAAATGTTCAAATTGGAGTTAGAGAAGCCATTCCCAGGTTAATGAGCACAGAGCAGCAGGCATTTTGAAGACTTTATTTGGAGAAAGGAAACATCTGCAGAAATCAAGTGATTAAGACGTGATACTCAAAGCGAACTCTGAGCGATCTCATTAGCAGAGACTAAGAATAGTCAACAAATATAATAAGAGCCCTGTTACAAGGTCACAAACATCCCAGTGCAGGCCAGCTGTGTGGGACCCACTAAAGAGGAAGATGGGGAACCTGATTGAATCAGATGACAAAATCATCCCTAGAAGACATAAAAGCTTCTTCCCAAGTCCCAAGGGAGGAAGAACCAGAAATGTATATGAGATTTTCCATTGCATTTTATTCATAGTTCTCCAGATGTGCTTATTCATATTAAAATGTATATATTATTATTCTACAATGTAGGTTCAATCGTTCTCAGTTACTTTGAATAACTCCTGTACACATGTCACTTTCTCACCAATATTCCCTCACACACATTTGTCAAAGGACCCCCTACTCACCTGCACACAGTGACTCATATCCTTTCTCTGAAATTACATTTGTTTATTTATTTTTCTCTTTTTAAAACTATATTTAAATGGATAACCAACAAGGACCTACTGTGTAGCACAGGAAACTCTGCTCAGTATTATGTAACAACCTAAATGGGAAAAGAATTTGAGAAAGAATAGATACGTGTATGTGTATAACTGAATCACATTGCTGTACACCTGAAACTAACACCACAATGCTAACAAACTATACTCCAATATATAGTAAAAAGTTAAAAAAAAAAAAGAAATGATATGTTCTTCAAAAAGTTACTTACCCTGGGTTAATTCATCCTTTTTCACTTAATACAGAGTAAAGGAAGGATAATCTGGCCAAAACGTGTTCTTATATGAGGCTGTATAGTGATAACAGTAATCAGCTTGAGTTTATGCATAATTCCATTGATAGTTATGTGTACACACACACACACACACACACACACACATTGTGTAAACCCTTTTTTCCCCCTAAAGATCCCAGATTTCCTGTATTCTTAGATGTCTTGGTAGTTTTTTATTTTCCCATGTTTTTGCTGTTAAATTTCCATCCATTGAAAAAAAAAAAAACTATATTCCTGCCTTGAGGAGAATATAAGCTTCATGAGTATGGGGATGTTACGAAGCTTGTTCACTATCTTATTTCCTGAGCCTAGAATAATGTTTGGAGCAGGATAAGTCACTCAAATAATTATTAAATTTAAAAAATGGATGCTTTTTATGCCTTCATAAAATCACTACCAAAACTATACCTCTTTGTCTTATTATATAAAGGAAAGAATATTTAAATGGAGGTTTCACCAAGGAACCAAGAACAGTAGACGATACATTCCAAAGAGAGTACAAATTTACAATGGAGGCAGTCATAAGTGGCCGCGCATCTCATAATCTCTTATATAGAGCAAAGATATCAATGGACCAGAGAAAGCCATGAAGAGGATTTCTTTGGAGAGAGCTGTACTATGAGTCCCAGTCCTAAGGGAAGGGGCGGGTGGTCTTACATACAAACCCTCAGCTTAGTAAAGAAGGGATTTAAGAAGATTATTAGAGGAAAGTTTTTGAGTAAAATGTCAGTGGGTTATGACTTACCATCAACAACCCCAAAGTGAAGATTATAGAAGAAATCCTGTCCCTCATCTCAAGACTAAAGATAGGGTTGTGATGGCACAGTAGAGCAGACTTAGGAGGCTGGTGTCTAAATCCCGTCTGAAAAATCTCAGAGGCAAGAGACCAAATGTTGCTCACACATTTGAGGGAGTTGATGAGAGAGACTTGGAGATATTTTAGATCCTATGCAAGAGGTTTGCTTGCAGAAGTAAATAGCTTACCAGAAGGAATCTGCAAGTATTTCTGGATGCCTAGGGGCTGAGGAAGGAGTCAGTGATGTTTCAGGGAAGAGATCCTCAATCTTAGCAAGGCACATCTGGGGGCAGTGAGAGAGGAGGGTGGGTCACCAAAGAACACATGCACATGAAAAGCCACCATAAAAAAGTCGATTTCAAATGACTGGCAAATCCAAGATGCTGATGTTAACTCAAGAGAGTACCAAGCAAGTAAAAGCTATTCTGGTCCCCTCTTACCTATTTTCCTTAACCACGGTCCAACAAAGAAGAGTAGGCAGAGTAGACAGATGGGAGAGGAGGAGGAAAGAGAACTAGGTGACAATAAAGGGAAGAAAACAGCCGTGTCTATACCCTAGTCTGTGATGTCAGGCTTCCTACCCAAAACTGGGCCTGTGTTGGGGCAAGGCAGGAATCTCAATATTAAAATAAGTTCACAGTTTTCAACATTATGTAATTTGAATATGTCAGTTACTTAACACAGTGCCTTATAATTACATAAATATTTCCAGAAAGTTTTCATCTAGGGGCAGAAGCAGAACTCGTCCCAATGAATAAATTTTAATTGGGAGAGAAAAATGAAATTGCCTTATGATTCCATCTGTAGTGTGTATACGTTCAATATAATGGCTACTATACTTTTACTAATATCAACATCATGGGGTCCAGAGTTTGAAATTCCAGGTATATTTTAACCTGTTTCTCTCTGGCTATGCTTCACATTTTGCTAATGATTGATAACGAAGAAAATGGCAGTTAAATAAACCATTAACTTGGGAATAGGGCTTCCAAACTGATACATATAAATCATTTTTTAATCAGCAACAGACAATTCCCAATGTTTAAATATTTTACAAGTATCTGGTATTTCTAGAAGAACTTATGAAAGGAGGATACATTTGGGAGTTATTTGAAAATTAGAGGCAATACATCCTGTCATATATTCTGGAAAGAATACAAACTCTTCTGAACAAGTTAAAGGATCTAGAAGAATGAGATAAAATAACTATGTTTGTGTATCTATGGAGTTGGGAAGAGATGGAATACATGATAAGACACAGAGGTTAGGAAAATACGAAACAGTAAATACTTTGGTGGAAAATAAAGCACTGAAAGGGATTTCTCCCATTTCAGTAGATAACCACTAGTTAGCCTCAAATCTTTGAGTTCTCATGTTTTTTTATGCCATATTCGACCACAAAACTAATATGATATGATTTTACCAAAAGCAGGGTTCATACTGCTATTTTGTCCTGTTTGGTTGTTCAGTTTTACTGTGTGCCCCATATTTCCCTCTCTCGACTGTTTTTATGGGGGTATTTGAAACATCTGTTCCATGTAATAAAGAGTAGTTAGCTGATCTGACTGGTTAAAAGGTTGAAAAACTGCCAATTTGCATGTTTATCCCAACTTTATGTTTGTCACAAATATAGGCTCTTGGTGGCCTTTAAAAGCTGGCAAGCTAAGAGAAATGCAATTTAGGAGGATTGTGAATTAATAAAAGAAGGATCTTAATTGCTTAAGTTATATGGACAAACCTTACCCTGATAAGAGGTCTTTTGTTTCAACTCATATGTCCCCATATCAACTGACTTGAAAGTATTGTCACATATTCTATGCTCTGCTCTGAGCTCCAGGGGAAAACAGAAGCATTTGAGACTGTGACATACACAAAGGTTTTGTCCCTTTCCTCATTATCACAATCCTAGAAACCATTGCTGATGGTGAGGAAAAGAAATGGAAAGCAGATGCAGAAAAGGTAGTGTTTTTTCCCCAAACATTTTGTCCCTTGAGACTAGAAAAACTCTATAAAGACTCTAGTTTGGCTAAGAATGCAGTACTTTAAATATTCATGAATGAGTGCAAGGGAACAATGGATCATATTTATAGTTTCAGTGATTTAACTTCTTACTCATCATCGTCATCTTTTTTATTGTCCGGAAAATTGATTCCAGAAAAAAAGAAAAAAAGAGATGCTGACCATTTGACCATTTTTATCCCAGACATCATTTCCAAGTCCCAGTTTTGTTGTCTCCTGGGGGACTCAGTCTGTTTGACCTTCATTAGCTCATAAGCATCCTATTTGCAAACTCTTCACCTTGGCTTCCCTTTTGCCATTTTTCTTTGGTGGAAAGGTTAAAAGAAAATGAATTCTAATAATCTGGGGGTACAGAATTAGAGAAAGAGACATAAATGGAATGAATAAAGAAATTGCTTTCTTTAGGTCCAGAGTAAGAGGGAGAGCAAGGAATCACCTGTTTGATTACCTGGGATCTCTCTTGAAAACTGAGACTTCTTGCCTCTATTGTAGGAGTTAAGACATCACTGTAATTTTTCTTCTGCCTGAGTAGCAACCGGCCACCCCCCACCCCATCTGACAATAAGCCGCTTGAAGAAACCTGCAAGTGTTTTGCCATCTTTGTAGCTACAAGTTCTTCTGCATATTTCCTTGTTTTCTTGTTGTGTCTATTAGGGCCAAACACTACAACAAACGTTTTACATACGGTATGTCATTTACATCCACTTCAATGATAAGGAAATGGTGACTTAATAAAGTTATTTAGTGAAAGCTGGTAACTAGCAGAGCCGGGTTTCAAGAAGTCCAGGCTGGCCAACTCCAAAGATGAGGCACTGTAACTTGTACTTCTAAGCACCTACACAGAAAGGCAGGCTTGGGTGGCTTTTACTGTGATCATTTTCATGAAATAGGATTTAACTCCCAACTTATTCTTAGCCTTTCTGGATGATGTGCTCTCATTTGCCATCTCACCTTAACTACAGGCTCTGTTATCTCTCTAATCATGTCCACTACCTGTCTCTTTTGTCTCTTGTCTTCTATTATCGTTTTGTTAAAAGGCAGCAACCATATTGCACCACATCTTGATCAAGCAGGCATGCTATTTGTCAGGGAGCCAAGCAAGAAAAGTCCTTAGAGTGGTTCCTTAAGCCAGTGCTTGGCATGTTTCCCAGAAAGCCCGGTGCATCTTATCCGTACCCGATCTACCATACCTCGTGCAGGCACATCTATACCCATTAAAAGTTTCAGATCTATTCTGAACCAAATTTGATAATACAGCCTAGAGAGAAGGATAGCTTCACAGTGTCTTGAAGGTTTGATTTTAATAAGGATTGGCTATGTTTCAGAGGGTTTAGAACAAAGTGTGCTGCATTTCAAAAGGAATCACCATCTCCTTTGATGTTCTCAATCTCTTCTCATTCATTTTTGAGGTGAGAGTAAGGTAATATAAGCTCCCTCTTGAAGAAATCATCGGGTAAAACATCTCCACTATAAAGACATTTGGTGTCCAGGTATCAAGTGTATAGAATGGACTGTGGCTGATTCCAATCCCATTGTAGGATGTGAAATTAAAAGGAATTATACATACATCTTTGTATCTATGTATGTGTGAATATGTGCATATTCTGAAATTCAGTATGTTGTTATGTATGAATTGGACTGTAAGTTGTTTCTACAGTATGTCCTATGAATAGATACTGATTACAATAGGATAACAGCAATTATGGTTACATGGTTAAAAGTACCACATAAAAGAAAATTCTCAAGCCAATTGTGGTAGGCACAATTCTAAGATGACGCCAAGCCACACCACCATATACTCTCTCCACTCTTTGAGTATCAGCAGTACTTGTAACTAGCTTCTAACCAATAGAAAATGACAGAAGTGGTGGGATAGTCACTATACAGCAAAGGTGATGGAAGGTCACTGCTGCGATTATATAATGTTATATAAGATCTGCCTGAGGAGACTGTAGTAAGAGAGTCCTCAGCTGGCCTCCAAGAATTAAGCTGCTGGCTGTTGTGAAAGCGTGATGAGGCAAGGAATTACACGTGGCCTCTAGAAGCTGAGCATGTCATCCAGCTGACAGTCAGCAAGAAATCCAGGATATGAGTCCTAAGCTCCAAGGAAATGAATTCTGCCAATAATTACTTAAGCTTATAAAAGAACTCTGAGCTCTACCTAGAACCCACTGAATACCTTGACTGCAGCCTTTTGAAACCCTGAACTAAGGACCCAGTCAACCTGTGTCCAGAATCCTGTCCCAAAATTGAGATAATAAATATATGTTTTAAAAAATTTTTTATTGGAGTATAGTTGATTTGAACTGTAGTGTCAGTTTCTGCTGTACAGCAAAGTGAATCAGTTATACATATACATATATCCACCCTTTTTTAGATTCTATTCCCATGTAGTTCATTACAGAGTATTGAGTAGAGTTCCCTGTGCTATACAGTAGTAGGTCCTTATTAGTTATCTATTTTATTTATAGTAGTGTCTGTATGTTAATCCCAGTCTCTCAATTTATCCCTTTCTCCCCTTCCCCCCTGGTAACCATAAATTTGTTTTTTGCATCTGTGACTCTCTTTCTGTTTTGTAAATAAGTTCACTTGTACCATTTTTTAGATTCCACATATAAGCGATATCATGATATTTGTCTTTCTCTGACTTACTTCACTCAGTATGAAAATCTCTAGGTCCACCCATGTTGCTGCAAATGGCATTATTTTGTTCTTTTTTAATGGCTGAGTAATATTCCACTGTATATATGTACCACATCTTCTTTAACCATTCCTCTGTCGATGGACATTTAGGTTGCTTCCATGTCCTGACTATTGTAAATAGTGCTGCAATGAACACTGGGGAGCAGGTATTTTTTCAAATTATGGTTTTCTCTGGATATATGCCCAGGAATGGGATTGCAGCTCTATTATGGTAGCTCTATTTTCAGTTTTTTAAGGAACCTCCACACTGTTCTCCATAATAGTTGAACCAATTTACATTCCCACCAACAGCATAGGAGGGTTCCCTTTTCTCACACTCTCTCCAGCATTTATTGTTTGTAGATTTTTTGATGATGGCCGTTCTGACTGGTGTGAGATGATAGCTTAATGTAGTTTTGATTTGCATTTCTCTAATAATTAGTGATGTTGAGCATCTTTCATAATATATTGTTTTAATCTAATACATTTGTAGTAATTTGTTACACAGCAATAGAAAACTAAAATATATATATATATATTTTTTTCCCTTACTTATCTCCAAGTTGTAGAGCCTGCATTTCAATCATTGACAAAGATATCTCCTCTCAATAATTCAGCAGAACATGAATAGAAAATGTCCTCTGGAGGGGGAGCAGACCCCTAAATTAGATATTATAGCTTATGTATTAAGTGGACATAGGCATGTCCAGTAGATACTGCATGAAAAATTTAGAACTGATACCAATCTGGTATTTAAGTTCAGGGCATGTTACCAAAGTAGGGTATAAATGTATTTCTCCAAAAAACTTATAAATATAAAAATGAAATCACCTGAAAACTAAGTATATACATACTTGCTTATCAAGAATCCATGCACCATATAAATATAATCTTAAAGAATTTATTCTCTTGTTGGCCAAATTATGAAATATGAAACAATATGGCATAAAACCAAGTTTATCAAAGTACTTGTGTGTGTATCTCGATGTGTGTCTGTATATTTCTGTATGTGTTTGTGTGTCTCCACGTCCACAGCTATGTGTGTGTATATGTGTATGTTTATCTGTGTGTCTATATCTATGTGTATCTGGGTCTACACATGCCTCTGTGTATCTGGGTGTATGAGTCTGTGTGTATGCTTTTATGCTTGTTTGTGTCTGTGTATGTATGTTGTGGGAGTCTATGTGTGTATCTATATGGAGGGCAGAGCATGTGTATGTGTCTGTGGGTCTGTGTATGTGAGAGGACCTGAAGAAGATGAAAAAAGGACAAGTGACCTCTTTAAAGGCCTTCTTAAGTGTTAATAGGTAATACAGAGAAAAAAATCAAACAAACAAAACCACTGACTTTGGACTCTGCAATCTAATATTAGTTCTAATTCTGTAATATATTAGCTCTGTGACTTTGGTAACCTGCTTCAGCCCTAAGCCTTGTTATTCCTATATAGAAAATGAATTGGTTCATAAATATTAAAACCATCCCACTGCTGGTAGGAGCATAAACCGGTTCAACCACTTTAGAAAATTGGTTATCTTTAATAAAGCTGAACATATTCATGCCCTATGACCCAAAAATTCCTATCCTAGGTATCTACCACCAATATAGATGTGTACGTGGGTTTACCAAAGCCATGTATTAGAATGTTTATGGCACCACTATTTAGTTCTTATAGGCCAAAACCAGAACTCTCCCAGTGACCATCAACCAATGAATGGGTAAGCTGTGTATATGCACCCAGCCGAATAGAAATGAGAATGAACAATCCCACATTTAATAGTCTCACAACAATATGAATGAATCTCACAAATATAATGTGAACAAAACAAGCTAGATACAACAGTATCATATAATTTACATAAACTACCAAAACAAGTGAACATAATCTAAATAGGCAAACTTAATCCAGACCCTTAGAAGTCAGGACAGTGACCATCCCTGGGGAACGTACAAAGGGGGCATTTGAGGTAAGGGCATTCGTCAGCTTATTGTGAGTGCTGGTTACCTAAGTGTGTTCAATTTGTGAAATGTCATGGACGTGTATGCTTCTGATATGTGTACTTTTCTTGTTAGAACATGAAATACTAATACCAAAATTTTTAGACTCTCATAGCATCAGGCAGCTGTGATGATCCAGCAGGATAATGCATATGAAAGTGATGGGAACAAGTTGCAGCACTGCAGCCCTATAAGAAAATGTTTTCAAACTGGGTAATGACCACAAGTTGGTCATGAAATCAACTTACGGATCATGACCTGCATTAAATAAACTGAAAGAGGATATCAGAGGGCACTGTATACTGGAAATTGTTTTGTGATACATATGTGCTTATAACAGAGTTATGAATATGTGTTTACAACTGGGCTGAGATGGAAAATGTACTTTTATTATGGGTCACAGTCAAAAAGGGTCAAAGTTACTGCTACAGTGTACAGATGATATAAGTTCATACAGCAGCATCCCTGGCTCACTGAATGCTCCTACATATCCTGCCCCTGCATTATGACCCCTTGGACCACAGACTTCACTGATTCCACATCAATCAGGTAAACAGGCATTTCAACAGGGGCATCCCAAAATGCAATGAAAGCATGTCCACCCTATATTCCTCAGTAATACCAACCATTGGCCTTATCGCTCCTGGTCATTTGCCAGAAGACCTAGGGCTTTCCACCCAGTGTATGGCCTAGAATTCTGCAAATTGCTCCCGCAACAGGGAAGACTGCTGTCTTCCAAATCAGAGGTTTTCCTTGAAAGCACAGAGACTCTGTTTCAGCCATTTTTCTCCGTAAGACTATAGCAGATGTAGAAAGTGGTAGCACTGTGTATCAGTGAAGATGTGGAATGGAAAATATTGTTCATCTGCATATCCTCAAAATCATGGGATGAAGATAATAATTAACAGTTATTTTTATGCCCCTTGACTTAATTAATTCCAGCTAAGATGTTTGTAAACATGTGATGTTATGTTTGGATAAATGTGTCAACGTGAAGATTAGTCACTAATACAAGGCACTAAGGAAAAATGAAAAGGCCACGTGCAGAAGACAGGCCTAGGTAGTTCCCCATTTTCTAGTTTGGGACATGTTTACCCACAGAAATCACTAATCGTGATGTTCTATGACAAAAGGAGCTCTGGAGAAGTGCTGGGAAAGCAGTATGGAGGAAAAGAAGGGGTGAAACACAGGCTAAGGTATGGATTAATACTGAAGCCCTGGTCAAATTCATATTAATGAAAAGTAGAAAAAGGCAGTTTCTTGAGGTGGAGGGCCATTTCATTTCATTTCTTTCCCGAGGAAAGGAGATTTGAAAGAGGGAACAAAACTGGCGGAGAAACTTGTTTCACTGAGAGGCAGAGGTTATTCCAAGGCTCTCTCGACAAAATCAAATGGGACCAAACAGTGCTTGAAGAAGGGCCGCTTACAGGGACAATGACAAAATATGCAAGTTCATTAAAAGACTACAATTTAGGTGACAGTCATTTGGATTGGATTCATGTGGCAAAGAGTGAAAAGAAAAGGGGTTCTGGGTAGAGATGCACAGTGGACAAAGTAGCAGAATGATTTGGGGATGACCAAAGAGGGGTTCTTTCAGATTTGCTCTAGTTTGTGTCCAAACCTCGCGATGCTTTGAGTCAGTGAACCCACTTCACATCTGTGTGGATTGGTCACATTACATAGGAGGAAAGGACCCTGACAATTTCCACAGGCTGCAGGGAACTTCCTTCGAGCTTATTAAGGCTGGAAGCACAGAGGACAGAAATGTTCCCTGCCTTCTAGTCCACCAAATGCTCCTGCTCTGTGAAGGGTCAGGTGGGGAAGAGAAGCCTCATATCAGAGTTAATGACCACAGTCCTGCTTTGCTAATTAATGCCACTGACCCACATGCGGTACGAAAAGGCAGCTTAAAAGGCTCCACACCAGCTGAGAAGTAGGTGCTGGGAGAGGAAAGGCATAGGAATCCTTTACATAAGTAAGAATGAAGGAGACTCTTTAATTTTCTGTTAATTACATCTTTTCAATCTATAATTTCTGAGTGGGGCAGGTAGGCAAAATCAAATCAGTGCTGCCATGACACAGTGGTTCCATTTTAATTAAAAGCCACCACCTTCTCATCACCTCACAGAAGGGCAGAGACTGGAGTCACCCCGGGTCTCAGATTTACTTCAGTTTTTCCCCTGTAACTTTTGCATGAGCAATTCTAACCCTTGACTTTCACAAAATAACTTTGTAATGGAGCATTTTATTTCATGATAGCCATAAAAACTGAACAGTATGCACTCCCCTGGAGTTATACACGTTTCTATACATTTATATATGTGACTATAAGGTGTTAAGAATATATAATACTGAGTCTTATTTTTCTAGGACATTGTGAGCTCCCAGCAGGACCCTGGAATCCTGAAAGAGGTTATGTATTTTGTTAACCAGTTCATTGGCCAGTCACTTGGTGGACAATTCTTTCCATAGAAACAGTTTCAATATTATTATACAAAAAGGAAATTCAGGCATAGGAGAGGACACAAGATAGTAAAATAATATACACTATGTTAGAACTCTGCCTAGGGGATCAATTCTTATACAAGATAGAGTTTTAATGTATAAATATTTGAGAAGAGGGGAGACTCAATCTTAAGGTATGAAGATTACCTGAGATAAATTTATTTAATGACCATTTTCACCATTGAGGTGTGCACATTTTGTATTTTAGTAGGTATATGAAAGTATGTGTATATATAGTAAACATATGTTTGCCTACATTTGCCATGTAATACTTTGATTGGATGTAGCCTGTTCGATGTGCATGTTTATCTGGGAAAAAACAAACACATGGTTGCCAATTGCAACAAGTTTATTTTTCTGTTGTAAAGAGTTATAATCTGTTATCTACCGTGAATCTCACCCTTTACCTCTTGACCAACTCTACTCTGCCACAAAAAAAAAAAAAAAAAAAAAAAATTAACTGATAAAATTCACACCTCGGACCATTTCCTTATGGACACTAATTGTATATAAAGGCAGGTCATTTTGTTTCAAACAAACCCCTGATTAGCATTGATTATGGCTATATTATTAGAATGTTAATTTGGGAAGTTTCTAATTGTCCTTCCCTTTGGAGACATAAGCAAATGCTAGACTTCAGTTATGAGACACATTTAATTCCTTTTGTGTAAAAGGATAAGCTGCTAATGCTAGCCTGGCTTTGCAGTAATATACATACAGTGATGCCAGAAAAGTTTGCATGGGAGGTATTCTTAAACAGAGTCCCATTTTGACTGTCCATGACAATATTGCTAAAACTCTACCTGTAAGGGGTGGTTAAGCGTGAGTGGGGTTCTGCTTATGAACATTTGTGTATATCCTCCTCTAACCCAATACACACACAGGAATTGTTCAAAGGGAGTAAAAACAGTGTACCCAATGAGTCATCACACAATCCCTGCTTTGTTCCAGTGCAGTCATAGCTGCACATTAATTTGGTTGCTCACTCTGTTCCAGGGGTGAATACAAAAGCAAAGCACCTCGTGCAGGCAAGGAGATGCTTGAAAGGGCTCACTCAGTGAAAACATCTGCAGTGCCTATTTTAAATTGAAGACTCAAAATTATATCTTCAATGAAAGTAAGCTACTCATTGCACGGAGAACTAAAGTGGCATATGCCTCACAGTGAAGCCACATTAAGAGAGGAAGAGAAAAGAAAAAGTAGAAAAAACTAGAGAGGAAAGGAAAAGAGGATGGAGGAAAAAGTGAGATAAGAGGACATTCCAGAGATATCTCTGGGGTGCAACAAAAGCTGTGCTAATGTCTCCAAGGTTAGAGAGATGCCATGAGAAATCCAAGGTCTACTGTAAGGACTTTCTGGTGTTAAGAAATTAGAAATCCACGTATGGGAAAAGAGATATTCTAACTGGCTACCAAGTGGGAGTTGACCAGAGAATGTACGCTTCTGCCTCTGGAATTTTCAGGCTCACTTTATCTTCCCAACACACGAGCAAGAAATAAAATGAGTGTTTTTGTTCACAATGGACTAGATATAATCTAAAGAGGATGTCTGTGATTATGAACTTTTGGGGTACTACATGTTAAACTAAAGCAGACTCCTTTCTTGTGGGACTTCTCAGAGCCTTTTACATGCTAATGAACTTTTTCCAAGGTCAAGGAGGCATATAATATGTAATGAGAAAGTGGATCAAGGCTCCCTTTATCCAGAACATTTACATTTATATTTGCTCCCCAAAGCTTATTTTGGGGAAGGCTTTTCAATTAAGGCATCTAACAATACCTGATATATATATACACTAACAAACGTAAAATGGATGACTAGTGGGAAGCTGCTGCATAGCACAGCGAGATCAGCTCGGTGCTTTGTGACCACCTAGAGGGGTGGGATAGGGAGGGAGGCTCAAGAGGGAGGGGATATGGGGATATATGTATACACAGAGCTGATTCACTTTGCTGTACAGCAGAAACTAACACAACATTGTAAAGCAATTATACTCCAATAAAGATATTAAAAAAGATATAATTATACCTAAAAATAATAAAAATAACAGACTATTTGTAAAAGCTAGTAAAAACAAAAAACTTCTGAAAAAGGTTGTTTTTAAATTCAAGTACAGTTGATTAACAATGTTGTGCTAGTTTCTGTTGTATAGCAAAGTGATTCAGTTATATATATATATATATATATATATATATATATATATATATGAAATCAATCATATTCTTTTCCAGTATAGTTTATTCCAAGATATGGAATATAGTTTTCTGTGTTATACAATAGGACCTTGCTGTTTATCTATTTTACATATAGTAGCTTCTATCTGCTATGTATAAAATAGTGAAATGAAATAGTGAAAATGAAAAAGTTATTCTAGGATTACTTTAGGAACTGACTTTTATGTTGTTTGGTAGAGTTCAGTAATTATTTTAACAGATAATCAAACAATCAGAAACTGATTTCTTTTTGTTCTTTCTTCATGCTGATATCATTTATTTAATGCATGAAATAAAGTCACTCAGAAGTTCAGCATTAAACTTGGCTTTAAAAGATTAAGATATTAGAACTGGAGAAGCAGAACATATGTATAAAATTCTGGTAATAACTTGAATCATCTAGAGACTTGTGGATAGGGTGCTGTTTTTTCTAGACATTAATTAAATGAGGCAATGCTTTAAAATGGTTTACATTGTGCTTGACACATGATAAACACCTATTAATAGTAGTTACTTTCATGTGTACTGATATTTTTATGTCACATGTATGTTAAAGAATGGGACCTTTAAAAGTATAGAAATGACTTCCTAGAAATGGGGAAAGGAGGGACTTCCCTAGTGGTCCAGTGGTTAAGACTCTGTGTTTCCACTGCAGAGGGTGCGGTTTGGATCCCTGGTCAGGGAACTAAGATCTAGCATCCTGCATGCAGAGTGGCGTGGCCACAAAAAAACAAAACAAAACAAAAAAAACAAACAGAAATAGAGAAAGAAAACTAAAAGGAAACCTTACTTGGAAATAGAATCTTCTCAGAGGTAATCAATTTAAAATGAGGTCACTGGGAATTCCCTGGCAGTCCAGTGGTTGGGACTCCGCACTTTCACTGCAGAGGGTACGGGTCCCATCCCTGGTTGGGGAACTAAGATCCCACAAGCCATGCTGCAGGGCCCAAAATAACATAATAAAATTAAATTAAAATTAAAATTAAATTAAATTAAAAAATAAAAATAAAATGAGGTCATAGAGTGGGCTCTAATCTGAAATGACTGGTATCCTTGTGAAAGGGGAAATTTGGATGGAGACAGACATTCCCAGAGGAAAGATTATGTGAAGATACATAGGGGGAAGATGGCCATGTGGCTGGACTGATGCATCTATAAGCCAAGGAACACCAAGGATCCCAGGAAACACTAGAGGCTGAAGGAGGTGAGGAAGGATTCTTCCCTAGAATGAACAAAGAGAGCGTGACCCTGCCTGTCCCATGACTTCAGACTTCTAGCCTCTAGAACTTTCAGCTTCCATTTATTGTGAGACAATAAATTTCTACTGTTTTAAACCACCCAGTGGTAGTTTGTTACAATAGCCCTAGGAAATGAATATACTATATTGGCCTTTGTTGCACGTGTCACAGCTCTAATCATTTATTTGTTTACTGTTATTGCCTATTTTCAACACTAGAATGCAAACCCCACCAGGGACAGAGATCTTACATATCTGGTTATCTGCTGTATCCCCTGGTTCTAGGACAGTGTCTGGCAGAGAGTTGGTGTTTAATATATATGCAATAAATTAATGAAAGGTGGAATTGAAGAGAAACATTGACCGAGCCTTAAGGACAATGAACAGGAACATCTTCAATCATTCATTGCTAGTTGTTGTGTTTGCTTATTTGTTTGCTTTTTACTACTCTAAGCATCCTTTAAGCCCAATCTTTATCAGGAGTACGATTAATTGTGTGACTCTCTCTATTAAGGTCTATAGATTATTATTGAACCAAAACCTCAGTGGGCCTTACTTGGTGCCAAGATGTTTATACTTATAGAACATCAGTGCATTCCATAGGAAAAGAGAAAAGCAAAGGATCCTTTAAAGGGGAAACATGGTCAAAACAGAAAATATTTTCTGCTATCTGCTCCATACATGTGTCATGGATTGGGTCAATTGTTGATAATGAGAAATTTGATCACAGGTATTTCTAAACCAAAGTATTAATGGATACCTACATTGGTAAAATATGTTAACTCTCTTTCATTTGTTTTTTTTTTCTTTTTATTTTATACTGGTGTATAGCCAATTAACAATGTTGTGATAGTTTTAGGTGCACAGCAGAGTGACTCAGCCATACGTATACATCTTTCATTTGGGAGGCAGTAAGGTAATTTAGTTAAAAGCATGGGTCATGGGGTCAGAGAACCCTAGTCAAAGTTCAGGCTCCCTTACTCACAAATGACATGACCTTGTACAAGTTACTTTCTTTTCTAAGCCTCAGTTTTGTCAACCCCTCCCACCACAAAAATGAGGGACAACAGTACCTCCCCTAAAGTGGTGACAGGAAAACTAACAGATGCTGTTTGCAAGCTGTTAGCGCACTGTGTGACACACAGTAAAAATGCAGTAAACGTTGATTTTATTATTTTAAGAGTTCTCTGGCCACAGAATCCACCGACAAGATTGATGTTGTATAGTATACGAGGTATACAAACCTAAAATCCATTCTTTAGCTCACACATGAATGAAATACTGTAGGCTCACAATGTAAACCTGTTTCTCTTCTGTTGGCCTTGACTACTAACTTAGGGTTCATTGATTTAAATAAAATTGAAGACCAGGAATCACTTTCACTTGTAGAAGCCATATCCCCAGGGTTGTTGTTTAATCCCCAAATATATAATTTTAGAATCCTCTAGCAACATGAGATATCCATTTTCAAAATTGTCACCCAAGCCTGTTAGAAGCTAAGGACATCTACAATTCATGATGAATCTGAAGGAGGTGCTGTTGCCAGCAGACGTGTGTGTGTGTGTGCGTGTGCGTGATATTTTTAATTTTTTTCTGCATGAAACCATATTTATAAAGCAGCCATAGAAAAGTCCCATGTGTGTTTTTAAAATTTTCTTCCTATGCTATAACCATAATTGCAGCCTAGTATTTGACCATATAACAATACTGTTCACAGAGACCAAGGAAAAAGTGCAAGAGTTATAACAATAACCAATGGATTTTTTTATTGCATTATAGTTTATAAAGTATTTTCCTACTCATTAGCTTACTTGATTCTCCCAGTGGACAGGTCAAATCATTATAAGTAATATTTCCATTTCAGAGTAGAAGGAACTGAGGTCAAATGCTTTCATTAAAGTCACAGAGCTACTTTGTGATAGGGGTGGTACTAAATCTACACTTTTCAACCTCAGGCCTCCTTTCCTTTCATTATAACTTGCTGCAGTAATTATGTAAAAAGTGAGATGGATAGATTTATCATATAATAGAGTTAGAAGGAGAGACTTCATGAATGTATCTAGTCTCTACTATTTCCAGGTAACATAGTTTACCATCTTAGCTTATCATCTTTCAAAGCATTACCTCTTGCCCACTTTGAGCACTAACCCCATCAAGCAGTAGTTCCATAATATATGTGATTGTGTCAAACACATGATACTGCTTACCCACAACGCAAAGATTTAATGTCAGCAACTAAATTTGCCATTAAATGAAAATGCAGAAGGTTGTCTCGATGTTAGAAATAATTTCAAAATTCACAGAAAAATTGGAAAAAGGAAATGGTCACTTTGCTGTCTTAACATCCACGCTTCCCAGTGAACAGGGAAAACCAGAGGTCATGTCCTACTTATTTCTGGGAAATCCTCCACTCAGTCAAGGTCACAGCTGAATTCACCTACCCCAACAAAACATGGTCCAAACCCAGGCTAACAGGCCACAGAGGGAAACAATTCAAAGTCAGAGCCTCATCTTTCAGGGGATGCTGGAGACTGTCTCATCAAGGCAACCTTGAACTTGAGACCAACCTCTTCATCTCCAGAGTGATAGCATTGTCTCACCACCTGGACATCCAGATCCTGACCCTTCAGTGTTACTACAGACATAGTAAATGCAAAGGCTTGTCCTTGATGAGCTTCAGAAAACTAGTCAATCCCAAAGCACCACAGCCTCGCTTAAAGCTTCCAGAACACATGGTCTCCTCCCTATAGATTCACAGTTTGCAGCATTTCACCACTTGATTACATATTGTCTTCTGCTCTCTAATTGTTTTATATGTTTCCTTCTTGTTTCCCCAACACATTCCTTAGTCATTTAATTTATTTTCAACTCCCAAAGCACCTCGTCCTGTCACCATGATACACATGAGTTCAGCTACTCTGTGCCCTGCACTGAGCTAGATTCTGGGGCTATAAGGGTGATGAATCTAGAAGCTTTGTCCTTCAGAAGCTCCCAGTGTACTACAGGAGACCCTCACATTTACAGCTCACATTGATAAGACACATGAGCTGTGTCAGCAGGATAAATACGTTGTTTGGAGAGCTTGAGGGAGAATGAGATGTTCCCTGGTGGAAAAAGAGGATGGGAGTGAGGCAAGGGTATTTCAGGTAAGGAGAGTATGACCAAATATGCCTAGTTTTAAAGAGTGGGTTTGGCATGTTTTGAGAACATCAAGTGTTGTAGTAAGACAACACATGAAGGATGGAGACGTTCAACTGAGTGGTATTACGTAGTGAAGGAACCTGAATACTTTAGCATTGTCTTCCCTGTTATAATGTAGGCTCACCAAGCACAGAGACAATGTGTTTCCTTCACTGCTTCATCACCAGCACCTAGGACAGTGTCTGGCACATGGCAGCTATTTAGGAACATTTTTAAATAATTAGATGAATGAATAAATCAATGATTGAGAGATAGTTAAAGGGAGACAAGCATGCTATTCAAGCAGTGGCATAACATGATTAGATTGGGTTTTAAAAGACATCTTTACCTCCTACCTTGATTCTTTCCTTTGACTTTTAAAATTGCTCTTTTTATAACATATCCTATATGATTTAGTATGTCTCCAGTTTCTATGTCTGTCCTGCTATAGTCTATTCTCAACAAAACAACGAGGATACCTATTTAAAATATAAGCCAAGTCAGGATCTTCTCTAATCAAAACCCACCACTGGCTGCCCATCTCACTTAAGGTAAAAAAACATAGTCCCTCCAATGGCCTGAAAGGTTTCATGCCATCACTGTGTCATGACTTCCTTGTCTTTAATTACAACTTCTCCCCCGCACACACACTATTTCCTTTCCAGTCCCACCAGACTGAATAAACCAGGCATGGCCCTGCCCATTCTCTCTGTTTGGAACCATCTTCTCCCAAATCCATGGAGTTCATTTCCTCACCTCTTTTTGTTCTTTGCTTAAATGTCACTTTCTCAGGGACTTCCCTGGTGGTCCGGTGGTTAAGACTTTGTGCTCCAAATGCAGGGGGCCTGGGTTCGATCCCTGGTCAGGGAACTAGATCCTGCACGCTGCAACTAAGAGTCCACATGCCACAACTAAAAAGATCCCGCATGCCGCAACAAAAATCCCATGTGCCGCAACTAAGACCCAGCGCAGACAAATAAATAAATAAATAAGAAATAAGAAATAATTATTAAATGTCACTCTCTCATAAGGTCCTCCCTAAGCAAGTTGTTCAGAATTTCACACTTTATCTTTCCCTCCCTCTATTCTCCCTTACTGGCTCCACTTTTTCTTTTTATATAGCATTCATCTCATGCAACCAAACTCTATAATTTCTGTTTTTCCTGTGTATTGTTTGTTTTCCCCATCTTCCCTCACTTGACAAGAAGAGAGATCTCGTCTCTATTTCCCCCCACTGATGTACTCTAAGTGTTTATACCTAGAATTGAGCCAGACACATAGTAGGTGCTTTATAGATGGCTGTTGAATTGCATTGACTGTTTAGATATTTGAATAACAATTTCAGTTTTGGTAAATCTAAAGCAGTAGGAGATTTGCCAAGCTTGCAAAGTGGTTATTAGAAATGAATGCTATCATGAATGTTAAAATCCTGATAAGAATATAAAGTTCTGTATGTCTATTAGTCAGTATTTTATTACTGACATCACAAACGGTATGAGTGAAATAGGTCTTCAAGTCATCTTACTGCCATATGGAGGCTGGGTTCCCCACTGGCAGGAAAAGACCAGAGAGGAATAAGTGAGCTTCCAAAGAACATGGAAATGCTTTCATTCACTTGATAAACACACTACCAGATGGACAGGTTGTGCCAATCCTGCCCACCTAAGCTGGATATTTTAAAAAGGTAGATGAATGAACAGTTGTGAAATAATTAGCATAAGAGAGAATACAAGATAGAGGTGACTCAAAGGAGAGATTAGAAAGAAACAAAGGTACATAATGCCAGTGAATGTGGCAGAACTGCAGCTGCTGGGAACCAAAACGTGCAGACATATTTATTTGCTACTGAAGGTAAAGGTAAGTTAGACAAGTTACAGAATATATCCGGGCTTGACGGATTATTTCATTCTTAAACTTCTGTATGGCCTTCTGCAAATATCAAATGTCCCACGTGTTTTATGTTTGCTCCTCCAGATCCACTCCCCATCCTAGTAGGAGAAGGGCTCACACTCAGAATTAGTGGGTTCCTTTGCCTTCTAGATTTGAATGGGCTTCATCCAATAGGCAACAACTGTAGGAGATTGGAGGAAGGGTGGAGTGTGCAGGCAGGCTATGTATTTCCCTGGTTCCCTCCTTGTGGGGTCAGCTGGGTTCTCTGTGACCTTCAAACAAATGCCATTGCTCTTTAAATGACCTTCTCTGCAAGGCTCTCTCCTTCTGGCTGCCAGTAACCTCTCCCTCCTAGCTCTTCTCCTACTATCCCCAGGGTACTTATTCCACAACCCTTGTGGTTTATCAAGCCACCTCCACCTTTGAAAACCATCCTTTTCTTAAACCTTATTTGAATTCTACTAATCTGACTGTGCCAGCTGTTGAGTTTCCTGTTGAGACCTCAATGATTCACATAAATTCTTTAAGGTTTAGTTTTCACATCAATAAGGTAAAAATAGTATTTACCACCTACAGCCATAGTGACCATTAAATTAAGTAACCTTTGTAAAATACCTGACAAAGTAGCTGACCTGGAAGAAAGTGTTCAAACAATATGAGACTCTTGACCTACCTTGCTTGTAAGTTATCACACTGTACTATAAGCACCTGCTTAAGTTGTCTGCTTCTCCCTGGAGATTAAGTGTTCCTTAAGGATAGGGCCACAGGCACAAAGATCCATACCTGTGCACCCAGCAGGTGCCCTGAGATGTCAGTTACATGATCACTGAATGAACATAGTACACCAGCAGCAGAGATAAGACAGGACTCCAAGGTCTCACCAGGCAAAACCAGAATATAAAGCCTCAGCATTTGAAGTTCAAGGTGTTATAAGTAAAGATAGGAGCAGAATGGGAAAGTCTAATTTGATCTTTTTGGCTACATCTGTCTAGTAACAATGTTGAAAATCTCTGTCTTGTGTATGTGTGTGTGTGTGTGTGTGTGTGTGTTTGTGCATAAACATGATAGATAGCTGATAGACAGATAATAGATAGACATGTATCACAATCCCTCAGTCAACTGTTATTTGATGCATTTTCCACAAGAATGTAGCCTTGAAAATGAACTGTAACTAATTAAATAGATAATTACACCCCACCATTTTCAATTACATCATATCTAAAAAAAAACCCAAATTATTAAAGCAGTGATTAAAGTAAAAGTGAATTTGATTTCTAAAACTTGACTGCTAAAATCTGACTTTTTATTTATGGTCCAAATAACATAATTATCAAACCAGCCAAGGCATTAGTTCTTAAAGATTAAAAAAAAAAAAAAAAACCCTAAAAATCAAGTATTATAATACAAACCTAGTCACCTATGCACATATGGGAAAATTGAAAGAAATATTTTTTATTTTTATTCAAAACATAACAATGAATAACCTAATACGATGATTTGCTGAGCAATTTCCACTTTTAGTTTAGAGCAGAAATGCATCTTTAAAAATCTCCTCCTACCCTGTGTTTTCCCCCTTGAGACCCTAAAGTAAGAGGGAGCACATGTTGGATGGGAGGGATTCTGGCAGCATAACCAGAAGTCTATTCTATGTGTCATGAACCACATCAATAGAATTCAGGGAAGACATAAAAGAGCACACTTCTGGGGATGACTTCCTTTAGCAATACAGCCAGCGCCCAATTTTATCTCATCCTCCTGTTGATTTCCTCTTTCCTCAACTCTTATTTATTTTTTTTTTTTTAACATTTTTTTTTTTTTTTTTTTTTTTAAAAGCTAGGAAGCATATAATGGGCTTGGTTTGGGACATGCCCTGGGAGTGGAATATTACAATTAGTCAGCTGCAGTACGCGGGCCTCTCACTGTTGTGGCCTCTCCCGTTGCGGAGCACAGGCTCCGGACGCGCAGGCCCAGCGGCCATGGCTCACGGGCCCAGCCGCTCCGCGGCACATGGGATCTTCCCAGACCGGGGCACAAACCCGTGTCCCCTGCATCGGCAGGCGGACTCTCAACCACTGCGCCACCAGGGAAGCCCTCCTCAACTCTTATTAAGAGCAGTTCTTCCTTTTGTGTCTGTCACTGCACCTTTGCTAACCAACAAGTGGTGGTTTCTTTTGCTGAATTTCATGACTGTCTAGTAGTGTTTATATGTATGTATGTGTTGTTTGCTAGAGCATATAAGTGTTTGTGTGATATGTGTATGAGTGTTTGGAGTTAGGTCAGAGATGGGTGGCATGTTGTCTTTGACTGTGACCCCCAGAAGCACTGGAAGTCCAGGGATGCTACCTGAGGTATGAATAAGAGTTCTGTGCTTCAGCACACACTTCAGTCAGATGGACTTAGGTTTGAGATCTGCTTCTGCCACTCCCCCTTGTGTAGCCTTAGCTTCCCTCCTTTAAGAAAACATATAATTAGAGTAGCAACCTCACCGTGTTATTCTGAGGAGTAAATAAGATGATATATTTACCATAGTAAGATGATAGATTTCACACATAGCAAGTGTGAAAGAGTACAGGATGAGAAAGAAAGAAGACAGAAAAGGAAAAAGAGAACAAAAAGCCACGACATTATTACAGCAGCCCAAAGTTGAGAAGAGTCAGAAAGGTGGATGGATGGAGAGAGGGAGAAAGGCAGGGAGGCAGAGAGGGAGGGAAAGGGCACGGCTCTCCTGCTATTCAAAAGAAACCATGTCAAAGGGAACTTACTCCTGGTCTAGTGGTTCATACAGCACAGAAATAAGTTTGCTTTAAAGGAAGGAAAGAAGGAAGGGAGGGAGGGAGGGAAATAAGCTTTGCCTATGTAAGTAAAGAAAGTTCAGCCTGTTTCTTTACTGCAGGATTTCTTTCCCAGGGCCATTAATGTGCTTGAATTAACATTCCCACGAATCCTGGCGGCTCAGTGATTAGGACTTGGTGCTTTCACTGCCGAGGCCCAGGTTCGATCCCTGGTCAGGGAACCAAGATCCCACAAGATGTGCAGTGTGGCCAAAAAAAAAAAAATCCCTAATAAAAATGGACATGAAAAAAGATATTCCCACTATGGGTCTATATAGTACATCGCCTGTACCAAACATATTTGACCAAGTAGTTATATCTCTACATATCCTGGAACAGTAGTACTGACAATATCAATCTGGATAATAACACCTTTTGAGTAATTTTTAAGATTCTTTGTAGTGATGTTAAGCCTGAAAAATATGTTCTCTGTGCCTCAAACTAAGATGGTTCATTGTCATCGCACTATCATACTTTCTCTCCAGGATGGTATAGAAATAAGGTCCTTCCTCCCTCCTTTCTTTGTCCTATTTGAAACATGATACAATGTATAATATTTATTGAGAAAAAGAAGAAGTAGGCGGAGAGAAACAGAGGCAAGAAAAAAATTGTCATTCTGATTTTTTCCTCCTCTCCCTCCAATGAGTTTGAGGTGAAAATTCTATACTTCACTTGAAGATAAGGCATACTGCAAATAATTCTCTGATTTAGCTTTTCTTGGGCTCACCTCTATTCCTCAGGTTTATAGGGTTAGTTATAAACACAGAAAAATAGATCAGTGTGGGGTTCCCGCTCAATACAGGCAATGTGCTTTGTGATGAACTTTCCATGTAGATGGCAATCTTGGTTGTCACAAAGAGCCAAGTGAAACAGGACTCGTTATCTTGCTGCAGACTGTCTGAGAGCTAGGCAAGTTCACCTTCATTTGATAGCAACAGAGCAAGATAATGTGGGTAATTGAATAGTTAGTAAATCCATTTCTGGTCCATTCTTAGCCAAGCATGAAGAGAGAGCTTAATAGGGAGTACAATGAGAAAGCCACGGAGTCACTTAAATGAACAATAAGAAAGGAAAGGAAGGGAAATGGAGCTTTGCCCCATCAGAGTCAGAGGTATCCCAGAACTGGTACCCAAGTACAGCCCACCCCAGGACTCGGGGTCTGCTTAACCCTTTGGATGGTCTCATATGGCAATTCCTTCCTCTCTCATATCTCTAAGTGGTGGACAAGAAATATTCAATACAAGTGATTGAAATATTCATTAATGTGAGGGAATTCCATACCTTGGTGTTGTCTCTCTCTTATTACAAGAGCTAACTGACTCAGAATAAAGCAAACCCAATGTTTAAATTTGTTTCTGCCTATTAATTGGGAAGTGCTTAAAATATACTCTCTAGAGCAATAAGTAAAAATTATTAATAATAACAGTACTAATTACAGTTTATTAAACACTTATTACGCTAAGCACATTACATGCCAGTCTTATTTAATTTAATCCTCATAAGTCTACTGTGAGATAGACATTATTATGTCTATCTTCCCATACTAGGTCCCTCTCTTCCCTGCAAGGTCCCATCCCTCCTGGCCTACACTTCCAGGTATAAATCTCACAGACCACTCTGCCCTCAGCACCACAGGAAACAAAATATCCAAAAGAAAAGAAAAACATATAAGTTACATACGTTTTTACAGGGTACATATAAGTTACAAAAAAGCAACTCGAATTTCTGCCTCTCTTTATCCTTTCAAAGTAAGCCTTAGTTAAAATAATTACACAAACTAAATGCCACAGAATAAATTATTTTAATGTTCTTATTTTATAATTTTATGCAGACCCCAAATTATGAAAATAATGCTAATTGTAAGCAAAGCACTCAATTACTATGTTTAGTTAAAAATAAAAAGATACACAGCCATGTTTAGAGTATGATACACAAACACAAGATAGCCAAAATCACATCCCGAATAGTAAGTGTGCTCAGCTCCAGGGGGACTGGTGATTTTTCTATTCATGTGTTTATTTTTATCTGTCTCCGTATTTTCAAAGTTTTCTCAATTTTATTTGTAGCTCAGATTTACTGAACACTTATCATGCACTATTCTAAGAATTTTACATGTATTAACTCATTTAATCCTGACAACAATGTTACTAGGTAAGTGCTGTTATTACTCCCCTTTTTACAGATGAGCAAAATAAGGCACAGAGTTATGATCTTGCATAGGGAGTGGACAGCACAGCAGCTCTGTAAACCCAGGTGGTGTGCTTTCAGAACCCGAGCTTTTAACCACGACATGCTATTTCCTAGTAATAAGGTTAGCTGTGTAGCAAGAAGAAAAAGTATATAAAATATTATTTTATTTTTTAAATGCACTCTGCAAATGTGCTAATAATCAGGGAAACTCAGGGATGCACACACTGGCGTAAGGGCAGAAGGAATTTAATCAAGGCATTTTTTTCTCTTTTAAAACCATCATTTCATTGGATTGCAAAAGCCATCAGATTTGCTTCGTGCCATTAAAAGGCAAATTGGACATTAATTTTTGCATTTGAGTGCCTTTCCCTTTGTAATTATCAATAATGAAATTACCATGGAGTCTCTGTCTGGGGGAAAAAAAAAAAGACATTCAATGTTTTGTTTTCTTTTCTCACAGTCCCAGAAATGTACCCAACAGCTGAGCTTGCAGATTAGAATGTTCTTCCTGTAATAAGCAGTCACCTCACACCACCTGCCACCAAGGGGGGGTAGGAGAGTGGAGTCAATTATCGAGAGGTCCACCACTGTTCAGGTGTGTTCTTTTAAGACCTTCAGTTCTACATTGCAGTTTATGGCCTGGAAAGTGGCTTCCACAACGTGATCAAGCTAGGATAATGATCTAATTATAAAACCAATCAGGAACTCTGTGCAGCTTTTGTTTTGTTCATTGAAAGGTTGGGAGATAAAGAGAGAAAAAAGAAACATGCTCTTTGAAGTGCTTGCATTTTGAAAATGGGAATCTCAGCAAAGGCCAACTCTACTTTGTAGTGTTCCTTCGAAATCCTCACCCTCTACTCTTCCATCAGAAGTCTGGGGCTAGATGTTAGACCTTATGGATATGCTTGGGGTTGGAGATCACTCTAAATATGCATGGAATTTGGGGTATCAGCAGTGTAAGATAAAGTCCTTGAGAAGGGTCAAGAGTTGAGTTCTGGGAGTTCTGAAAAAGGCAATAATAATACAGATCATTAACAGAAGACAGAGCTTAGAGTTAAGAATAAGATAGGAACTGAGTCACAGCCAGAGCACATCAGTAAGGAGAGTCAGAGGCAAGAATAAGATACTCAGCTGGGTGCTTAGCTATGTTTGTGTTCTTTGGGTAACATTACATCTCAGTTGCCCTGGACAGTTCTGGTTTATGTCTGTTGTCTACTCACAAGTGTCCTGATTTGAAAGATAAACTCTAAGGGCACCATAAGAATTGCTAATGTGCATGTGGCAAAGTTAAATTGGCTCCTAGAAGCTCCTATAAGTGGAAATAACTGAGGGGCTCTTTAGAAAGAATAATGTTAAACATTGAGATTTTAAATGTGCCTCATTCTTACTGTTACTACTTAAGGGCCGATAAAATCCTCTACCCAAGCTGTCTCTTCTGAGTGGCGGAAGCAGGAGGAAAAGGGAATCAAGAGAGGTCTATGGTCAATATTTGAATTGATACCAGAAAGAAACAAGAAAATAATCAGAGAACAAAAAAGGAGTAGAGTGTAAGAAGGAATCATACAGGTCAGAAAGAGGAAGCCGGAAGATGTGTAGAAACGCAGATGCCACAAGAATTTGTGGTAGTCTAAGAAAGGGCATTGGACTTCCAACAGAACTGAGTGATGGAGCCCATGAAATCCAATCTAGATTTTAAGAAAGAGGGTGATATCAGCTAATGTCAGAGATTCATTAAACATACACCTACACATACACACACACACACACACACACACACACACACACACACACACACACATGCATCACTCAGACCCATTTCTTTCCCATCTCAGGAGAAGGGGCAATCAAGGTCAGATAACTGCATCACTAGATGGGGGATATATAATCTCATGGACAAGAGTCTTCAATCAGAATAAAGGGATCTGCCACTTTCCCTTCATAAAAGAGCGAATTATCCCCCTCGTCCTCATTTTAGGACAGCTTGGGCTCACAGGTTGCCTTCTTTTTATAGTGCTTTCTATTACAAATCCTAATTCATCCCAGGAGAGAGTCTTTCACACAATAAAATGTAAATAAGGTGTGCAAAGTGAGTTTTAAACACATTTCATGACAGGTGTAAAACCTGACGGGGGAAATTATCAGTAAGAATCTGTTATCCGCTAAAATGCTGGTGGATAGCCAGCTGAGGACAGGGACAGGACAAGGCACAGGCACTTTCAGGAGACATGGAGTGACTTGTGGAGATGGGAAAGGGACCTGACAAGGAGGCTGGGAAGTTGATAAGAGATAAAGGCTCTCCTTCAATATTGCCATTTTCTCAAGCGAGCCTGGGCCACCTTGAACTTAGTTACCCAAAGAGAAAGAACAGTGGGGCTGAAAACCATGCTTTCTAACTTCCAGAGCTTAACATAAATGATAGGCAATTGTCAACAAAGTTTGACTCAAGAGCCCAAGAAAGGCTTCTATGATCACCCCACCCCCAATCTCAACTTCTCCCAGGCAGAGGACTGACACTGCATCATCTTATCCCTCTTAAAACAGTACTATCTTTAGGAAGAGTTGCAACTTATACTTTAGTTAGGAATTTGAATTAAAGTGTGGTGAAATAAACAGGGAGGGAAGAATAAGAACTAAGATGTGCTGAGCTTCTGCAGAGCACCAGGCATTGCGCTAGTTTGTCATTTTATACTGAAAGACCCCTCGGTGTGTAGCTTATAGCTTCTATTATTCCCATTTTTCAGGTGAAAAAAAGAAGAGGATGAGCAAAGGGAAGAAACTTGGTCAAGGGAACACAGTTAGAAAGCAGTGGAGACAAAATTTGATACTGATGGTTCTGGATATGGATGGAAGGAGGGAAATCATCAGAAGCCTAAGTTCCCTGAGCATCTGAGAAAATGACAACAGCCAGGAACAGGAAATGTTCTTCTCACCACTTCCCCTGGCAGCTCATTGTCCTATCTCAGTCCTTTATTGTCCTCACAGAGCCCTCCTCCATCCTCCAAATGCTAAGCAACCTCTCCTTCCTCTACTGCCCCCAGGTACCAGCTACCATATCACATCATTTATTTATCGATAGTTCTTGGGCAGCACTTCCTACAATCTGTGTTTAGCTTGTTTATTGATTTGTCTGTTGATAAAAACCTCTAGGAAGGCAGGAACCTAGTTGTTTCTTGTTCACTCTTCTAGACTGGATCTACCCGAGGATCTTGCCCATAGTAGATGTTCCATTTGTTGAATGGATTAATGAGTGTCTGAAGAAATGAATGAATGAATAAATGAACAATCAAAGACACAAACAAGGAGCCTAGAATATCATAGGACAGATCTGCCTTGTTTTATAATTTGGCATAATGCTATTCTTTTTTTCTGTTTGGGAATTCCTCTTGACTCTCCTGTCTTTAAGCTTTTATTTTTTCTCCTAGCAAGAACGCCAGGGAGAAGAATGACACAGATACACTGGATGGACGAACAACAGGACATGACAAGGGTGTCCTTCCTTCCTTCTCCCTTCCTTCTCCCATCTCTGTCTCAGACCATATCTCCCTGAATTGGATATTGTTGAGTCTGTGAAAAACAAAGCACAAAGCTTTTTCTTACAGTCTCTAGCGCAGCCAGAAGCCTTAGAAACTGGAATGCCCCTTCTGCACCGTCACACAGAGGCTGCGATGCCTGGGTCTATGAGTCACCATCACCTTTATGTTTTCCTCTTGCAAAGGCACGGACAATGCAATCTTTGTTCTGCCAGTGGCACAACTACCCTGGGCTGTCAGGCTCAGCCTAATCTTACACTAGGTCACCTCAAGTCCATGCAATGGATGCACATCCCTGCTGCAGAAAGATAGGTTTTTTGACAGCTTGTTTCTCTGACATTTCAGCCATTAGGGGCTCAAGGAGGGAAAGATGCTGACGGATGGATTTAGCTGCCTCCTTTATGCAAATCCTCTCACCCCGTGCACCCTGCCACTTCATCTCTCTGTGTGGCTGGGGCCCCTGTGGCAGGAAGCATTTTGTGCAGGCTGCCCTCAGTGGCTCGTTAGTGGCAGGGCTGAGGCAGGGTGATGGTGGCAGCGATGGCTGCTCGGACACATTTCAGTCAAGCTGTAGCAAGCTTCTGCCAAAAGCCGGGAGCCAGCACAGGAGCCGCAGTGACTGCCCGGGGCTCAAATCAGATCATCCCTTCCCTGTCTGGAAAAAAAAACTTCCAGCCACTCAGCCGGGGGTGGGGTGGTGGTGGGGGAAGCCTACGGAAGCCTGAACCCTAACTTCTCACTTGGCTTTGACAGCTGGTTCTGTGTCAAATGCAAAATTACATCTGAGCTCTTAGCTGGGCTCCAGAGTAGCAGGGGCATCCTCTGTGGCAGATGAGAACACTTCAAGGTGAAATGCCTTTCACGAGCATTCTTTTTTTCTTTTTGAGCTGCTGAATCAATGCTCTCAGCTACACATGTTAGATTCCTGCATTTCTATTGGATCGGCTCTGTGTGTAAGTGTTTGGATGGACAGCCCTCTTGAGGCAAGTTCCATCTTCCAGGTTATCAGACACTGGCAACTGCAAGGCCATCTCCCCTCCCCTCCACTGCCCACAGAGCTGCCTCTGATCCTCTCTTCAAGCACCATAGATACCAGTGCCACTGAAAAGGAGCCTGGAGGTTAATCAGCCATCTTTGGTACACGAGAATGTGTGTGAGGTATGGGAAACAAGAAATAAAGAGAAGTGAAGGGCACGTTGGGTGCTTTCATCATGTCCTCAAGCCCTTTGCCCTCCCTGCAGCATGCTGCCACCTCCTGGGGTGTAAAACCAGTTCCTCCATCACTTGGTTGAGTAGAAGACTCCAAATGACTTTCATAGATGAAGGAGTTTTCCAATCAGTACCCTGTAGGGAACAGATGCACCACTCCAACTCTCACTCCAGAAATCAGCCCTTAGGGGGGAAATGCATGAGGGAGAGAGGGGAAAAGTGTGTGTGTGTAGAGAGAGAGAGGGGGGAGGGAGGGAAAGATGGAGGGAGGGAGGAAGTGGGGGGGGTAGCTAGGGATGGAGAGAGGAAGTGAGGAAGAGAGACAGAAGGGAATTTGCAGGATTCTTACCTTAGGAAAGTGGTACTTAGGTTTAAAGAACTCTGTCCATGGTACAGTGTAAAATAACTAATTATATGACTCTTTTAAAGAAAAGAATACTGAAGGCAAACAGAAAAACCTAGCTAGAAGCACTGAGGCCAATTTTGTCATTATCGAAATAGTAAAGAACTACCACCAAGAATCAAATTGTATTACTTCTCCAACTGAACCTTGAATAATTTTTTAAATGCAAAGATCTTGATTATAAGAAGCAAATTGAAACTCTGACTTCCTTTTAGACCTAAAACCCTAAATGGTGCTTACAAAAGATTTATTTTATACCTCTCTTTATATTTCATTAACTTTTCCTTAAAGATTTGACTAGAGAGAACCCACATGAACATAATATATTTGGCATCAAGTAATGAGATTTTTAGAAAAATCAAGATGAATGTTTGTCCAAAGAGGTTCTATTTTACCAAAAATAAAAAAAGAAATATAAACTATTTTTTAGCATGTGGGCTTAAAGATGTTTTAGTGTATTAAGTTTGCATCTTCTATTAAATTCGTCTACCTTCACATATCTATTTATATATACTTTTACTGTTATCATTTTTATGGTTTCAAAAGATTTTAACACAAAAGATTTAAATAATAGCAGCATTTGCTCTGTTCAGAACTAGTGCAAGAGGCAGCAAGATTTCTTTTCCATGCCCTACAATCCAGGGAGCTACTAACCACAAATAAGAAAAAAAAAAAAAATCTACATTTGATGCCAAATACAAATAGTGGTCCTGATTCCTGGAAAGAGGCTTCAAAGTGGACCTTGATGATGTGAAATAAAAAGGATGCAAAAATAGTTAACCTGAAAGCTTTCCTTGTGCACACGTGTGCAAGTCTTTGATATTCTATTGATTCATAACTTCTCTAAGGAATAAATTTCAACATTAAATTACCCCAAACAGGAGTGAAGGCTTTTCAATTTCTTAAATGCTCTTGCATCAGGGGAAAATTTATCATGTAATGGGAAAATATGGGTGTGTGTCAACAAAGCCAGCCTGTCTGTTGCTCACTTTTGGATCTAAGCCAGGGCTATATTAAAGACTTGGGACCTAAGATTTAGGTCACCCACCGTAACTTGATTTTGATCTCATGGTCTTATTTCTTTCCATTTTTGTTGCAATTCAGTAAAGTAAAAAAGATGTGATTTTTCTGTTCTTCCTTGTTCATTTTTCCTTTTAATAGTGTCTGGTAGGAAGGTTTTTTAAAATCCATTTTTGATCATTCTTTTTCTTAAGTCATGACCAATTGGTTTTAAAATCCTGGTTCTTTACCTACGAGGGTAAACAATTGCATTCTTGTATTTTTGCTTTGTGCAAATCCCCTGGGACAAAAAAAAATATACTAGACTTGCATGGGTTTTAAAGCTGGAGAGACCTGGGATCAAGTTGCTATTCAGTTTGGCAAACTGCTTATCTCAGTGGGCCTCAGTTTCCTAAACTGTAAAAAAGAGGAATCATAATACCTTCTTTAAAGTTCTCTATCAAGAGAAGTGAGATGGTAGAGAAACATTATAAGTGGTAGGCTTGATGTATCACATATCAGCTGCTTGACAGGAGGCGGGTTAACTAACAACCAGAAGAAAAATTGGCTAAAAGTTCAAACCATAACTTGAAAAAGTAGTGAGAGAAACAAAAAATGACAATTACCATATTTAACTTTTATTGTACTTATACGAGGCTTCTGTGTGGTAATTTGAATATATGTGCCAATTTGAGAGCAGGATTATCTTTAAAGGTAGAAAGAACACTAAGTAGGAACACTATGGAAATATTTTTGATAATAAAATATAATCTGTGAGGATAAAATTGAGCAATTTAGGTTAACTTTTTAAACATAAATGCTATTAAAAAGGTACCATGTTCTTAATATTACCATTTACAAGAAGCAGCCATTTTTCCACACGGGAGTTAACTATAGTCATCCAGTAACAAATTTCCATGATCATGCAAAGAATGACAATAAGTGACATTTCCAAAGAACAGAATATTATAAATGAAATCATCATACTCACCAACACTGAAACAAAGCTAAAGGCTCTCCTGCCTTTTCTGTTTAAGTAAAAACAGTTGCAGTTTTCAGCCGGCTACAAGACCCCAAGAGGATGATAGGAAAGATGTAATAAGAAGAACTAAAATGGGATTTTGAAAAAAAATGAGAGAATCTAGACGTAAACGAGGAACTCTAGACCAAACTAGGTCTTGTTTCCGGGTCATCAAACTACAGTTTGAATCTACAACTACAGTTTCCAATCCTAGCCGATCATCAGCATTTTCTTTAAGAGGTTAAAAAAATCAAATTTTTAGGGTACTAGTCTGGGGAGTGGAGCAGAGAGAATACTGCAGTGATTTTTAAAAGCTCATCCAGGAGATTCTGAAGTTCTGCCAGACTTGGGACCCACTGGACGAAGGACAAATGATGTCCTTATGCCATTACCAGTCAACTCTACCATGTGGCTCCCCTGGCGCACAGCTGCACTGCTTAATTCTAGATATATTTTGATTAGACACAGATGCATTTAATTAGCAGGTTGTATCATCAATTAGAATGTGAACCCGAAAAGTCACCTTCTTGCTTAGATATGCTTTGAACACAGATTTTAATATGTGAGGATTTCTGATGTAATAAAAAGGCGGGGGATTCTAATGAAGTCATTAAACATGAAAATATTTCACCTGGGGTTGTAATCTAGAAAGTAAGAATTCCTGGATAAGCTAATAGTTGTAGACCTACATCTAGCCTTAGTCAGAGAATCTGGGTATGCCACAGAATAGGAAAAAGAAAGTGATGATGATAATAGAAAAGCAACATTCCATTTTTATATCATTTTCCCCAAAGCATTTTCAAAAGACACTCCTGCCCCATTTCCATGAAGGGAAGACTTACATCAAAGGAAGCTTGTAACGTCTGCAGATTCCTGAAATCTTTCATTCCGTCAAAATTTGTTCATTTAGTTCTGATCTCGTCAGGAAAAAACAATAGCTCCTACTGCTATTACTATTGAGATATTACTCATTTACTTATTTAGCTTTATGCCAAGCAGATGAACATGTCAATCAAAATATGTCACGTCCGTCAACCCAATATTTAGAGTTGAGGAACAGGGGGCTCAAAGAATTGGGAGCCAGAATTATTTGAACATAGGTTAATGTGATACCAAGACCATAAACAGCACCACACACCAAACTGAGAATACAGAGATTCAAGTTTAAATGACTTCACCAAGGAATGACTTTTCTATTTCTCTTTACATTCCCAAATCGGATTCTACTATCAAAATAGATGTTTCACCTTCTCACATCCACATTCAAAACACCCATTTACTACACACTTTAAACCTGCAAGTCCTATAAATTCTCCTTGCCTCACTTTTTTTTTTTTCTTTTAAAAGGGGGCAGCTATAAAATCCCTTGCATGACTGCAGAAATTCCCACTCCGATCACATCATGGGCATCACTAATAGCTCATATGAGCTGGATGCAGCTAAAAGTCCTCCTCATTAAAGCAACTTAGATAATCATGTCTTATCCATCTGAGTTGGTATTCAGGTTGAAACCTATTCACCATTCACAGTTTACATATTCCCTAAAGTTATTCTTGATTTTTTTTTTTTGCGGTACGCGGGCCTCTCACTGTTGTGGCCTCTCCCGTTTTGGAGCACAGGCTCCGGACGTGCAGGCCCAGCGGCCATGGCTCACGGGCCCAGGCGCTCCGCGGCATGTGGCATCTTCCTGGACCGGGGCACGAACCCGTGTCCCCTGCATCGGCAGGCAGACTCTCAACCACTGCACCACCAGGGAAGCCCTATTCTTGATTTTTTGATCTAAAATTCCATACAGGTTATATAAATCTGTGAATCAGTTTATATTTAAATGTGGGTTTATGATAATACTATATGGACACTTAATGATGAGTCTGTTGACCATATCAATATGTGGAACATCCCAAGAATAATGAAATAAAGAGTCAAAAGATCTTGAGTTCCAGAAGACAAGGAGCATTTGATTAGCAAGTTTAAATATAATATCTTGGAACTTCTCTGAGAGACAAAGAACAAAGCTAGAATGTGGAGTCATGAAGCATGTATAAATCTGGAGACTCTCAACCTGCACCACCAGGGAAGCCCTATTCTTGATTTTTTGATCTAAAATTCCATACAGGTTATATAAATCTGTGAATCAGTTTATATTTAAATGTGGGTTTATGATAATACTATATGGACACTTAATGATGAGTCTGTTGACCATATCAATATGTGGAACATCCCAAGAATAATGAAATAAAGAGTCAAAAGATCTTGAGTTCCAGAAGACAAGGAGCATTTGATTAGCAAGTTTAAATATAATATCTTGGAACTTCTCTGAGAGACAAAGAACAAAGCTAGAATGTGGAGTCATGAAGCATGTATAAATCTGGACAATTTGTCAAAAATCACCCCAAATGGAATTCTCAATATGCTTTAGTAAAAATCTATACAGTGTCCCATGTAAAAGTGAATTTATTTTCTGGCTGCCAAAGATACTTTACCTGAACCATGGGTATCATAAAGCTTAAAGAATCCCAAAGCGTCTCAGAAAGCAGTTCCTTTTTTTTTTTTAACCTAAAAATTGTGGAATGCATTGCAAGCTAAACTGTGTCTAGCAAGAGCTTTTTACTCAATGCGGGTAAGAATTGAGCAAACAAGTGAACTAAGGCTTTGAAAAGGAAACCTTAGTAAAGATTTAGGACAACACTACATGGGGGAAAATGGATGAACCAAACAGCATGGAAACTTGGGACATAAAGAAACAAAGCCCTCAGGGAACAGATATTCTAATTCTACAGCATTTATGAGTCAGTTGGAAAAGCCAGTCTCAAACCAGGTGGACAGTAAAGGAAAACCACTCAGCACAGTTCTGGGTTGGTTAAAGAAATCAACAGGAAAGCCAAAAGCAAAACCTATTGTGTCACGTAAGCTGGCCCATGACGATCTCCTGAGATGAACCTCTTGGTGGTCACCATAACCTATAACTTACCTTCAAGCCTTTACTCACCTTTCATATTTCTCCCTTACACAATACATACACATAGACATCAATATTCACCCATGCACATATGTGCACAAGGGCTCAGAAACATAAGGCATATAATTCTCACTGTGGGGTAGATTTCTAATTGGCATGGAGTAAATCCAAGACTTTGCTGAAGTACCCATTTAATTAATTGAGACAATGAATTTGGGCTCTGAGCAGAGTGTCTGGCATACAGTAGGTAAATATTAACTATTATTATCATGTTAAAAGGGCTCGTGACTCTATATATACTAATCTAATTTCAATCCTTATGAGGGTATTGATTGTGGCAAATTGGGCTAAAGTTGTGACTCACCCAAGACCACTAGTGAAGACTGTGTTGTCATTAAAATCCAGGGATAGCCGGCTATGGAGCCTGTGTTTTTTCTGTTGAGTCAAACTGCATTCCAATAGCACATTAAACACTATTTGGATATTGAAAGGTTAAAAACATGCCCCACCCCCACACACACCAAAAATTTAAATAAAATAGCAAACAACAAAATAACTAACCTAATCCAGACCAGGCAGTCTTTTATACTCCATTAGCCTCATTCAGAAACACAAACTATAGGATTGATGGAGAAGTTTATTTCTGCTTGAAAAAATTAATGCTGTGTACACTGAAGCTTCCTGCACTAATAATCTCTCAAGTGTAACATTTTCACTTGAGCCTCCATAAATTGTGCTCAGCTCAAGATTAGCCCCCTTCATTTACCCGCTTATCTGACCTATGCGAGTTTATAAGTAATCAGCCTGGCACAAACCTATCATATCAATTCACAGGTTCACACAAAAATGTACTATATTTGCTAACAGATATTCCACGCTGCACTCCGTGGCCAGATATTAATCTTGTTAAAAGGGTGATTCCATCATATCCTTCACTTGCTCAGAAATGGCCAAGGCTTCCTTGTAGCTGCTAGAGTGAGAGCCCTACAGCCTAGCCTCCATTTACTACTTTCCACAGGAGAGATCTACCCTCTAATCCAAATTTTTCTCATCACCCATTCTTTGCATGAACCTGCTGTCTTGGCAAGTCTGATCTGCACGTGACTCAGGCTGTCCATTTTCCCTTTCTTTCCATTCAAATTCTGCTCTCTCATTCCCCATGGAACAGGCCACAGGCTCTGGCTCATCTCTGAATTCCAACAATAGCGATTATAGCAATCGTTTTGTTTCTTATAATCTGTTGCATTAGACTAGGCTAGGAGAATGTTTTGTCTCCATAACAAAATTGCAAGCTCCTGGGAGACAAAAACTATTTCTGGTAATAAATGCCTTTTAGGGCCTAGAACAGTGCTTCATGTCTCAGCACTGAAGGAATTCATCCATTCATCGAGCAAGTACTATTAAACACCTATTATATAACATAGACTATGCTATTACCTCAAAATTCAAGAGTAAACAAGATAGACATAATCATTGTTCTTATAGAACTTTAATTAGATGGAGACAATTACTTCATCAGCACTTTTAATGAAGTGGGATAAATGGGACCATTGGGGTAAAGTTCATGTTCTAGAGAGGCAAGTGGCAGCAGTGGAAAAGAGGGTAAGGGTCAGGAAGGGCTTTTTAGAAGATACCATTTACTCGTTACATGAATAACTGGATCAGGGAGAGAAGGAAGAAAAGAGGAAAGGATGAAGCAGGCATTGAAAGTTTGTAATTACATGTTCCTGCACTTTGGTTACATATACATAAATAGACAAATACAAAGACAGACACACGCATACATACCACAGACTGTTCCCTACATACTAACTGGGGGAAGAGTAAGGTCTGAATCTAACTCATAAATCTACAGCCATCTACTTGCAGCAGAGATCCGCCACAACAATTCCATTACACACTTGAATTAGTGGAAATCTAAGCTCAACGATTCAATTACTTTCCTGACTCAATTAACAACTGTTTTGAGATACATAGATCCTCCACAAATACTCTTTCTTACAATATCAATGTAAATGTCCCCGATCCACACGTCAAGATGCACCCTAGCATGTAATCAATTTTTATATTTATTTATTTATCCCTTTGAGATAGTTCAAGGAAGTCCATTCTGAAGATCAAATAAAGTTCAGTTTTAAATTCCAATCCCAGGTTGAGATTTATGCCAGCTCTTATTAAACATATGCACCCACCCGTGTCCATAGGCCTTTCCGGTTTCTGAAATATGGAATAATTCTCCTTGTATTTACATCCTTTCAGCCTGCTTATTCAGCAAGCTTTCTAAATAGTTGCTGGTTTATGCCAGGGCAATAAAGAGAGCTAAAGGGGACCTTGGAATTGGGGCACAAGGTCAGAAATAGACACTCTTATAAACTGATAATTATACAAAAATACGCACTGTGGATAGGACTACTGCAGAAATCTCCCCAGAAGGAGGTGAGGGAGTGTACTGTGTGGATATACAGGAGATAATTATTCGTTCAGTTGAAAGGCAAGTTCAAAGGTCCTAAGGCAGGAGCATATGTGATCTGACATGTTGGAAGAGCAGCCGCGGGGGGCAGGGCACTGAAAACTGAGGGCAAAGAGTTACTTTTGTTTGGGCTGATGGGGGAGGAGAGGTCCTACTGCACAGGGCCATTTCAAGAATGCAGTTTCAGGGCTTTCCTGGTGGCGCAGTGGTTGAGAGTCCGCCTGCCGATGCCGGGGACGCGGGTTCGTGCCCCGGT
>NW_006793903.1:0-431 GCF_000442215.2 Lipotes vexillifer
TTGCTTTAAACTTCCCTCTTAGAACTGCTTTTGCTGCATCCCATAGGTTTTGGATCATCGTGTATTTGTTGCCATTTGTCTCTAGGTAGTGTTTGATTTCCTCTTTGCTTTCTTCAGTGATCTCTTGGTTATTTAGTATTGTACTGTTTAGCCTCCATGTGTTTGTGTTTTTTACGTTTTTTTCCCTGTAACTGATTTCCAATCTCATAGCATTGTGGTCGGAAAAGCTGCTTGATATGACTTCAGTTTTCTTAAATTTACTGAGGCTTTATTTGTGACCCAAGATGTGATCTGTCCTGGAGAATGTTCTGTGTGCAGTTGAGAAGAATGTAATCTTCTGTTTTTGGAGGGAATGTCCTATAAATATTAATTAAATCTGTCTGGTCTATTGTGTCATTTAAAGCTTGTGTTTCCTTATTAATTTTCTGTCT
>NW_006793904.1:0-286 GCF_000442215.2 Lipotes vexillifer
TATCTCTCCATCTATTTGTACCATCTTTAATTTCTTTCATCAGTGTCTTATAATTTTCTGCATGCAGATCATTTGTCTCGTTAGGTAGGTTTATTCCTGGATATTTTATGTTTTTTGTTGCAATGGTAAATGGGAGTGTTTTCTTAATTTCACTTTCAGATTACTCATTCTTAGTGTATAGGAATGCAAGAGATATCTGTGCATTAATTTTGTATCTTGCTCATTTACCAAATTCATTGATTAGCTCTAGTAGTTTTCTGGTAGCCTCTTTAGGATTCTCTATGTA
>NW_006793905.1:0-219 GCF_000442215.2 Lipotes vexillifer
CAGGTTTTTATGGACCTATTGTATCAGCTGGGTCTGGTTACAAGTGACACACTGATCTGGCCAACTTAATTTAAAAAGGAATTTACATCTGAAGAACCAGGCTTGGAAGGGACAATTTGCAGAACCGCAGGAATGAAGAGTCTTGGAAGGGCACTGATGCAGCCGAGTGGATGAAAGGCTCTTGCTGCTCCAGCCAGGAGTCAGGACTCTGCCTCTGAG
>NW_006793906.1:0-307 GCF_000442215.2 Lipotes vexillifer
TTACTATGTGTCTCAGCATGTTTCTCCTTGGGTTTATCCTGCCTGGGACTCTCTGCACTTCCTTGACTTGGGTGTCTATTTCCTTTCCCATGTTAGGGAAGTTTTCAACTATAATTTCTTCAAATATTTTCTTGGGTCCTTTCTCTCTCCCTTCTCCTTCTGGGGCCTCTACAATGAGAATGTTGGTGTGTTTGATGTTGTCCCAGAGGTCCCTTAGGCTGTCTTCATTTCTTTTCATTCTTTCTTCTTTATTCTGTTCTGTGGCAGTGAATTCCACCATTCTGTCTTCCAGGTCACTTATCTGTTC
>NW_006793907.1:0-1004 GCF_000442215.2 Lipotes vexillifer
GGGGTTGTGTTCCTATCTTGCTAGTTGTTTGGCATGGGGTGTCCAGCACTGGAGCTTGCTGGTTGTTGAGTGTAGTTGGATCTTAGCATTGAGATGGAGATCTCTGGGAGAGCTTTCACCATTTGATATTACATGGAGTCAGGAGCGCTTTGGTGGACCAATGCCCTGAACTCGGCTCTCCCTCCTCAGAGGCACAGGCCTGACACTCGGCCGGAGTACCAAGACCCTGACAGACACACGGCTCAGAAGACAAGGGTGAAAAAAAGAAAGAAAGAGAGAAAAAGAGAGAAAGAGAGAAAAAGAAAGAAAGCAAAAATAAATAAAATAAAAGTTATTAAAATAAAAGAAATTATTAAAAATAAAAAAATGTTAAAGTAATTAAAAAAAAGGTAGGTGAGAGCAAGCAAACCAAAAAGCAAATCCATCAATGATAACAAGCTCTAAAAACTATACTTAATAAAAAAAGGACAGACAGAACCCTAGGAGGAATGGTAAAAGCAAAGCTATATAAACAGAATCACACAAAGAAGCATACACATATACACTCACAAAAAAGAAAAAAATATGTATCTATATTATATTTAATAAAAAGAGAAAGAGAGCAACCAAATCAATAAACAAATCTACCAATGATAGTAAACTCTAAATACTAAACTAAGATAAACATAAAACCAGAAACTAATTAGATGTAGAAAGGAAATCTTAAGTCCACAGTTGCTCCCAAAGTCCACCACCTCAATTTTGGGATGATTTGTTGTCTGTTCAGGTACTCCACAGATGCAGGGTACATCAAGTTGATTGTGGAGATTTAATCTGCTGCTCCTGAGGATGCTGGGAGAAATTTCCCTTTTTCTTCTTTGTTTGCACAGCTCCTGGGGTTCAGCTTTGGATTGGCCCCACCTCTGCACGTAGGTCACCTGAGGGTGTCTGTTCGCTTTTGAGAAGTCTGAGGTCTTCTGCCAGCATTCAGTGGGTGTTCTGTAGGAGTTGTTCCACATGTAGAT
>NW_006793908.1:0-2319 GCF_000442215.2 Lipotes vexillifer
TGTGGGATCTTCCCGGACCGGGGCACGAACCCGTGTCCCCTGCATCGGCAGGCAGATTCTTAACCACTACACCACCAGGGAAGCCTCTGATTTGCATTTCTTGATGACTAGTGATGCTGAGCGTCTCATGTATACTGGCCATTTGTATATCTTCTTTGGAGAAATGTCTATTAAAATTAGATTGTCTTTTTATTGTTGAATTTCTCTTTGTCAAAATTACCTTTAGCAGAGAACTATTCTTTTTTTTTTTTTTTAATTTATTTCTGGTTGTGCCAGGTCTTAGTTGAGGTAGGTGGGCTCCTTAGTTGCAGCTTACCAACTCCTTTAGTTGCGGCACACATGCTCCTTAGTTGTGACATGCAAACTCTTAGTTGTGGCATGCATGTAGGATCTAGTTCCCTGACCAGGGATCGAACCCGGGCCCCCTGCATTGGGAGGTGGATTCTTAACCACTGCGCCACCAGGGAAGTCCCAGGAGAACTATTCTTGAATGTAAAGAATTTGGTGGTGGTAGAATATTTTATAGTCAGTATACTATATACAATTAAAAATCTACAAACAGGTGGTTGCCAGAGGGAAGGTGGGTTGGGGCGCAGGTGAAATAGGTGAAGGAGATTAAGGGGTACAGAGTTCCAGTTTTAAAATATAATAAGTAAGTCACGGGGTTGTAATGTATAGCATAGGGAAAACAGTAAGTAGTGCTGTAACAGCTTTGTATGGTGACGGATGGTAACTAGATATGGTAATGATCATTTTGAAATGTATATGAATATTGAATTACTATAATGTATACCTGAAAGTAATATGATATGATATTGAATGTCAATTATACTTCAATTACAAAAAAACTATAGTCTATATACAATAGAAAATTTATAGTCCTCACAAACTTCAGCTGTTTCTGAACAACACAGTAAAATAGCATACTCAGTTGTTTACCTAAAGAAATGTGCTTGTTTACTTTCTGTTAATTATACTGTCTCATTTGGTGGGATTTAAAGAGTACACAGAAATAGTGGGTTGGTAATGAGAGGTTTAAAAAATTGCATTTTAAGTAAAAGTTTTAGAAATTAACTCTAAAATTAGAAGTGGTAAATAGCACTTAAAGCTAAAGTTTAGGCTTCTCTGAGACTGTTACTAACTTAAGGGATTTAAAACTTACCAGAATTTTCTTGCCGTTTAAATAGGACTCACCCAAGAAAAAAATGAGTGGTGAAAATACTTGTAACTTTATGGACTTATTGGATAAGTTCAGCATTATTTTCCACATATTTGTGTGAATTATGAGGCATATTTTGATACCTCTTCTCGTGGATTTATGAGTTTTTGGTTTTTCTCTTTGTTGTTTAGTAGGTTTTTTTGTTGTTCTCCCATTCTTAGTAAATAGAATCCAAGAATGACTTTTACGTAAGTGCCTTTAGGTACTGCCGTCCTGTACAGTTGTAAATGTTGACCCTTACTTAGGCTTAATCCTAGCCCTTGCTCTTCTGTTGCTTTAGAACAGCTTATTTCTAAATTGAAGAACATCTTTAGAACTACTTATGGGAGGGCAGTGAGGAAGCCTTCTTACTGGGGTGGGAGCTCAAATAAGAATTTAAACCTGTAGGGTTTACGTGTCTTTAAACTTGTTAATTCAAGTTTGCTTCTATTAGAACTGGAGCTATGTATGATTTCTGTATGGGAGATTCTGTTGTCCAACTAAAACACCATATACTTATTTCTAATAGCAACAGTATGGATAGGATACAGAGGAAGGAAAAACATCCTTTATTTTAGATGTGCTGTATTTCACAGGCTAAATCTAGAGGACAAAGCATTTTAGCACTTATTTGTAGGTAATTTTTTTTTTTTCAACCTGAGGGCCATCAGGGCTAAGAAGTACCATAGGAGATTGTGACATATTTATAAAATGGGAATGTGGAAGAGTTTTAGGGTTCTTCTGGAGAGCCATAACATAGTCTGCTCAGAGTATAAGGAGGAATGCAGGTGATCAGGAAAGTGGGAGTAAGGGCGCTGTCCGGGGAGTGGCAAAGAGAAAGACCATCTGAATTTTCACATGATTGAATTATTCCTTTGTCAGCAGTGGAGACGTAGTTTTGTATTAAACTCAGTATTTTATATGGCATGTATAGGTAATTGTATAATTCTGTTTGGAAAAACCACAGTTTAAATCTTATTTGGAGATAAGCAAAATTGATGAGAATTGTTAAAAAAAATTGTGACCAAGAAGAATCCAGAGCCGCGAAGGTATTTATTATCTGTCACAATTACACAATCAAAGGACCACCCCCCAACCCCCCCCTCCCACACACCGCCGGC
>NW_006793908.1:2329-3097 GCF_000442215.2 Lipotes vexillifer
CGCAGTAGGGAGAGAGCAGAAAGTCCCACTACTTCTCAGATTTGTCTCTCAGTATCCCCTACAACCAGGAATCTGTAACAGGTAGGTTGCACTCAGGCTTCCACTGACCCAGTTGCTAGAAGAGACTGGGCATCTTTCCAGCGCCAGCCCCAAATTGACAGTGACACTTATTCTCTTAGCCTTGGGAGAGCCTGAGGATCCCTGAACCCCAGGGATATGGCAGGGAGGGCTGCACAGGAAAGATTCCCAAGGACAGAAAAGGAGAACCTTAAAAATACATTTTGGGGGACTTCCCTGGTGGTCCATTGGGTAGGACTCAGCGGTCCCAATGCAGGGGGCCTGGGTTTAATCCCTGGTCAGGGAACTAGATCCCGCACGCGTGCCGCAACTAAGAGTTTGCATGCTGCAACTAAAGAAGCCCGCATGCTGCAACTAAAAGATACTGCATGCCACAACTGAGACCTGGTGCAGCCTAAGTAAATTTAAAAAATAAAGAAATATTTAAAAAAATACATTTTGGAACCAAGTAACCAATTTCATAGCCTTATAGGTAAGGCCCACTCTAGTTCTAGTCCTCCCCACCTTTCCCCTCCCCCCCCGCCCCTGTTAGTGAGTGCCTGGCTTGTTTGGCTGGCAGAGCCAAATTAATGGCAATAGATGCCCCCAAAGTGTAAAAAGATGTATAGTTAGGGATTCTGTTGTATAACAAGTTATTATTCACACAGATGGTGATCACTGAATACTTCTTGAAGGTGATTGCCTCTTTCC
>NW_006793908.1:3178-33081 GCF_000442215.2 Lipotes vexillifer
CTTTCCCTCCCACATCGTAGTGTTTCATTTTAAACACCTTTCTTGGTGGAGCCTAAATTTATCACCAGCATTATAGAAAACACCAGAGTTGGGAACCCTGTAGAGTGAGGTCCTGGGATCATCCCAGTATGTGGAGCCTCCATAATCATAGTGGGTATTTTTTGTTGGTTATGTTTTTTCAGTTAGAAATAATATTAGTATGATTAATTACTAATTATTAATTAATAATAATATGATTCTGAAGTGGTGAATTTTAATGGAGTAAAAATTTTCATCTGGAAATGTTTCTTTTTTCTTCATCAAAGAGAAAATGGGAGTTTCTGGGCCAGTTGGAATTTCTTTGCTTTGTTATCTGTTACCCTGGTGTGGAATGATCAAATTTCACATTTCCAGGTTGCTAGGAGACAGGCAACCTATCTTGTAGATACAGGCATTAAAACTCCTTTATGCTTTATTTCTTAGAATTCTGTATTTCTTAGAATTCTCATGCTTTCTTTCTAAAACCTAAATTATGCAGAGGTAACATGATTATTTGACCAAGCTCAGGAGATAAAAGAATTATCAAATCAAAAATATCAAGCTGGAATAAAACAATATCAAACTGGGTTTAAATAAAGAACATGACTGGCTACAGTAAGTTAAGGCAACATTCTTGAAAGTAAGTCTGTATTTGCCTCTGCTTTTGCGGCTGACTCTTTTTTGCTGCTTTTTGCAACTTTTTTTTTGCTGCATTTTTGTACTTTTTGCAGCACACAAGAGTGGTTAGGTAGGAGTAGGCTGAGAATACCCTGTCTAGAGAGCTACAGATGATGTTAAAAGTATTCCAAGTGAACATGGCCCCAGGAACTCTATTTAAATAATTTACTGATTTGGTCTCCCAGGAACATTTGGATTTACTGTAGCTATTTTGTCCTTTCCTTTCTTTTGAAAGGAAAATTCATCTTATGTTACAATGCACTTATTTTGGGAGTGCCTTAGGTTTAACGTTAGATAACTAGGGTTCAAAAAAATGTGCCCAGATGGTAGATGTTGATGAAAATTTGGGAGAAGAATTCATTTGAAGTTGAAGGCTTTGCAGTATTAATCAGAAAGGTTTTGTTGGCTTCCGATTTTGCATAGCATAGAGATTGGAGGCTGAGATATTACTTTAATATCTACTTCATGTTAGGACAGGTCAGGCTTTTCTCTGTTTCAATTCAGGATAGAGTTCTTTGCAGCAGTTGGTTTAGAGGGGTTTGTATTTTACAACTGGCTCAATTGGCTCTATATATCTTGATGGTACACAGCTGGGACCCAGACCCCCAAGTCAGTTACACTGATAAATACTCTGTTAGTACTTTACAGATTGACTCCCATTCTCAGCCACTTCATCTTTTTTTTTAATGTTTTTAATTTTTTCTTTAAAATTCCTTTGTAAAATATAGACACAGAAAGCTACATAAATCATATATATTTATATAACATTTACTAAACATTAATGGAGTTGACATTCACAAAACCAGCACCCAGATCAGGTAACTATACTTCCATCACCTCTGAAGTGTATTCCCATCTGCCCACCAATAGACTGACTCTTAGCCAGTTCATCTTTTAAATGAGCTGTAGTCTGTCGTGACAGTGGAAAAATTAAATCACATGTCTTTGTTTATGAAGATGAGTTGCATAGACTATATAGACTGGCAGTGGCAGGAAGACACTTTCAATGTCAGTTATCTAAAGTAATTGGAGCTGTAGATTTGACTAGTGAGGAAGTTACTGAGATATGGAAGAGGAAGATGTATTGACAGAGGTTATATGTAGAATTAGGTGGAATTTTATGTTTTTGTAAATATCTCAATTATTTAAGATATAATTTCTATGCACAAACTGGATATAATGGTAAACTTTGGTCTTACTGTGATTTGTCTTTGCCTTAACAGATTGTTATTATTAGATTATTTTTCTAATGGAAAAAATTAAGTGATAAATGTTCATTACAAGAAATTAGAACGTACATATACACAAGGAAAAAATCCCCTCTAATTGCATCTCCTGAGATAACCAGTGTAAACTGTAGATGTTTATCTTTATAGACCTGCTTTCCATCAACATATCTGTCTTTCAAAACCAAATTATATGATTCATACGGTTTGGTAAACTTAGGTTTTTTCATGTAACAGTACAGCATGAATATCTGTTCAAGTCATCGAATTTTCTTCATTTTCATTTTTGTGGTTACTTAGTAATCCTTTGTGAGATGAACTGTAGTTTATTTAATAAGTCCCCAATGATTGGTATTTAGGTTGTTCCTAATTTTTGCTGCAGTGGCATTTATGGCTACCTTTTTTGCCTCTGATTACTTCCTTAGGATAAACTCCTGGGAGTAGAATAATTCGCAAAGGATTTGCTCATTTTAAGGCTTTTGAAACACATTGCAAAATAGCTTTCCAGAAAGGCTATTCCAGTTTTCAGGTTTTCCTCTGTCTAATTGGCTTTATGATTGCATTAAAATGTGAATTTTTTATTTAGTTGCAGAATGAAGAAGAGCCTGGAGAGCCGGAACAAGCTGCAGGGGACGCTCCTCCACCTTATAGCAGCATCTCTGCAGAGAGTGCAGGTAGGTAACAGGGTGAGGTGACTGCTGAGCTCTTGAAATGCATCAGCCAGAGGCTTTTGTCTGCCTTGTATTTGTTGGTGTTTGTGTTTGCTTCAGCTTTCCTTAAGAAGTCTTTGACATTAGTTTTAGTTTGTAGTCTGAGGTGGAAAAAAGTCACTGTTCAGAAAAACAGATAAATCCCCATTCCATTGTGGCTTTCTTAACGGAACTCAGTTTCATCCCAACAGACTCTTAATATAAAGGAGGTAGAATTCAGGAACCAGGTGATCACCTGTTTTTTCTGTTGCTATTCTTTTTGTAGTTTGCCCATTAGTTGTTTTGCCTTTTTTTTTTTTTAAACCAAATCCTGTTCTTTTAATCATTTTTTTTTTTAGATGTTGGGGGTAGGAGTTAATTAATTAATTTATTTATTTTTGCTGTGTTGGGTCTTCATTTCTGTGCGAGGGCTTTCTCTAGTTGTGGCAAGCGGGGGCCACTCTTCATCGCGGTGTGCGGGCCTCTCACTATCGCAGCCTCTCTTGTTGCGGAGCACAGGCTCCAGACACGCAGGCTCAGTAGTTGTGGCTCACGGGCCTAGTTGCTCCGCGGCATGTGGGATCCTCCCAGACCAGGGCTCGAACCCGTGTCCCCTGAATTAGCAGGCAGATTCTCAACCACTGCGCCACCAGGGAAACCCCCTGTTTGCTTTTTGATTCTAGTACCTGTGACCTGGAATATAGTATGTTAGATTTCTTTTATGCTAATAAATTCTTAATTAAAAAACTAGAAGTCTCCCAACTCTTTTCATTTTGTTTCTCATAGTTTAAACCATCCTTAATTAACCTTTCATCTTCCCGTCTTATACCAGATTATCTTTATAGTTTGCACACGCATGTTTAGAAGGGGTGGGGGAGAAGAAAGGAAATTGCAGTAGTTCAGGACTTTTGGTAATTAGATCTTTATGATAACCAGTTCTGCTTTAATTGACCAGTTTTGATGGAACCTCTTCCATATTCTCTGAAACAACTGTGGCAGAGTGGCAAGTATATGGCTGATGGTTAGAAATAAGAGTGGTGCACACATGTTGGTAGGGGGAAAAAAGGCACAAGTCACTATTTTGTATACTCACTTTACCTGTTTTAATTTGTGGTGTATAAATTTGGACAGTCTAACAAGTGTTGGATTTTTGTTTGTTTTGAATGTGCTAAATAAAATGGAAAAGATTGTCGTTAAACTTTTCATGGAAACTTAAAATTATGTGAGGTGTCTATATTGATGGATCCCATTTTTTAAAACTCCGTTGAAATAGGGAAATAAAAATGTTCTTGATTTCCCTCAACTTAAGGTAGTAAGGGGAGTTCCCTGGTGGCCTAGTAGTTAGGATTCCGGGCTTTCACTGTCACAGCCTGGGCTCCTTCCCTGGTCGGGGAACCTAAGATCACGCAAGCTGCGTGGCACAGCCAAAAAAAAGTTTTCCTTAAGGTAGTAGGTATCAGTTTTGTTCATGTATTCAGAATTACTGTGGCTATGGGTGAATTCAGATGGTACCCTTCAATTTGTAAATTAACTTTTAAATTAAAAGTAAAAAGAAGGGCTTCCCTGGTGGCGCAGTGCTTGAGAGTCCGCCTGCCGATGCAGGAGACGCGGGTTCGTGCCCTGTTTCGGGAAGATCCCGCATGCCGCGGAGCGGCTGGGCCCGTGAGCCATGGCCGCTGAGCCTGCGCGTCCGGAGCCTGTGCTCCGCAAATGGGAGAGGCCGCAACAGTGAGAGGCCCGCATAACGCAAAAAAAAAAAAAAAAAAAAAAAAGTAAAAAGAAATTTTTAAGGAAATTATATATACAATGTTTTATATACACATACATGCATGTATATATGTATGTGTATGTGTAATGTATGTAAAATAGTTATTTTGACATAGAGAAAAACAAATTTCTTGAATTGGATTAGGTGGCAGCTTTAGTTTCAGTAACACATTTTCCTAATTTTCGTCTAAAACCTTTGATATTTTATTTTTCCCATTTAGATAGATGGGCGTTCCATCTGGAATTGTTTTTTCTGTGTAGTGTGAGGTAGTGGTCAAGGTTGTTCTTCCATATGGATGTCCATTTGGTCCCACACCATTTATTGAAAAGACCATTCATTCTTCTTCCACTGCTGTAATGTCACCTTTGTCGTAAATCAAGTGACTCTGTGTGTGTGTCTGTTTTCTGGACTAAATATTCTGTTCTTAGGTCTATTTATTCATCTTTGTGCCTGTGCTTAACTTTCTTAATTCCAGAACTTTATAATCTTGATATCTGGTAATTAGGTCCTTTAGCCTTTGTGTTCTTCAAGATTTCCTTGATACTTCTTGGCTTTTTGTATTTTTATTTACACTTTAGAATCAGTTTGCCAATTTCCATAAAACGGATGAAACAAACAAAAATTCTGCTGGAAGTTTAGTTGGGATGGCATTGAATCTGTGTATCAATTTGAAGATAATTAACATCTTTATAATGTTGCATCTTCCAGTCTATGTTAAATCCCTCCCACTTATTAAGATCTTCTTTAATTTCTCTCAATAATATTTTGTGAGTTTCAGTATAGAGATAATTATATTTATTCCTAGGTATTTAGTGTGTTTTGGTGCCGTTATAAAAGGTCCGTGTATAATTTTATTTTCTCTTTGTTGCTGGCATATGAAAATACAGTTGATGGTTTATATTAACTATATGTTCAGAGACTTTCCTAAATTCATATATTAATTCTAATAGTTTGTAGACACTCTTGGGTTTTCTACATATGTAATTATGTCATCCATGATTAAGGATAGATTTCTTCTTTTCCAATCCTTATGTCTTATATTTTCTTTTCTTTCCATATTGTATCAACTAGTAGTACCTCTAAGATAATGTTTGATTAGAAGTGGTAATGGTGGGCCATTTTCGTCTGATTCTCTAATCTTAGGGGAGAAAGCTTTTAATAATTTACCATTAATTATGATATTTACTCTAGATTTTTCATAGAGATTTGTGAGAAGGTTAAGGAATCATAGTTTTCTTTTACAGTATTCCTAATTTGCTAAGTTTTTTTGTTATTAATAGGTATGTTATCAATGCTTTTTCTGCCCATGTGAAGACAGTAGAATTTTTCTCCTTTTTTCTGTTAATGAGGTGAATTCTATTGATTGATAATTTCAGTAATATACTACAGTAAAATTGGAAGTTAGTTATAATTAACCAAAGAGAAAAAAGAAAAGAAAAATGTTAATCTTGATGAAGTATAGGAATTTTTTCAAAATTCTTGTGTTTTCAAAAATTGTATAGAAATTTAATCCATTTGTAAATAGATCTTTTCTAATAATACATATTGAATCTTTTATAATAGAAGTCAGTGAGAATGAAGATGCAGTATTAGAAAGAGGGAATGCAAGATTTCACACAAATAAATAATGGTTCTGTAACTGAACCTGTAATTACCTTAGGCATGTCACAGAAAACAATACATGGCAAAAATAATGTGAAAGAATCAAAAGGGTCAAAATCTGTGAGAAATGACTTTTAACTTTTTTTCAAGTTTATATTCATGTTTATAAATGGGAGGACACCATGGTACAGATTTCCAAACACACAGGTGAATTATTTTTAGCTTAAATTTTACCTTATTCCATTATTAATATTACACGCCTTTTGTGAACACACCACATAAACAGCCAAAAAAAGTGTTCAAAAGCACTTGGGAGGGCAAAGTGAATGTGGAATTTAAATAATTGAAAAGTGGATACATTTAAAAATCATTCCCAGTCTTATGTTCATCTTTAAACACCTTTCGATTCAATTATTCTATATGTACTGTTAGAGGAATGGCTGGTTTTTGTTTGCCAGAGTTAGCAGAAATCCTCTTTTTCCTCATTTCAGCTAATCTTCAGATTATTGTGACTTCCTTTTTATTCTGCAGCATATTTTGACTACAAAGATGAGTCTGGGTTTCCAAAGCCCCCATCTTACAATGTGGCTACCACACTGCCCAGTTATGATGAAGCTGAGAGAACCAAAGCTGAAGCTACTATCCCTTTGGTTCCTGGAAGGGTAAGTCCAACCTACCATGTTACTTGGTGCTGGTTTATGGGAATTACGTTCTTTGCATTATCCACTTTGTGATATTACTTATGATTAAATTGATTAGTAAAAGTACAGCTAGTGTTTAAAAGCAGATACATTTTCTTTTGGGATAATAAACTCTTATCTTTTCCTGAAAACGATGAGGTAAAAGATACAAATGAGCAGAAAAATCACTAGTCAAACAGCTCATTTTCCCTATATCTCTCCTACTGCCATCACTTTCTCAAGTCTCCTGGCATGGCTGAAACATTTTGGAGCAGGAGCTGATTTAGGAAATACACCAACTTTGCCTTGATTCTGCACACTTAATATTTTGGTGTTAGGTAGATAGCTGCTAGGGAGTCTATGGAGAGGATAACTAAGTGGAACTTTATAGAATTAAACTCAGAAGGGCTCTAACAATCATCTGGATGAACCCCATGCCACCAGCGGTCCAGATCATGCCATCTGTGGAGGTGCAGTGAATTCAGATCCCATCTGGCCTGATGTTAATTCATGGGAGTGGGGGTGGGGTGTGATGAAAGCCAATGGAGAATTTTGGACACTCTTGGTTCGTGATGTCAGGCCTATAAGTGATACAGTTGTGTTTTCATAAATATTCATTCAGGTTGAAGCTGATGCAGCTGGGGCCTTGGGTGAGATATTGAGAGAAAGGAGAGCAGGATCCAGTCCCTAGAAATGTGGGGCAATCAAGGCTCCAGACCCTAGACCTGGCAGGAAACTAGAGTAAAAGATAAGAACAAGAACAGAAGTTCGGTCTGGGCAGTGCAGTGACACAAGCCCCAGAAGTTCGGGCCTTAGGATAGCAGACTGTTTGCAGATCACATTTACTATGAGGGGTGAAACTCCTAAAACCACTGCTTGGCAGAAGTAATAGTTTATAAGCCTAGTCTAGGCTGATTCTACCTGGTGAAATGCATTCACTTCTTGTAGGTGCTAGGGAGAAACTAAGACCCCTCATGCAGCTCACTCTCTAAAGACAAAACAGTCTTAATATAGTTACCGTGTATTGGAAGCAAACAGCATGGTTGGTACTATGCTTGATGCTTACATATATTTTGTATGTTGTTTCCAGTCTTCACAATAACTTTGCAAAGTAGAGATTATATTCTCCCTATCTTACAAATGCAAAAATTGAGGCCCAGAGAGATTAAATAATTTGCCCAAAGTCATATAGCTAATAAGTAGCATAGGTGAGTCAAACCCAGATATTCTAGACTCCAAAGTCCTTGTATGTACTCTCCAGACCTCTTGGATTATGGTAGCTGTCCCATGAAATAGACCAGGAGATTAGCTCTGGTTAATCACAGAACTCTTTAGAATACTTTTATTTGACAAGTGTACACATTTAAGAACTTCTTAAGGGGTTCTTTTATTCAGCCAACATGTATAGAACACTTTTTTATATAATGTGCTATGTATTTTGCAGTGGATAGGTGGAAGGCTTTGTATAAAGCAATGCTCCTGCCGTACAAGAGCTTAAAATCCAGCTGGGGAAAAGGCCCACGAAGACCTATATCTAAGGAACAGCACAAGAGCAGTGAGCGTTAAGAACTGTGACTTTAACTTTGTGATCACAGGGAAGATGGGATTTGAAGTGGGCCCCGAGTTTTGATGGGTAAGAACATTCCAGAAGGAAAAGCTCAGAAAGCAGATGTGAACCAGCCAGGTGCAGGGCAGGTTCTGTGGTTGTAGTAATTGGTTTTGCTTGAGCAAGGAGTTCGTGACCGGAACTGTAGGTTGTAGAATCTTCTGAATGCTAGGCTGAGGCATTTAGACTTACATGTAGGTCACACAGAATCTTTCAGAGTTTTTAAGCATGAGTATGATAAGACAAGTATGGTGTTTTAGAAACATTAACCTGGCAACAGTTTGTAGGAGGAATCCTGGTAGTAGAGATACCAAGGACAGAAAGAACAGCTAGAAGGCATGTGTAATATTTAATTAGGCATTACTTCCATGTATTTTTGTAGTACATCTTTGAGTAGTTATGCAAAAAACAGAATTACTTTCTAATTTGGCAAAGCCTATATTTCTCCTACTAGTATGAATTCATAATACTAGCTATTTCGTATTTTTAAAAATATAAAACAAACACATTCTTATATAAATTTCAAACAATAGAGGAAAGGTGTTAAATTAGATGAACGCTGCCCCTGCCCCTTCTTCTTTAGTTCCCATTCCCCAGGGGAGCCAGTTGGCAGCTTGTTATGAATTTCCCAGTCCTTTTTCTGTGTAGGGCAAGTTTTGGTTCTCCCTAAAGTTTATTTATTTTTTTTCATTTGAGGAACCCTCATTGTACTGTGTACAAGTCTACCACTTTTACTTTTAAGCGTATATTCATTTATATTTCAGTATCTCAACACATACCTACAATTAGTTGAAAAGGTAAGTTCATTGGTGTCATTGTTGGTGTCATTGTTGGTCAAGATCATCTTCCTTCTAGACTTGCAACACTGTGTTTTCAGGTTAGGATGGAAAGGATCCTATCTGCCGACAAGATTGGAAGTGAGGTTGTTTCAGACCTATGTACCAATATAAACAAATGGTTATGGAGCAGTGGGCAGCGCTGTTAGACTCTTCACGTATGATTACACTATCTTCTTCCACCCCTCCACCCCACCCCACCCCAAGTCAGTCTCATAAAGCACTTGAGCTAGTCAATGGTATCTTCTTAATAGGCCCAGGATTACTAATATTCTGGGCTAAACAGGCCCTGGATTACTGATATTCTAGAATTTAAGCCAAATGTGTAAGAAAATTTTCTTTTTCTTCTCTTTATGTATATATTTTCTTTATATTTATATATATATAAAAGGAAGAGTGAATAGTTCTTTGTGAACTTCATAATTTTTGAAGTGTATTGTTAAAGAACTTGGGTTATAAAGTGGAAAATTCCTTTCACTGAGAAAAAATTATATCTTTTACTTATAAGACAAATGAAAATTGTAACATATAGTTAAAGCCTTAATGCTCCTAGTTTTGAATTGAGCCGAAGCAGTATATTTTCTCATTGGAACTCACTTTTGTCCCTTTCTCTGTTTTTCTTGATGTCTTTCCTTTGCCTTGAAATAATTTATTGTGAATTTACCTTTTCTTTTCATTTAGGATGAGGATTTTGTGGGTCGGGATGATTTTGATGATCCTGACCAGATGAGGATAGGAAACGATGGGATTTTCATGTTAACTTTTTTCAGTAAGTATATACACACAGCAGAGCCACTTCCCACAAACCAGAGTGCTTTGGATTATGAGTGAATGTGACTGAATTAAAAGAACTAGTTGAGCTAATACATTATATTTATTACATATATTTAATACATTATATTTATTTTAATACATTTTATTTAATGTATTATATTTGATGCCTTTTACTGAGATGTTCATAGCTTAGTACACTTTTAATATCCGTTCTCTTTGTCTTTTATTTCTGTGAATACCTATGCATAATATAATTAACGCAGTTTTGGGGGATGCTTCATTTTTACATGATCTAATAAGCTTCATTTTTGCAGTCTTCAAGGCCCCTTAGCATTCCTCCTACTCATTCCTGACCGTGGAATAGGAATTAAATGCCTTCGATGAATTTTATTTTGCAAGCTTCTATTTTCTAATACATCAAAGTCAGCCCGATTTTTCCCCCTTGATGTTATTTTGCATTTAGGTTTCCATATGCCTGACTTGGAAGTGAGCAACAATTTCTTTAATTTGCTGTATTAAAAAGATATGAAGCAAATGCAGTGCTTTTAGAGGTGACATGTTACATAAGCTGTCAAAATTCATAGAAGCAGGAGGTGAATGACTTGAATCAGATTATTTGGGGGCACTAATTTAATGTTCAAATAATGTTTATTTACTCAGGTGTAACACATACAGTAAAGGGCACAAGACATAAGTATACAGTGTGGTGATATTAAGGCATTTTTGAAAGCATGTAGCAGTAGATGTAATAATATAACACCTGATATTCAGAGACTGTGTTTTCTTGTTTGCTTTTGGGAGGAAGACAGAGGATGGATGTTTTGGGGAAGTGGGATAACTGTTTTGGAGGGTGGGCTAAGCCATTTAAGCAGAAGCAAGTACAGAGGGCACCCTTAGGGCACTCTTGCTCCTTGGGTAACAGGACATGTCTGACCTCTTTTTTTCTCTTGGCTTTTACAGTGGCATTCCTCTTTAACTGGATTGGGTTTTTCCTGTCTTTTTGCCTGACCACTTCAGCTGCAGGAAGGTATGGGGCCATTTCAGGATTTGGTCTCTCTCTAATTAAGTGGATCCTGATTGTCAGGGTAAGTTGTGCAACAGTAATGATAGTCTGTAGAGAAGCAATAAGTAGAATAATTTTGAATATTTGATTTTTTTCATCTGCTTTTTGGAATCATTTAAAAATGATTTTTGGTTTGTCTTTGTTCTGGTTTCATGAAATTGAACCTAGATCAGTTGCAGTTGGTTCATGCACCCAAGTTTTGTAGTCAAATCTAGTGAATATTGGTGGTCCAAGGGCATCCATCTATCCTTGTTCACCAGCTGCTTTCTCTGTTTTTAGTGTTTGTAATGTGATAATACATGTATTTGTTCTGAAATTAGTTGTTTTTATAATAAAAGAAAGACTCTGTCACCTCTCTGGTATCTCATCAAAAGCAGACATTCCTCTCATTAATGCTGCTGAAGTTTTAGTCTTTCTTCTCTCCTTCCCTCTCTTCTTTTCTCCCTCCTTCCTCCCTCCCATCCTTCCTCCCTTCCAGGATTGGTTATCAGTAGCGTCATTGGTTATGCCAAAATGTTTGGAGAGCCAAAACTGTTTAACTGTTTAACAAGCCCTACTCCATTAGGGGCCCTTATCTCTAAGGTAAATTAGAGATCTTCAGTGATGTAGGAGTTACCAGTTAGAATTAATTTAGTTAGAAGTAATTTAAAGTTGTAAACTACCTAGTCTCTTAAAAGTGTCCTCTGATTTTAGATAGGTTTACTGCCATTGTTAACTTTATATATAAAACTAATGTGTTTATCATAAATTGACATTAACTAATTAATGGGTGTTGACTGAGCATTGGAGTTTTTCAAAGTTATTTATTCTAAAGGAATTGTTAACATTTTTAGAATTCCAGGTTCCTTTGAGAATCTGATAAAAGTTGCATGCTTTTCTCCTAGATGGCTAATGTGTACTCAACTAAAACATGGACTTTAAGTTAAGAACTCAAGCTCTAAATAGGTTTTTCATTCTTTCTCTATAAACCTTGTTATTTTATTAAGAAATAAAATACTGTATTTAATGCTCAAACTGTGCTAAAGTCCATACTGTGTTAAAGCCTCCAATAGAAACAAGATCAAATTAGTTACCAATCTTTTTATTTTTACTAAACTTTTAACTGAATTGAATGAATCAGCTTGTATTAGTTAGGATGGCTTTTTGAGTAACAGAAAACCTAGCTCAAAATGGCTTAGAAAACAATGGGGAAACTTTATTTCCAGTGAAAATAAGTCCTGACATGGAGGTTAGTTAAATGTTTCACTGACATCATCGAGGACAGCTGACAGTCTGCTCAACATGTCAGTATAGCTGCTCCACCCTCAGGGTTAAGATGGCCAAGGCAGTTTCAGGCATCACATCAGAAACACAGCAGGTTCAACAGAAGAAAGGGAACTATTTCTTCTCCTCCTTTTCTTTTTAAGAGCTAGGAAACCTTCTCAGCAGCCCTCAGTTCCATTGGCCAGAATAACATTATGTGCTAGTCCCTGGCAAAGGAATGTGATCATCATGATGTATGTGACAAAAGTTTTCCACGGTCAAGACATGGCTGGAGGCATAGGAACAAAATCAGGGATCATTAGAAAAGGGGTCAGATAGTTGGGTTTGGCACTGGGTAAGCAAAATGAAAGTTATCATCAAGACATATTTCTAAAAGGGAAAATAACATGTGGGCAAAAAAAAAAACAATTTTTTTTAAGAAACAAGCAGGTTTGAGCACTTTCAAAACAAGGCGTATGTAAAGCCGAAAGCTATCATATTTCAAGATTGCTTTTCCATGAAAGAAAATATATTTGCGTATATCGTAATCATTTCAAATCTGTACTGTATAAAATACTTTCACTAACTTCTTAGAAATTTCTGTAAGAACTAAATGAATAGCATTAGTATGCAAGATAAAATCTTGTATTTTGTAAACTCTTAGGCTAACATGTGAAATTGTATCTGCTGTGGTGCTCTGAAGTATTTTGCTTTATTTTTCAGTTTTCCACTTACTTCCCTGGATATTTTGATGGTCAGTACTGGCTCTGGTGGGTGTTCCTGGTTTTAGGTAAGTGCTCTTAACAAAGACAAAGGAGAGGAAAGATTATGTTAAATTTTAGTAAGTAAAATTACTTTTAGTAAGCCCTCATCTCACTTACTATACAGTAATATATTAGCAATAGTAAGTACAATTTTTAAAATATTTCAGGGATTAGGCTCTTGTCACCATCAGAGTAACATAAATGTTCATAGAACGTCTCTTTAGTGGTGATAAATTTCTCTTAACCCGTCCATATACACTTTTCACATTTCCTGTGTGGCCAGAGGGGCACTGCTCTGCTTCTGTGACATCATTTTCTCCTATCCTAACATTTCTCCTGTTTCAGGCCTTTTTGTTGTCTCCTTGATTAGGTTCCTTGGTTCCAGGGCTGCTAATGGGTCTGGCTAGCACAGTGTAGAACCCGTGCCCGACAGGTGCTTAATATATTCAGAACGTACCTGTTTTACCTCGGGTAATAGAGCCATGTATTGCTGACCCTAAATTTTACTTAGAAAATACAAGTCATCCATGATGCCATCCCCCACCTCCCCAGTAGCATCATCTGCTCTACTATTGGTCATTGGCATTCCAAGGAAAGAGAGTAATTTTTACCCCTTCCCTTGATTACTGAGAAACTTTTTTTTAAAGTGACCTACAGGAGAGTTACTTGAGAGGAGTAGTTCCTTGACTTGCTTATTCTCTAAACTGTACCTTTAAGAGAAAGTCTGACTCCTCATCTTCCCCCAAGCCACCTAAAGTCCAAGCAAATCCTGAATAGACCAAAGAAGAGTCATTAAGCATAATTTTAGGTTGATTGTTGGCAGCATTGATAATTTAAAGAAATTTAATGGGCTGATTTCCTTCATATATTAAAGTTTCATCGGAGATGAATTTATAATACTTTGTAATTGATCATTCTTGCTATCTTACTGCTTACTGATAAGCAAAAAGTAGTGAGACCTTGGATGTACTTAGTGCATTTGGATCCAGTGTTTGGGTCATTTTTGGAACCTCTTGCAGAGAGAACTTTTTTTTTTTTTTTTTTGAGTTTTTCCTGCAAAGAACAGGTCTGTACAAAGTTCTCAAGCTGGCAGCTCATAAGCTATAGCTAGCCTGCAGTTGTGGTTTGTATGTTCCACAGTTATTTTCAGAAGTTTTATTTTGTTTTTGCGGTACGCGGGCCTCTCACTGTTGCGGCCTCTCCCCTTGTGGAGCACAGGCTCCGGACGCGCAGGCTCAGGGGCCATGGCTCACGGGCCTAGCTGCTCCGTGGCATGTGGGATCTTCCCGGACTGGGGCACAAACCCGTGTCTCCTGCATCGGCAGGCGGACTCTCAACCACTGTGCCACCAGGGAAGCCCCAAGAAGTTTTTTTTTATTACTAGTAGTTGTCTTCGCATGAAAATCAAGAATTTTCACATAAAATACCTGAATTTTTTAACTTTTCAGAATTGAAATGTCTAGCAGATCTGACTTATATTCCCACATGGCACCCATCCTTTGACTGGAGCTGGCTTGTTGATTTCGGTGCCAAACAGGATGATGTTGTGCTCAGTGCTGATGATTCTTGGTTACTGCCAAAAATCATTTCTGTTTGAGTACAAAGAGTCTTCTACTTCTTGAGTATATTTTAAAATGTATCCAAAAGAAAGTGATTGCTTAGAGCTGGGGAGATGGGAGGAGGGTAGGAAATGGGGAATGGCTGCTTAGTGGGTACAAGATATTTTTAGGGGCGACAGAGTTCTAAAATTGGATTATAGTTTTAACTGACTAAAAGCCAGTGAATCATACACATTAAATGGGTAAACTTTATGGTATGTAAATTATATCTCTGTAAAGGTGTTTAGAAAAAATGTGTCTAAGACTCAGGGACCATCTCTGGAGGAGGAGGGCCAGGAGTATGTGAGCTACCATTGGAGGGGGCTCTTCACCTTCCCTGCTGACTCCTAAATTAAGAGTAGAGAAATACAGTTGAGAATATGAGAATTGCTGTAAAGGTAAGGGGAGCCTGACATCTAGTGGACAACATTATGTACTGTCTATGGGAAAAAAAGAAGCCCACAGCAAGAAAGGATGGAATTTTTTTTTTTTTTTGAGAAAAACAGTTTATAACCTCTCTAAAAGGAGTATATTATCTTGGAATACTTTTTTGGAACTCAGAAGGTAGCTTTTGGGAATTGCCTGGTGGTCCAGTGGTTAGGATTCCGCCCTTTCACTGCTGAGGTCGCAGGTTCCGTCCCTGGTTGGGGAACTAAGATCCCTGGAGCCGTGGGGCGAGGCCGGAGTCGGGGCAGGGGAGAGAAGGTAGGTTTTGATAATGCTTCTCAATGAGGCTTCCAAATGTAAATGTTTGGCCCCATCTTATTTTTGTTTCCTTTTTAGAACACTTAGATTCTGAATGTGCAAAAGAGACTTTGTTTTGGCTCTTGAGATTATGTATTCTCATTGAGAAGTGGAAAATTTGGTGTGGAAATCCTTTGGAAATTTTAGAGGCAATTGTGTTTTGATAGCTTTTAGCAGAAAAATGATAAAGTATTGGTATCAGAAGGGATATTTCTGGGGAGTGGACTTAATATGGGAATTATAAACTCATTCTTGACTTTTCTTTTTTAAATTAGGCTTTCTCCTGTTTCTCAGAGGATTTATCAATTATGCAAAAGTCCGGAAGATGCCAGAAACTTTCTCAAATCTCCCCAGGACCAGAGTTCTCTTTATTTATTAAAGGTATTAAAGAAAAAAACTTTATTGTAGTCCCAGTGTAATCATGTGATGCATTGCAGATGACTATTCAGGTTTAGAGTAGAGTTTACACCCTGTGGTAGGGGATATGGAGAAGGTAAGGAAGCCTTGTCTTTTAGTTTCTAGTTTAGTAAGGGGTGTTTCTTTGAAAAAAACTATTAAAAAAGGCAAGTTAGAAAAACTGCCAAAGGAGAAAACATTATCTCATGTTCAGACAATGCAGAAGAGGCTCGACTGGGACTCAGGGTCCTAGATCTTTGAATCGTGAATCCCGAAGCCACTGCTGCAGTTTTACCGGTTCCAGAGTCTGTAGCGAGAAGGAGCCTTTCAGGCCTGATCACTCAGCTCAGTTATGTGCGGCCCTAAACCCCAGAGCTGACAGGACCATGAGTACTTTAGGAACTCCTTTTGCCTGGCCACTGACAAGCCCATCAAGGCTTCCGTCTTCTCAGATTAGTCAGAGAGGCTTTCCTGACCTCTTTTCTTCAGGTTCCCATCCTAATGTTACCATTCTGGTGGTAGGGTCAAACCCCAGGAAAGGAAGGGGAGGAAAGGGCCTTTTCCCTTGCCTAGAACAGGAGGACTAAGCCTTGCCAAGGCTCTTTGGTTCACCCGTGGTTTTCCCCAGAGGCTGACTCCATCTTACATCACTAGCTACAAAAAGGAGGAGATAGGGAATCTTGGAAAAGAGTACACCAGAGAGAGGCCTCTGGTTACAAGATCTAACCTTCGTGGAATTGACTGTTTATTACTTAAGACTGTTGAGGACAGGTGGGACCAGGCTGGTTGAAGGCCTCAAGCAAGGATTTGTGAAGGTTGTAGCAATTGAGATAAACCTGAAATGATAGGTAGGAAGTATAATAAATGATCGTGGAAATTGTTGGGTGAGAAAGCATTTCACAGTCACCTAAGGCCAAGCGTTGAATAGGAATAGAGGCAGAGAAGTTACGGAGCTGGCTTAAGGGACAGCAGTGTGATTGTAGCATAAAGGAGTGTTGAGGATTAAGGCTGGAAAGCCAGGCTGAGACAGTGTTCTCAAATATCTTGAGCACTAAGCCCGTTTGCAGTGGAAGTTTTGAACTCATAAAGCAGCCCTTTAAACCCAGTGACGTGTTGGCTCAACTCAAGGCTGACTCCATGTGAGCATCAGTTTGTTCTGTATTTGCTGTTGGGTTATCATAGTTTATGTAAGTAATCATATGCTAAGAGTGTAGTTCTCAGTTTTGAAGATTTGCGGTGATCTTAGCATGCAGAGTAGAGTTCTCAGTTTTGAAGATTCGTGGTGGTCTCAGAATATATGCTTCTAGAAAAGAAAGTACCGTATTTAATTTGCCAGGTGGTGAGATGGTATTGAAAGTTTTTAAGCAACAGAATAATATGATGAGAACTTCTTAAATGAAACAAAAATTTTTTCAAGCATGGCGTAATAGTAATAACTAATGTTTGTCAACTTTTTGATATATCAGATACTGTACTAAGCACTTTACATGTATAATTAAATGTTTTTACATAAGTAACAAAGGTTACAGTGACAGATAAGCTCAGGTACATGCATGGTAGAGTATATTCATAAGGCATTTCTTATAAAAGTTAAAGAAAGCATGGAAAGAACTTAGTTTCTGTTGGTTAAAGTCAGTTTCTTCAAAGGAGCGTGGACTTTTATTTGAGAGATCATTTTAGCCATTAAGAATACCACTTGTGTGTATGATTTTTTTTTTTTTTTTTTTAAAGAAAGGGAATGTTTTGTTGCATGTTTAAAATGTCCTGAGTGGTGTGTCCTGAATTTGAATTCAGCTACACAGTCTGGGCACAGATGGACACTGACACCACTGGCCTAGGCCCTAATGCCTGTGATGTGCCTGTGTTTGTGTCTAGGACATCCTAACTTTAAGAGGCTTGTCAGATATTTTGTGTGGTTTTATTGTAGTTAACCATTGTCATCTTTTTTCTTCCTCTACATATCTGATTATAATTTGTAGTTACTTCTAAGCCCTAGGTTTAACTATTAACTACCATAGATTGAAAAGTTAATTCTTGGGCTTCCCTGGTGGCTCAGTGGTTGAGAGTCCGCCTGCTGATGCAGGGGACACGGGTTCGTGCCCTGGTCTGGGAAGATCCCACGTGCCGTGGAGCGGCTGGGCCCGTGAGCCATGGCCGCTGAGCCTGCACATCCGGAGCCTGTGCTGCGCAACGGGAGAGGCCACAACAGTGAGAGGCCCGCGTACCGCAAAAAAAAAACCAGTTAATTCTTTGGGGTCGCCACAGTTCTTCTTAGGATGAATGCTTGAAATCACCTGCAGATTTCCCCTAATCCATTGGTGCCCAACATATCCTGAGGGAACAGATTCCTCCTGCCCTCCCTCCCTCCCTTTCTTCCTTACTTCACAGATTCTATAGGTCTAGTCTAATGGTGGCTTTGAATTTCTAAATGGAATGAGGCCACACCTCTGTCTGTTTTCTTCATTCTTCAGTTAGAAGGCAATTTCAGGCTTTATTAGAGGATGCATACATTCTTGCTTCTAATACGTGACAGGTTGACATGACAATACAGGTTGAGAGAAAGCCTGAACTTCTCAGTTTTCCTGTATTGTTAGGGACTTGGAGGGTTTTTTTGTTTATAAAATTTGTTATTATTGTTTTGATTTTCTAAAACTTCTGAAATGCTTTATGGGTATATTCTAAATGTAAAATAAAGCATCTTTAGGGTTATGATTTGAAGTAGGCAGCCCTTAGTTAAGTAATAATGCTGTTGGAGGGGTAAAGGGATATTATAGACCTGGTGTTCCTTGTATTTTGGAGTCAGAGGCCTTACAGTGCTTTAGGCATTGTCAGAAACTTAGAGGTATATGAATAAAGTTCCCCAGTGGAGGGCATAGTAGGGTTTCTTTGCTTTCCTGTCTGACTTTGATATCCTCATTGATTTGAAATTGTCCCAGACATGCCCAGAGGATTCAGAGCTCCAAATTAGGGGTTTAGGGACTTACAGCAGCATTTAGAATTTTAATAACTTCCTTACTAATTTTCAGTATCCCCAGAGGGAACCCAAAAAGCTGTAATATCTCCTGGGACTGAATTTCCTTTGTCCATTTGACAGGGGTAAGAACTGTCCATCCAGATCCAAAAGTAGAATGTTTTCTTTCTTTAGTTCAGAGGAAATTTAGTTTAATTTAGTTTGAAGATGTACTAGAAAACCATCATGTAAGGTGTGAAGATTTTCTTTTCTTTCACTGAGACCTTTTACTTTCTTTACTGGAGGTATCACTAGTTAAAAGCTAGCTGTGGGCTTACTTTTTGCCAGAAAGCCACAGGTAGGAAATTTCTAAAATAACTTTGCCATAGAGAAAAATAACTCAATTCCCATGCTAAGATCTGGCCCTGTACTAGAAAAAAGTATAAGAATAGTGACTTTTCTATTTAGGCTGCCCAAAATATAGCACACACACACACACACACAGACACACACACACAAACACAGAGACACATACACACACCCAGACACACACAGACACACACACACACACACACCGTGAAATGACCTCAAAAGGCCTTCTTTCTAACCAGCCAAAGTAGATATTACAAGAGTTGAACGCTAAAGCTCACGTACTGCTATCATAGGGCAACTCTCAGGTTCCCTTTCAGAGCTTATTTATAAGCTTATAAAGGAAATTTGGGTTCCTGCCTCACAGCAAAAAAAGCCAGAAGGAACTGCTAGAGCTGGGCACAGTGGCAGCAAGAAGTATGTGACTGTGAGGAAGCAGGAAAAACAAAATGTTCCTTCTATGTTGTTTAAAAAGAAACAGATACCTTTTAGAAACGTCTTTATCTGAAATGGTCAAAAATGTAAAATGTCCATACTTTATCTTATTTACCAGTTAACTGGAAAATAAATTTTTACGGAGTACCACTTCTTTTGATGCTGCCAGATAATTGAGGAGCTAGTTATAGTAACTGTAAGGTGGTAACACAATTAACTGATATCTAACACTACTGCAAAAGCACTTGTATATGTGAAGTATAATGGATCTTAAATTTGTTACTTTAACCACATCTGAAATAGGAGGGAAGGAAATTTGTAACCCCTCGCGGCATTAATGAGATAGGGCCCTTCATAATTAAATAGTGATTGCTGTGACCTGGTGAGCTATACATATGAGACATCAGATATCTTCTTAACTTTTTTCCATATAATGATAAATGTTTTCATTTCCTTTTTTCTATAACCTTCCCCCCTCCTCCTTAATACATCTTTATTTTTAATTCACCTCAAGTTAGTTTGACTTATTTGGACTGTGTTGTAAAGTAGCAAGATAGTAGAAAATGTTTCCAGAGGAATTTTTGCTTAAAAAAAAAAAAATCACAGTGTCCTAGAAGAAATTGTTGTCTTCCTCTTGAAATTAAATGATCTGTAGGCTGTTGGATTCCTTTTGTTTCTGAAGTGATGTAATCTAAAGTTTAGCAATGATATACACAGTCCCTAAAACGTGGCATTCTATCACTGTTTTTGTAACAGCTTTGTGAGTCAGGTTGATCTGAACAGGCCTCTGGGTCTTAGAGAGCAGTGAGTGCCTCTCTAGCAATCTTTTTCATTTGGAATTTGTATGGTGATTGAGATCACCCATTAGTAACCTATCTAGGACCTCTTAATGGATTTTTTTTTTTAATATTATAGTTGATTTACAATGTTGTGTTAGTTCAGGTGTACAGCACAGTGATTCAGTTATACATATTCATACATCTATTCTTTTTCAGATTCTTTTCCCATATAGGTTATTACAGAATATTGAGTAGTAGGTCCTACAGTAGGTAGGACCTCTTAATGCATTTTTAATGTTTGTTGGGTGGCTCTGACTTTGAGGGATCTATTAAAACTAATTTGCCTCCATGGAAGCAGCATGAACTAAAGAAAGTGGCCAGGTGAACTGTATCTGAACTGTATCTCATATTCTTGCAAAACTCTAGTGTTTTGACTTTATAGTAATCATTCTATCAGTTTTTATCTGTTAATGGAAAGTGATAAAACTGAATTTACTTAGGTTTGTAATGAGTCTAGCTAGCCTCATTGCAAAAATCTCTATTTGACATCTGTCTACCAATTTTCTTTTTTGTTCTACTTGCCCTTCAGGATTCCTTATATTCTTGTGTCTTTGTCCCTGCACATTCTGAGGTCTCCGTGAAGAAAAGTTGCTCTTACGTCAGTATCATTGGTTTACTTCAAATCAAAACACCAGTGTCAGTGAATTTGGGGTTTGGGAAATATTAAGTGTTCAAAAAGAACATGTTGATTTCCTCCAGTGTTGTAGCTTTTCTGCATCTTGCCAGCCTTTTAAAGATGTATACAGTAGTCTAATCAGAAAAGATACAGAAGGGCTGCTTGTGGCTTTTACAGTAATTTGGAAAGATGGAAAAGTGAGCTAGGGGCCTATGTATGAGCCCATGCAACTCTCATTCGGTGTAGGGTATCACAGCGTAGTTTCTCAATAAATATTTAAGTTGTTAATGTAACTCTTTAGAGTATTTTTTTTTTTAGCAGTAATATAGGGAGTTATTTGTATTTTTTTCATTATTTCCATGAGAACCAAACCAATTTATATGCCAAAACAAAAGTGCCTCAGAGTATTAGATGAAAACTGCACTTGACAAAATAGATGGACATCATTTTGAGAGTATTTATTTTAGTCATGTATATTGCTTTTTTAAAATTGGGGCTATATACAGTCCCCCCACCCCGAGATACATGCCCCAAAATACAGTCACTTTTTTTTCTAATTGATTGGAAAAAGTACTTGTGGTACCTGTGAGTTTATAGTCGTTTCCTAACTTTGCCCTGCTTCAAGTATAGACTGATATCACTGGCATCCTTATTGGAAATCTTCCTTGTGTGAGATTTGGCAGAATTGGCAGGGTAATCAGCTTCGAGTGTGTATGGAAAATTACCTATGCATTTGGATTCTACTGTCTCTTTGACCCCAAATTTCAGTCATTGCTGTTGAGGTTAAGTGTAGGATGAAGTGCTACTTGAATTCTGTTCTTTTGTTAGGAGGTTTAGAGGGAGAGAGAGAGAGAGAGACCCCTGACCTCATGGGTTTTAAGAAAGCATTCAAGTTCTCTCTAGTTCTACAGTCCTTTATAACTTTAAGAACCAAAAATGCAACGTTTATTGAATACTATGATGTCAGTGTATAGTAATCGTAAAGCTATGTAAAAATGTACTTCTTGTGTCTCCAGACATCCTGCCTTCTTTTGTGACTACATCCTTCTTTTAGCCAAAATAACAACTTAACCAGAGTTTCAATATTCAATATCCTTCTCTAGCAGATGTTTTCTGGCAGAGGCCTTCCTGCATTTATGAATTCTCTCCCAAGAAGCAAGAGAACACCTGCAGGAAGTGAATCAAGAGGCGGAACACAGAGGAGTAATCACCTGCTTTAAAAAAATAAAGTACTGTTGACAAAGATCATTTCTCTCTATTTGTTCCTAGATGTAAAATTTTAATAGTTAATGCAAAATTCTGTAATCATTGAATCATTAGTGGTTAATGTTTGAAAAAGCTCTCGCAATCAAGTCTGTGATGTACTAATAATGCCTTATCTATTTGTAGTCATTTTAAATAGCATGAGCCTTGTCCCTGTAGTCAGTAGGGGGCAATCTTGCTTTATTCATCCTCCATCTCAAAATGAATTTGGAATTAAATATTTTAGTGTAAGATATGTACAATGCTGGCCATTTAAAAAAGGGGTTTTCTCAAAAGTATAACTTTTGTTATGACTGCATTTCTGCACATAATCCATTTTGCTGTTAAAATTAATCTAGAAATTTATTTAATTGTACTGTGAACACCTAGAAACAAAATCATAGTGCAAAATACATTTAAGGTGTGGTCAAGAATATGTTCCTAATTGGTAAATTATAAGCATTAATTTTTTATAGTCTGTATTCTAATTTTGCTGTACCTTATTCTGTTGTGTACCTAAGGGATTGTAAAGGTATTATCACTGTATAAAATAGAAAGGACAAGGACAGATGCAGCATAATTACTAATAAAATGTAATTCGTGATACTTTCTGTGATTAGAACCCCTACCCCTTTTTTTTCTTTTTCTTTTGTCTCCTGATGATTAGGCCAGGGGCTAGGAGTAGGGAGGGGATTAGGAACTAGGAGCAAAGAAAGAATTAGCTTGGAACTTTTGAGATGATCCCTAACATACTGTACTACTTGCTTTTACAATGTGTTAGCAGAGACCAATGTGTTATAGTGTAGAGTGATGTGCTTTCTACCAAGTGGTATTCACCCTGGTTTGGTATGTTAAAGCTGTAAATACAACAGAACATTAATAAACGTCTCTTGTGTAGCAACTTTTGCTGTGGATTAGTGTTTAATATCTTGGTTTGCACTTGTTAATTGCTAAGGCAGTTTTTTCTAATCTTCATATAGATTCATACAGAATCATTCAGTAAACAAAAAAGAAATTGGTCTTGGGCCAGTTTTTCAGCAGGGGAAGTTTCTTTCATATCATACTCAATATATTCCTTAAAATATATTAGTTCTTCAAAAGATAATGGGTTAAAATAGGGAGGAATTGTAGAGCTCTTAAATCATTCTGGAATTCCCAATTATGCTTCATTTTTTAGACATAATCTCAGATAATTTATTTCCAATGTTTTCTGCGTGTTCCCTGCATTTGCCCTTTTTCTCAGGAGAACACAGCCAACTGGTTTAAGTCCTATGAGCATCCAGTTGAAGCTAAAAATGTCTCATTCCTCCTGATTTCTATTTTTGTCTCAATTGTGTTAAATTTAGAGACCAGTGGTTCTTACAATATCAGTCATTTGATATTTTCCACCTCTTCCACTTATTCAAAATATGAAGAAAAAATGTAGCAAGATGGTCTAATAACTACACAAACCAGCACTAGCTTGGTATGATAGCTGCAGATATTCATTTATCTGCTGCATGTGAACATCCAGGATCAGCTTAGGAAGTCTGTTCAGGGGTGTCAGTATGTAGTGCACAGAAGTGTACATTATTTGAAAACCAAGCAGGAAAACAGTGCCTCCTGGATCAACGTTTCAGTGATCATTCATTCGAACTCGTTTATTGATTACTATAAATAATAGTATAGTATGTTTCTGTTTAAAAGTTATATTTTACAATAGATTAGTGGGGCGGGGTTTGAAAGTCTCTGAAGATTTTTTATATTTTGAATTAGATTATACCAACAATATAGTTTGGAGGAGTTTATAGCCTATTGTGTTCTGTGTTTCAGAACGAAGATATCTCTAAACAGTCTGAATAAATTTGGACATGTACAACAGAGAGAACTATTTAAATTATCTTACAGGACCAAATAGAGGGGCCCTAAATCACGTGAACTAAAACATTGTAGTTTCACTTTGTGTTTATTCTTTAGGTCCTGTGCCTTATTTGGCTTTGTATATTTGAGGACTGAAATATTTGGAATTCTTATTTCTGCATATTTGGTGGTCCTTAAGACTCTGTCATATGTAAACCTACAGTTGGCTTTGCTTTAAAATTAATTGGGAAGGTGATTTCTCTCCTTTTAATGTTCTAAAGATTAAAGTCTTTGTAGATATATAAAGTTGGTACCATATGTTACCTAGAGTCCTTACTGTTAGGGTGGAAATGTTTATCCTGCACTGTTACTTTTTTTGTCTTTCATTCTTTTCTGTCTCCCTTTGGTAGGTTCATTATTAAGAATAACCCTTTCAGATAAAGGAGGAGTGTTTAAATTATTTGAAAGGGGATACTGAGGAACCACTGTTATTTGCGTAAGATTATGGAATAAAGTGGCTTTGATCTTGGGCTAGGGGACAATTGGGGCTCATCCATGACTACAGAGGTCCCTCATGTCTCTTACTTGTTGCTGCCATTTGGAATGATACAAACTAAGTAATCTGACTTGAGCTGTGTCCCACTGTGAGTCATTTGTAACCCGGATGAAATTTCTTTTCGCCTTCATTATATTCTTATACTATGTTTAAAGGAAGAAATAACTCCTGAAAGGGAGTTTCAGGGCCAAGTGATAGTTCAAGTTAAGTGGTTGCCTGAGGTGGCAGGGTTCTAGGTGAGAATCAGGAAAAATATATGCAGCAAGTGGAGTGTTGGCCTCAGCTTTGAGTCCAACCCTACCACCTCTTCTGGATGTCTGACCTTCTTGAAGGGTTGGAATAGTAGATGTTGAAAATCACTTGGTCCTGATGATGCTGGTAAAACACCGATGATCAAATTTTAACTTAAAACGTGCCAAGAACAGACATAGAACTGTACGTTATGTACAGTATGAGGGAGTAATTTATGAAAAAGTAATGTGGCCCCTACTACCTACCTGAATCTGGTTCTTGGTGAAACCTCAGTGATGAATACAGGAAAATCACGTGGAAGATGTAGCTTAATAATTTTCAGGTTCTACTGATGTTTTTTAAGCTCTTTAGATTTTCACCTTTTCAGGCTTTCTGAAGATGATTTGAAGGGTGATGAGAGGCATAACAAAATGCAAACATGTTTCTGTAGACAGTTTGTGGGTTTAAAAAAATCTTGTTTCACATATCTTTAAGCCTAAATAGCATTTATAGTCTGTAAGGCTGATAAGGTGGATGGAGTGAGAGCGTTTGCTAAACCACCAATACTAAAGGTAGGTACTCGAGGTTTAACTTTCCCTTTGCATATACTGTATGCTTTTGTACAGTGTATGGTTGTACTCATTTAGAGCACCCACAGAAAGTGCTCTGTGACAGGGAACTTCTGTGTATTGGTTCTCTGTAGGCTCTGCTGCTAAAATGGAGGACATCTCAGAGAAAGACACCAGGAATTCTTGAAGGGGAGGATCAGGTCAGGTTGAGTGTAAAAGACTTTCAGGAGGAAAAGAGTTACAGAAAGCTAATTTTGTGTCATTCTAAAAAGGGGCTCTTTTATTACCCAGTTTACTTCTTACAACTTTCTTACTTACAACTTTATGGCCTATAGAAAGACCTGCTCTTTGGACAACCTAAATGGAGAGCTATCCTCCTGAAGGACAGTTTCCCTGACTAGAAATTGGAAATAGTCCTATCTACTGCCTGGCATTTTGATCCCCTCAGCCCTCCAGTTATTCTCAGAATTTGTCACTTGTAGAATAGATACATTACTCAAGTTTTGGTTTGATGCCTGTTTTGCTGAAAAGTCTTGTTTTTTCTTTACCAAAAAGCATTGTGTTCTGATTTTGAGAGTTTTAAGTCAATTGGCAAATTAATAAGATGTAAACTGAAATGCAAATCTATTAAACCTGAGTATAGAATATATGAAATAAAGAGAATTCTTTTGCATTTATGCAGGATTTCATCCAGGTCAGAAACTGAGGTGTAGTTGTATGAAACAGACATCTCCCAACCCTGCTTTGTATGTTGTTCATCCTGCTCTGCAAGTGAATAGTTGTTATCATTTATGTGAGAAACGAAATGTTTCATAAGGTTTTCCCCATCCATATGTGATTGCAGGTTTATAGACAGCAAAACAGAGAAAAATGGTTTCCTTAAATCTTACAAAGATTAGTGCTGGAGTGCTGAGAAGACGGTATTCATTGTTATTCATTAGTTGACTGGAAGGTTCACCATTGGGTCAAAAACCTAAAAAAAAAAAAACCTCTCAAATAGAGAAGGTGATTTCTTGCTGCAAAGCATCATCAGCTAAACTATAGAATTAAGGAAGTGCTGCCTTCTGACTCTGAAACGCAGCCTGACTCTTTTCTGAAATTCATCCCAAGCTGCACTCGTTTTTCACCATGCTAGTTAAGGTTTGCAGTCACATCCCCTACTGAGAGCTCCTTCCCCCATTTAAGCCCATTACTTCCTGAGTCAAGGAGAGAGGATTGGAGCAACCTGTCATCATAACTCGGCTAGAGTTACACTTGATGAAACATTCTTTTTTTCATTTGCACAACAGTCCAAAATGCCTAAAATGTTCCCTTAAAGTAAGGTTTTAGAAAGAATTTTGCCATCTGCTTCCTGATTCCACACCTTTATTTTGACAGAACATTTCTCAGGCCGTATTTGGCAGTCACTAGGTTTAGATGTCATTCTGGTCATTTTAGTATGTTGTTTTTTTCTCTGATTATTGACATTGAGGATTTTTATATTCATGATTTATTTCCAGTTAGTATTTGAACTAGGATTGCAGATAAATTACTAAGCGAGCCACTGGATGGATCAATATTTTCACCAACCCTTTTATCACTAGCATCACTTGGTACTATATAGTTCTTTTAAAAAGTGGGCACTGGTGGGCTAAAGAATCAAAATTAGCAGTCCATTTTTTCTAGGTTTGGCTCAATGACTCTCAAACCCTAGATCTCTATAAATCACGGTCATGTGTATGAGAAAAGCCCTTTTTGGGGTAGTTGTATATATTTTCCCTGTGGCTATATGTGTGAGATGCGTTTTAATCTGTATGTAGGTCTCCCAACTAATTTTGACCATAAGCCCTTCTGTGATACAGCAGTTTTCAAGATTTAGGTATTGAAACTAAACTTATGTTTTTCTAATCCCAATCCTGTAGAATTTATAAATGGTCAGACTTGGTTCCTGCTGCAGTTACACAGAGCTTCCAAATAAGGATAATGGGTAAGTGCTCATCTCAAACGTTCACTTTCCATAGAAGAAACCTGCAGAGCATGTATACCTATGCTTAAAATTATGAGTTAATTTTTCATTAGGGTATTTTCATGGCATCGATTTTTGGGTGAAATGAGTTATTTTGTCTTCATGTAGATCTTCTCAAAGCTCGCGGCTACCATAGTTTCTTTTTATGGCGAGACAATGGGAAGGAATGTGTCTGCAGAGCAATGGGGAAAGGCCATAGGGAAAATGATTTCTAAATATTTGGCTGGCTAAGAGTGATTGTGGACTCTTCCTTGGAGGTCTTTAAAAATAGGGTCGATCCTCCTCTGGAATGGTTTAAGGGTAAAGGAAAAGGAATGGATTAGCAGGCCCCTTAAAGTCCCTCAGAACTCTAGAGGTTTGTATGTGGCCCATGTCAGTGACAGATGGAACAGTAAGTTCAACAGATGTCACGTCTTCCATTCCCAGGCTGTGCTCTCTTTAATGTGGTGACCTTCTGTGAGCACTGTCCTAAACAGTCTGCAAGAGGGAAGGGAGTGTGTCTAAACTTCTGGGAAACCTAACTTGGGTGGCTTATTACCTACTGCTACCTTTTATATTAAGATCCAGTTATCAAAAAAGTTACACTTTGTCAGAATCCCAAAACAAGGACTCAAAAAAGCACCCTCTAGTTTCTGCAGTCATTTTCAACCTTTGTTATACTCTGAAGGAATTTGGTTTAGATGGCATTCCCTAATGCTACATTTAAGAATCTTTTTCCTAAGGGACCGTGGGAGGAAGAAAGAAAGAAGATTAGGTGGGTAAGGTGGGCCCTGGAGGAAATGAAGTCTGATTTGTTAAGAAGAGAGGGGACCTGTGGAAGAGTGTAGCAAATCGGTTCCTTTTGTTCTTTGCTTCTGCTTTAATCCTTTAGACTCACAGGATAAGATTGCCAGCTAATTGCTAGGAGCCCCCTATAAAGGAGGATTGGCCTAAATTGGAGAATAAATTTAAAGACTGACTAAAGGTTTTTTTTTTAAATCCCTCCTTTATTCGGGTCACTTTTCTTTAGATGTGATTATGTCTCCAAGAAGTGGTTGGATACCTTCTTGAGAGGTTTTCTTAAAAAAAAAAAAAAAAAAGTCTGAAATTCCAGAGACTCCCCCCACCTCCACTGTAGGATTTATGTAAGCGTGTGATGAACTAAATTCACTAGACTGTAGTTTAAACTTAAAAATAAAAAGACTAATGTGTTTTATGGTGGCGTTTTTATACAGGTGGCTCATTGGTAGAAGTACGTTGACCATTTTAAAGTGCAATTTGATCTTTTAGGGTAAGACATTTAAATTCTCTGAGTACAGACACTATACTTAGGACAAATTATTATGTTTGTAACTTGGTGCCAATTAGTCGTGTCTTCACTGGGTGCTTATTTTCAAATAATACCTGATCCATTCAAAAACAATATACTAAAAGTTGTCATTAAAAACATATCAAATTTTAATAGTAAGGCATGGATACTTTTACTGCCTTTTATTTATTGCCGGGTGTATTTTATTAGAAGGAAAGGTAAATAAATGTGTTTTGCAGAAAATATGTAGTGCAAGTCAGCTCCAGTAGCAGTTATTATTTTTTAACTAGTTGGTGGAGCACTTACACACTTAGTTTATTAGTGACCTTCCCATAAAACTTTTAGGAACACAGGGCAAAACAGAGCTCATAAGTTTACCCAAGCTGGCCCTCTAGAGCACTGCTTTAGTGACGTCAGACACCTGAAGGGAAGCCAAGACACCTTCCTTCATCTTCACATCCCAAGTGGCCTTGGCTTCGCCTCCATCTACGTATTTTATTCCCCTCAGAAAGAATTACAGGTGAAATTTAGACAATCACCTGTGTGTTAGAAGTGATAAAGCCCACCTTCTGAAAAATATAGTTTCTGTATATTATACATACTTTTGATCTGGACTTTTAATTTTTATTTGTTGTAAACCACTTTATTGAGATAACGATTGAATACAAAAAGCTGTACGTATTTAATGTGTACAACGTGATGAGTTTGGAGATAAGTATATAGTGAAACTATCGCCACAGTCTGTGCCGTGAACATCTCCATCACCTCCAAAAGTTTCTTCTTTTATTATCAGTATTACCTTTTTTTTTTTTTTTGATGATAAGAACGCTTAACATAAGATCTACTCTCTTAGCAGGTTTTTAAGTACACAGTAGTGTTGTTAAATTACAGCCACTATGCTGAGCAGTAGATTGCTGGGACTCACTCATAATGGAAATGCTCCGACTTCTTGAATATAGATGTTTTAGGCCTTCATTTGATAAATTAATTTCTATTAGCTGATTATGATGTGTATGACCCTGTGCTGGCTATAGGGTATGCAAGATTTGTGCAAGGGAGCCCCTGGGCACAAGGAGGTTCTGGTGAGGGAGAGGGCAGGGCATAAGACAAAGTGCTTTCCTGTCCAAGAAATCATAATACACCATCATTTTCTCTGCCTTATTTGCATAGAGGTGTAAGAAGGTTTTTGCATTTTTCAAGTTGTGATGACCTACCCCTAACTTAGTTTTCACCAGAAGAGCACTAAAGTCTTCCTAAAACCAGTACCCTCCAGGGAAAGA
>NW_006793908.1:33091-33616 GCF_000442215.2 Lipotes vexillifer
GATTCCTACCACCTGAAGAAGCCAGCCCCCAAAGGCCTAGAAGGATGAACGGGAAAGCATCTCAGGGTGTTTGTGAGGCTGGGACCTGGAAAACCACTGCGAGGGGAGATGTGCGCATGTGTCCATCCCGTGGGGCCGGAACCCTTGCTCCCCACTTGCCAGCTTTGTTGTCTTAGATCATTCACTTGGCCTATCCAAACTTTGGTTTTTTAATCTGTGTTCCAGAATCTTTTCTCACAGGGCTGCTTTTAGTTCTAAATGGGATAATGTAGTTAAACGGCCAGGCACTTAGGAGACAGCTCTTTACAGCTCTCCAGCCAGCTCCAGCACTGGATCCAAGGGCAGGATGTTAAAAACCCAAACCTATCATTCAAACCCAGGCATTCATTTCCTTCTGAGGACCACATAGCTTTCATAAATTCTGCCTTTCCTCATTCCTTCCTTCGTCAGGGCTGTCGTTCGTTAGACCATCCCTGACAAATCAGACCGCTCTTTTCTACCTAAATTCCTGCTTCCCATATGTGA
>NW_006793908.1:33765-42510 GCF_000442215.2 Lipotes vexillifer
TTCCTGCTGCCCAGATGAGAGTATGACCTACTCTTGCTTTTCTGGTAATACCATCATGTGTTTCTGTAGGCCCTTATATTTATATCCATGTTCATTTGATCCTCACAGATTACTATAAAAGGGATCATTGCACGTTCTTTACCGCCAAGCCACCCCAGCAAATAATTTTTCATCACTCAGTCACATCAAAACACTCTATAAATCCAATAAACTCTGATTCTCATTTCCTGAGTTCTGTAGGCTGAAATTCTGGCCTCCTTTCTTCTTGGGCCATTTGTATTATATGACAAGATTTGCCATACACTATCTTTGTGTAGATTTACGTCCTCAAAGCGTCCTTTGAACTTCTTATATCCTTCGCTTGTTTCTTTCTGCGCTCGCCTTAAGTTCTTCGCTACTTTCCCTGCTCTTCACCACATCCTCTTTACCTGCTGCTCCCTAACAAGGCTTCCAGTACTTTATTTATGCATGCATGCATGCATGCAGGCTTCCAGTACTTTAGATCACTCTACTTGGCTTTGCCTTTTCCTGAACCAAATCCCTACCAGTCTCTTCTCTCCCACCGTAGAGAGGGCCATCTCCGTGGTGGTCCCCTCACCCTTTCCTTTCTCTACATCTTGTCTGGGCCACAGCAACTTTAGTTACTCTCTGCCTTCTTTACCTTCCTGCTTGGCCCCACCCGAAAAGAAGGTCACATGCTTTCTTTTCCTTCCTGAGCCCGTCAGTTAGGATTCCTGAATGCCCCCAGGTAGATGTTCCCAGCAAATCCAAGCCCATCCGGTACGCCTGCCTGTTTTCTCCTTTCATTTGGGACCTGGGGAGCTTTGCACAGATGAGGCCTTTGTCACAGTGTCCCCACACTCGCCTCTTCTCCATACCCCTCTGTGTTAGTTTGGTTTGGTCATTAAACAGAAGACATCGGGGTGTCTTCCGCTCACTGTTCCTCCTCTTCCTACATGTACACAGATGACTTCTGCGTGCAGCTCTGGAAGCTGTGGTCCCTATGGAAAAGTGCCTGGCAGTTGGCTAGCCCTAATCTTCACAATCCTCTCTATGTTCCTGGACCATCTTCCAAGAAATACTAGGATTCTGTGTTTTTATTTGGAATTTTATCTTCTAAAAATATCTTTAACCGTTAAAAAATCGAATAGAATGTCTTTATTGAAATGTGTATGCAACCAGTACACATTTGGGCTCTCATTTAGAGACCTACGTGGAGCAAGGATTAAAACTGAACCTATAAATGAATTTATTCAATAAAAGCAATGTTTTATCTGCTTTATAGATGGGGGTTTCAATAAGATTTTGTTTACAAAAAGTGTTCCACAGCCGGAAAAAAGGTTTGAAAAGCACTGCCCCAAATCATCTCTTACTGTGCCTGAAACTATCAGACCGTCATACATTTTTCCCCCCTTGATCTTACAGGGGTTTCAAAAATACCCTGATTTTGCACAAAAAAAAAAAAAAAAAAAAAACCAAATCTAAAAATCAACTCTAATCCCACTACCCCCCAAAAGCAACTGTTTTGGGGTTTTTTTCAGCCTTGTTTTTGTGGCTTTATCATTTTTACATAGTGTAGTACTAGCCACCAGTATAGTCTGGTGAGATGAGGTCTCTTATTAAGCCATTCTGGTTATGTTAGACATTAAAAAATTTTTTTACAGTCTTCTTGCTACAGTGGAGATTATCTTGCTTTGTCCTGCTTTTCAACGAGTTCTGATGAGTCCTAAATGGTTATGTTTTTAAAGCCAACTTTTCTTTAGTACTTCTGTTTTTTTTTTTTTTTTTTTGCGGTACGTGGGCCTCTCACTGTAGTGACCTCTCCCGTTGCGGAGCACAGGCTCCAGACGCGCAGGCTCAGCGGCCATGGCTCACGGACCCAGCCGCTCCGCAGCATGTGGGATCTTCCCGGACCGGGGCACGAACCCGTGTCCCCTGCATCAGCAGGCGGACTCTCAACCACTGCGCCACCAGGGAAGCCTAGTACTTCTTTTTTTTTTTTTAATACGTTTATTTATTTATTTATTGTCTGCACCGGGTCTTAGCTGCAGCTCGTGGGATCTTCATTGCCGCGTGTGAGATCTTCATTGCGGCATGCGGGATCTTTAGCTGCGGCATGAGAACTCTTAGTTGAGGCATGTGGGATCTAGTTCCCTGACCAGGGTAGGAACCCCGGCCCCCTGCATCGGGAGTGCAGAGTCTTAACTGCTGGACCACCAGGGAAGTCCCTAAAGCCAACTTCTAATTCCTCTTCTTTCCCCTGTTTCATTCCTAAGGAGAATGACTAGGCTTTTACAGCAATTATTACAAAGGCTTCCTATAATCTTAGTCTTTCACTCATAGGATGACCAAAACATTTCCAGTTCTCTGTTCATCTGAAATTTACATTCAATTCCTTGGCCCCAGGAATTCAACCTACAGTAAAATTGCTGTGTTGCAGACGCCTATCATAAATACATAGTCATGGGTACTATTTATGGAGCATTTACCATGTGCTAAGTACCCTGCTTTATTCTTTATACACATTATCTCATTTAATCATCATCCCAAACCTTTGAAGTGGGTAGTACTATTATCCTCATTTTATACTTTAAAAAAGGGAGGCCCACAGCTCAATAACAAAAAAATAAACAACCCAATCCAAAAATGGGCAGAAGACCTAAATAGACATTTCTCCAAAGAAGATATACAGACTGCCAACAAACACATGAAAGAATGCTCAACATCATTAATCATTAGAGAAATGCAAATCAAAACTACAATGAGATATCATCTCACATCAGTCAGAATGGCCATCATCAAAAAATCTAGAAACAATAAATGCTGGAGAGGGTGTGGAGAAAAGGGAACACTCTTGCACTGCTGGTGGGAATGTGAATTGGTTCAGCCACTATGGAGAACAGTGTGGAGGTTCCTTAAAAAACTACAAATAGAACTACCATATGACCCAGCAATCCCACTACTAGGTATATACCCTGAGAAAACCAGAATTCAAAAAGAGTCATGTACCAAAATGTTCATTGCAGCTCTATTTACAATAGCCCGGAGATGGAAACAACCTAAGTGCCCGTCGTCGGATGAACGGATAAAGAAGATGTGGCACATATATACAATGGAATATTACTCAGCCATAAAAAGAAACGAAATTGAGCTATTTGTAATGAGGTGGATAGACCTAGAGTCTGTCATACAGAGTGAAGTAAGTCAGAAAGAGAAGGACAAATACCGTATGCTAACACATGTACATGGAATTTAAGGGGAAAAAAAATGTCATGAAGAACCTAGGTGTAAGACAGGAATAAAGACACAGACCTACTGGAGAACGGACTTGAGGATATGGGGAGGGGGAAGGGTGAGGTGTGATAGGGCGAGAGAGAGACATGGACATATATATACTGACAAACGTAAGGTAGATAGCCAGTGGGAAGCAGCCGCATGGCACAGGGATACCGGCTCGGTGCTTTGTGACTGCCTGGAGGGGTGGGATAGGGAGGGTGGGAGGGAGGGAGACGAAGAGGGAAGAGATATGGGAACATATGTATATGTATAACTGATTCACTTTGTTATAAAGCAGAAACTAACACACCATTGTAAAGCAATTATACCCCAATAAAGATGTTAAAAAAAAAAAAAAAAGGGAGGCCCAGAGAGGTTAACCGACTTGCCCCTTAGAGCTCTTAAGTGGTGAAGCTGAGACTGATTTGGTTGGTGTTGTCGGAGCATGCACTCTTAGGAAAGATGCAGCACCTATCCTGGGAGTACATCTGCCCCTTCTTGATCCACAAACACTATTTCCCTTCCCCCAGGCTCCCAGCCGCCAACTCCCCTTCACTGGAGTGGCAGTGGGGGGATTCTGGCCTGGAGGCACAGAACATCAACCCTAACAGCCGTTGACCTTGGCCTCAGGCTCCCCAGCTCGTACCCCAGGATTCTTTAATCCCCCCTCTAAGCCAGTGAGGCAGGCCTAGCTGCTGATGTGGATCTTTCTAGCTACTGCTCAAATGAAGTGATTCCTGCAGGCTCTCAGAGACAGGACAAGACCCAGGTGTCCTTCACTCTCTCACTCTCAAGTTACATAGAATGACATCTTGAAACAGTATTTCAACACTAATTTCTTATTAATGGCTTACGTTTATTCAGCACTTAGTGAGTCCAAGTGCTGTTATAGTGCTTTTCATGAGTAATATCTTTTAATCCTACAATAAATCAGTAGTAAAAATTCTGTTATCCCCATTTTACACTGAGGGAGCTGGCTTAGAGTCGAGTAACTTAGGTCAAGTCACACAGCACACAAAGCAAGGATCCAAATGCAGGCACTCTTTTTTCTTTTCTTTTTTAGCTTACAAGTTTTGTTTTTATTTTGAAGTATAGTTGGTTTACAGTGTTTACAATGTGTTAGTTTCATGTGTACAGCAAAGTGGTTCAGTTTTATATATATTATATATAATATATATGTATAACATAATATATATATATGTTCTTTTTCAGATTCTTTTCCCTTGTAGGTTATTACAAGATATTGAGTATAGTTCCATGTGCTATACAGTAGGTCCTTGTTGTTTATCTATTTTATATATAGTAGTATGTATCTGTTAATCCCAAACTCCTAATTTATTCCTCCCTCCCCCGCTTTCCCCTTTTGTAACCATAAATTTGTTTTCTATGTCTGGGAGTCTATTTGTGTTTTGTAAATAAGTTCAGTTGTATCATGTTTTTTAGATTCCACATCAAACCTGGCCACTCTTTTTTTTTTTTTTTTAATAAATTTATTTATTTATTTATTTTTGGCTGTGCGGGGTCTTTGTTGCTGCTCGCAGGCTTTCTCTAGTTTTGGCGTGTGGGGGCTACTCTTCGTGGCGGTGCGTGGGCTTCTCATTGCGGTGGCTTCTCTTGTTGCAGAGCATGAGCTCTAGGCACGCGGGCTTCAGTAGTTGTGGCTCGTGGTTCTAGAGCGCAGGCTCAGTAGTTGTGGCTCACAGGCTTAGTTGCTCCGCGGCATGTGGAATCTTCCTGGCCCAGGGCTCAAACCCATGTCCCCTGCATTGACAGGCGGATTCTTAACCACTGCGCCACCGGGAAAGCCCCAAACCCAGCCACTGTTGCCCACTAATCGAAACATCTTCAACCTCCTCTGCTTTTTTTTCCCAAAGGTAATCCATGTTGATTATAGAAACATTTACGCTCTGATTTTGTAAAATTCGCCTTCTGTCAACAATGCTAAATGTGAAGTACATTTTTAACTTCTCAAAGTGCCACTAATTCACATGTGTACAGCGGTGAACCTTCATGGGAAGAGCATGTATTGTAGTCTTTGGACTGCTAAGAATAGTCCTGTTTTCAAGTCAGAGAAGGGTGTTTGAAGCTGCCCCTCTGATGTCATCTCTATTGAGCTATTCGTGAGAAATATGTCTTCATTTAGATTTGAGAACTGATTACTGAAAACAAAAGTTATAGGTCTACTGTTATTAGTCTCCTTTTAAATTGAACTTTATTTTTTAATACTCACTGTTTAGGTGAAGATCTGTTGCAAACCTGAAAGGACATAATCCATAATAGTTTTATTAGCCTCTAATAGACCTTTCCAAGAGCTTTATAAGTACTCTAACCAGTGTTTCTCAAACTGTAACATGCATATGCATTGCCCAGGGATCTTGTTAGAATGCAGTTTCTGGTTTAGAAGGTCAGGTCTGGGCCTCAAGATTCTGCATTTGTAACAAGCTCCCAGATGATGCCCCAACTACCCATCCAGAAGAACCATACTTTGAGGAGTGAGGCTCTTAATATTCAAGAAAGAAATTCAAATTCAGAATTTGAATTTACAAACATTGTTTACTAAATAAACCAAAACCCAAAATGGTCATGAGAAATAGCCTCTGTCCTCCAGCTCCATAGCAGTCTTTCTTGGGGTTTCTTTGGGCTTGACCTTGATTCCTTTTTTGGTTGATGTTAGTGCATGCGGGGAAACTCACCAGCTTCCGCCTCCTTGCTTCTTTGTGAGCTGAGTCAGTCATCTCTTACTTACTGGTGTGATGTGGGTGGGTCATGGCTTGAACTAGCCCATGTGTCCTGCTTGAAGGATCTGCAGTCAGTTTTCTAGAAGACATTTTCTCAGTCTCAGTTGTTAAGAGAGCACTGTGAGGTGGGACAGGGGGCAGAAAGATGTGGAGCCCTTAGGATTGAAGATCAGCTTGATCCCCGTGTGCATTTGTCTGATAAAATGCAGGCAAGGTTTGCCTCTCTCCCACCCCCACTCCGCCTACTCCAAGCCTTGGCCATGTCCAGAATGGACTCCGGATGGCAGTTGTGGATGCTCAGAGCACAAAGAGTTTCTTGTTTGTGCAGGGGTCTATCAGTGTTTAAATAGAACGGACGGAAGCGCAGGCACACCATATCAGCAGCTTATCGGGGCCCCTGGTTTTCCATGTACATTTGCTGGTCTCTCGAGTTTACCCAGCTCCATTAGCACCGAGTTAAAAATTGCAAGGCCAGGCTGTACCGCACCGAGATAGGGTAGGGAGAACAAGCGGGTTACTGAGTGTGGTGGTGGTGCCGAGGGCGGTCCTTGAGATCTTATTTGCATTCTGCCCATGTAGAGAGTAAAGCTGTGGTAGCCTCTGTGTTTAGAGGCAGCCTGAGAGAACCAAAATCTAGTTCAGGAAGGCATCCAGGAGATGGGATGACGCCCGGCCTCCCTGGCACAGAAGTAGTGGAGATACCTCTTGTGACCCTGGCTCTCCACCTTAGCTTACCAGGTGTGCAGTCAGCTCAGCAAGTGCTTAAAGGAGGTGGCAACTCTGAACACCTTAAAACTGAACGCAACTTTGGCATTTGCAAGCATGTCTGCATGCATATTTCTCTGGGAGCAGATCCATGACCCAAAGGCTAAATATTCCTATACTATTTGGGTTGCCTCTTCCTGGAAGGAACTCTTTAGGACAGGTAGATGAGTAGCCTGCTTTAGAAATGAATCCTTTCCCTCTATGAGCCTCGCTCCTACTTGCAAAGCACTTGCTGTATGCCAGGTGCTATGCTAAAGACTTTATAAATATCACCTCATTTAATGCTCAGAACAATCTAATGAGATAGGAATTTTCATTTCTGTGTCACAGATGAAGAAACTGAAGCTTAAAGAGTTGGAACTTGTCCAAGGTCACAGAGCTAACTGAACGATAGAGCTAGCATCTGAACCTGGGCTTTCTGATTCCATAGTCCTTAGCACCGTGGAAGGCTGTCTCTAGTGTTTTAATATACTTGTCTAGCCTTTGCATATACATTGGTTAATTTGTCTAACTGGCACAGAGTTGTCCCAAACTTTGGTCATCTAAAAATGGGCTTCATGGATTTTGTCCTATTTCTATATCACCTATATTATTAAATTACTACTTAGTTTAAAATTTTTATTATTATTCAAGTTGTTATTACTTAGCCTCATCCTAAACAACGTCCATGAAATAACCACTGATGTGCTAATTTCATTTTTCTCAAATTCACACTAAAATAAATACATATCCATTAAAATGAAAAATGTTATGCCCCACCTAACATCATTTAAGGTACCCTCAAGGTATGGGCACTGCACTTGGAACAATCCTGATGTAAGATGTAAAGGCTGTCTCTATTGCTTCAGAACTGTAGGTGAACTAAAATAGCCTTTACACTCCCACGCAAGGCAGCCTTTCCCACCCGGGCCCGCCTCATGGAGCATATGGTGCTGAGAGCCGCAGAGAGCTGGCTGGGTTGACTCCAGGGAAGATCTTCTGTGTCTTTCAGGGCCTGTTTTCATTGCACTAATGAGGCAGCAGTGCCAAGAAAAAGCGTATTACTTAGCTTGCCTTGAGGGGGTTTCAGGCAGAGACTGGGGCAAGAATCTGTACTCAGTGCTGTGTGCCCCTCCTGAAAGGGAACTGTTGGGATTCTGGGGATTCTGGAAGAAACAGCCTTGCCAGGGGCAGAATTTGGGTGGTTAAGGGGTCCCAGCCTCAGATGAAGGATGAAAGAGGCCTCTAACTAAACCCCATTTGTTCCCATTTCCATTCTAACCAAATGTTCCTCCCCAAATTCCATCCCCTCTGGGCCATAAGTTAAAGGGAAATTTGGAGTCCTATTGTCTGAAGTTGTGTGTGCATTTGACCTACAATGCTGTGTCTTTAATATAAGCAGCTAAAGAACAATTCCTCATTTCCTGACTTCGCTGTTATGCCAAAAACGTGCTAAGACCCTCAGTGACCGAGCATCCTCATTTTTTCCCCCAGTAAAGTCTCAATTTACGTGTTAAACTTCCCGGTCTTGGACCTTTAGCAACTTTGTCACTTGGCATTCCCTTCAACGGGCAAGTAAGACACAGGAGGGCCTGGGGTGTGGATTCCAGGAATCTGTCTTCTTTCCCCGGCCTGGAGAAATCACAGTGGGAAAGGTTCTTTCTGAGGACCAGCTGGTTCTGATCTCTCTGACTAGACCCACCTGTAGCGGAAGTGACGTTGGTCTGCCCCACAGCTGATCTGGTACCTTGATCATTCCAGTCAAGGATTGCCTCACAGTGAGTCAGGCTGTTAATATTTTAGTACCAAGATGTGAAAACAAATCTGCAAAAAGAAGAAAGAAAGAAAAGTCTGGGCTCCCCTGGTGGCGCAGTGGTTGAGAGTCCGCCTGCCGATGCAGGGGGCGCGGGTTCGGGCCCCGGTCCGGGAAGATCCCACATGCTGCGGAGCGGCTGGGCCCGTGAGCCATGGCCGCTGAGCCTGCGCG
>NW_006793908.1:42666-49352 GCF_000442215.2 Lipotes vexillifer
ACCGCAAAAAAAAAAAAAAAAGAGAAAGAAAAGTCTGCTCTTGGATTGGTCTGGACATTTCACATTCTGACTGTCCTCATCCTTGTAGTTCAGCAGTAGCTGAATCGGGCTACTCCTCTGGAAGCTGCAGTAGTTCTGGTCCTGCAAACAAAATTCCAGCTCTCTGGGGGTGCAGTTCCTCTACTGTCTGTACCGCAAAATGGCATGGCCTGAGCAAGGATTCCCAGGTATGGGGCTGTTTAAAATGCCTCTCGCCGGCCTCCCTCTTCACATCCCATCTTCCACCGCCGCCCTCCTCCCCCCAGGAGCCAGTGGCTGGAGTTGACACAACACCAGGCGCACATGGAGCACTGCCAGTCGCAGGAGATTCCGAGGGAGATAAAAAGCACATCTTTGACCACTTCTTTACCAAACAGACCCGAGATGTGTAATTAAAGGCCCCGGGACTCTGCTGGAAATAGGTTTAAACTTGAGGTAATCCCTTCTGGCACTTCCTCTTCCTAATAACCATCAACAAAAATCACACAAATCCACCTGGCTCCAGCCAGTAAGTCTGTAACCAGCAAAGGTCATGGGAGGAGCGATAAGAGAAGAAAGCGGCCACAAACAGCGTTACTGGAAACACATGTCGGGACGTGTTAGAAAGTGACTCCTGCCAGCACCATCCTGGCCCTGAGATGGGCCGGCGCTGCTGTGAGAAACTCATTCTCTGTCACTGGGAAGGAATGTCAGTGACACGCACGGGAGGGGAAGCCGCGTTTGGGGAGCTCCGCCCAGCCTTCGTCTCTTCTCTCTGTAAGATGTGACTCAGCCACAGAGACTAGAGGTGAGGCGATTCTTCATGGTCTTTTGAAGTTAATTTCCTCCTCTTTCCAGAAGTAATGTATGACCGTTATTGAAAATACTATTGATGAGCAAAAGGAGAAAGAAAATGATTTCCCCCAATTCCACCGTGAGGTGACTGTAGTATGATTTTGGTGCTTGTGTATGTATCTAGGTGTGAAATGTATAAACACATAGGCGTGGGAAAGGTTTATGAAAAAACTGCATGACACTGTGCAAACTCTTTTTAGCCTGCTTTTTGTTTCAGTCTATCCCAAGCATCTCCTTTCATTGCCTGCATCTCATCATTTTAAGTGTGGGTCGTATTCCATCACCTGACTATACCATAATTTACTTCAATAATCTCTTGTTATTGAATGTTTAGGTTGCGTCCCAGTTGCCATCCCTCTTCTAGCCCCTGCCCCCAAAAAGCTATGTTGTGGAAACATCCTGAATACTGGGATTTGGGCTGAAAGGGCGAGCGTTGGCTGGTTTGAGTCCTCCCAGGTGAGCTCAGCGTCCTCTACCTCTGCTTTGGAGGGAAGGAGACTTCGGTTTCTCAGAGAGAGTTGGACCCTCACTGGGTGGACCGTGTTCGAGGCACCTTGAGGACAACACAGAGCAACCTTGCAGGAGGGGGATGAGAGCCAGCCAGGCCCTCCCGCGTGCAAGGAGACATCGGCTGTGGAGGCCCAGTGGGGGTAGAGTCGGGGGTTGCTGAGGGCAGTGAAACGGAGAGCTTTGAGAGCTTGAAAGAACAGGAAGAGTCTTCCTTCCCTTCCTAGGTGCCTGTGCTCCTCTGGGTCCATGCCAGACCGAGGGTCGTGATGCTAAAACATACTTGGGTCACCGGGGAACTTGGCCCCCAAGGTTATGCAGACTGCTTGCCTATTTGTTGCCCCCATGTGTTTTCTATCTGTGAGGTCGGCAGCAGGGGATTGCAATTAGGGAAAACGCCAAGTCAGGACAAGCAGAACAAAATGAGCGGTGAGCATGTACAGAGCCCCTACTGTGTGTTGGGCTGGGGCCTGTTAGCTTCTCTGTTTTCCAGGAGAGGAACTTGAGGTGGAGAAATGTTGAGTTGATTGCCCAAAGCCATAGAGCTGAAAAGGTGGAGCTGGGGGTTCCAGTCCAGGTCAGTCTCCAGAACCTGCCCCAAACCATCCTGCCATGCTGCCTCATTAGGAAGCATTTACAAAATCTTTCTAGCTGGGAAGGTTTAGAGATATAACTTAATTATAGTTAACAGGACAAAGTAAAGTTGTAAAAAGTGCCACTGTTCAGTGGTATTTAGGCAACTAGCTTTGCACAAAAAGCTGGGGTTGGAGGCGGGGAGGGCAGGTCCTGGAAGTATCCTCGTCAGAATAGTTTTATATGAATTTGTCATATAAACAACAGGAAGTAGGACTAACGCGGCTGCACTGAGTGTTGGCGTCTTGGGCTGGGATGTAACTTCAAGTGTTTACTATTTTGCACTGAATTTTCTAGTTCAAATACCTTTGAGTATAAATATGTAACCTCGGAATTGTTCCATCTCAGATTTGAGTACACATTCCAAAACAGTTGGAATATGGCTTTAAAAACAAGGACAGAATTCCAGGTTTCTGCTTGTCCACATTTTCTTCTGCCTTCAGATCTGGCCTGTGACACTAATAATTTTGACCTGTTTGACCAAAATGATAAAAGGCTTTGGAAGGCAAGAATGTGCTTGGCAGTACGTGTATGTTGCAGCATTTAAAAACTGTGTCAGTGAATAGCATACGGTGAGGAAAACTGGAGTCGTTACAGCCACGTGGGAGCCTGGAGATCGTGTGTTTTCAGTGCCATCCCTGGGAAGGAAGGAGGAAAATGTGGCACCGAATGAAATGCCAGCCCACAGAGGCATGGATGTTGTGGGGAGGGAGATTTCCTTGGGAGAAGCTGCTGTTGCTAAGATTCTTGTTTGCCCACCCACCCCCTCCGTCAGAAAGACAGTGGCACCAGGTGTGGGAGGGGTTATTTGCCTACTTAGGGACTCTTGGGGGAACCCACGTCCTTGGAGCCTGAGCACCTGGAAGCTGTGGCCTGGCTGTGTGTCATGCTCTCGTCCCACTGGAGCCTAGAGGACTTGCTGAGGGTGGGGGGCAGGCCTGACCCCGGAAATGGTCTTAGCAGCATCGCCTTGCACACAAACAAGCCTTTATCCTGATGGGGGTCGGGGTGGGGACTTCTACGGCTATCTGCGTCACCTTGCCCAGGTCTCAGGGCTGGATTGGAGGCAGCCGATCCCATCTGCCTGATGAGTCCCTGTCACCCATGGAGAAAATTGGATGGCCTAGCAGCCAGGGGCTGGGGAAAATGGGGACCAGCACTGACAAGGTACCCATCAGCCTAAGGACAGAACAACCAGGCGGGTCTCAGGGCCTGGAGGTGGCCTTTGGTCGGAGCAGATTCCCGAAGGGCCCTTAGCATCTGTGTGGGGCTCTGGCAGAAGTGACAGCACATCCTCCAGCAGCTGGGGAGGAAGTCAAGGGAACCCAGGCCCCTTGGAGGGGTTCTGGAATGACTGGGGTGGGGGAAGGACAGATAAGGAGGGGGAATTCGGGCCATCTCTGCGCACTTCGTCACGCTTTCCCACCACTTTCGGCATTGCCCGCACCCTCCCTGTGCCGGGCAGCACTGCAGGTATTAAGTGCATAAAGATAAGACAAGATCCTGAGTTTAAGGAGTCCGTAGCCATAATCTGCAGAGGCAGAGAACCCTCTCTAAATACGTCCTCACACGCATGGCAGCAAGAGGAACCAAGTGCGAAAGGTGCTGCTGGGGGAGGTATCACACAATCTGCTTTGTTACTCCTAGTTACGTCGCTTTTCTTAGTGTTGTCTCCACAAACGGCTAGGAAGCGCGTTTAGGCCAGAGACCAGGTTTCTGCCGCGACTCCTGCGTGAGCCTCACCCAGTTTAGAGTTCCTGGTAAATGGGTTTCAGTGCTTCCAAACTGACTGACCAACCTTGAACCCTGTGGCAGGAGTGGGGGTGGGGCTACCTCATCCTAGAGGTTTGCTTTTAACGAAAAAAGGAGAGTTAAAAAAAGAAAAATGCTTCGACCTCCTGTTGGCTTTTTGGAAGACATAGAGTCTAACTAAGAGTAAAGACCGAGGGACAGTGTGTGACCAGAGGAGAGTTAGTCTTTATTATGAAAAGTAGAAAGAAACTAACAGAAAAGTAGAAAGAATAACAGTGGTGTAATGAACACCCACCACCTAAGTTTTTTTATTGTGATAAAGCATACATAACATAAAATTTACCATTTAACCATTTTTAAGTGTAAAGTTGGGCGGCATGAAGTACACTCAGTGTTGTGTAACCATCGCCACCCTCCCATCTCCAGAACTTTTCCGTCATCCCGAACTGTAACCCCTTAAACTCCCCCCTCACCACTATTCTCCTTTGTCTTTATGAAGCCAGCTCTACTAGGTACCTTGTAAGTTCACCAGCTAAATTTAACAACCGTTAATATTTGGTTCTATTCGTCATATCTTTTTTTCACTGATGTATTTTAATGTATATTACAAACATCGTGACATTTCCCTAAATATTTCCCTATACGTCTCTAGGAAGTAAGAATATATTCCTGAGTTACCTTAGGACCGTGTATCACAACTTATAAAATTTGCATTCGTTCTTTAATATCATATAATACCAAATCAGTGTTCAAATTTCCCGAGTTGTCCTAAGAATATCTCTTACAGCTGGTTTATTTAAATTAGGACCACAAATTGTATCTGGTTGTTATGGCTTTTAAGATGCTTTTATTCTAGAACTTCACTCCCCACCTCTCCACACCCTTGTGAGATTGGCTTGTTGAAGAAACCGGGCAGATTCTCTGTAGAGTCCCACCTTCTGGATTTGTCTGATTGTTGATTGTGGTGATGTTAACTCCTTTTCCATTGGCCTCTTTTCCCATAAACTGAAGTTAGACCCGGAACCTGATTAGGTTCAGGTGTGGCCACGCTGCACACTTCTTATTGCCTAGAATCGGGAGGTGTATCTTGTCTGGTGGCCCTACTGTGGGTCCCTCTGTGCCTGGGGCAGAGATTGATTAGGGGGTAAGAGATTCTTGCCTGATCCTGCCACTGTCATTTTCCACTGCTACCAGCAAACAATTTGTGAGGTGGACTTTGGTCCCACGTTGAATACTATTCAGTTCACCACAAACCAATGCATACATTGATGATCCCTGACTGAATCAGTTATGTCACTGGTGTTGCAAAAGGTGATTTTCTAATTTTTTGTTCCTTCTACGTTTATTACCTAGAATCTGTAAAGAGCTCTCCCTCCTTGCGTGGCACTCTCTGATTACCCTGAAATACAGTGCTTTCTGAAAAGATGGGATAAATGCTAGATTCTTTCCTTATCATGACCAATTTTCAGAGTGAGGAGTGGGTGAAGTGTTTAGCCTTTAAGGGGCTGAAGATTGAATATAATGAGGGGTTAAGGTTTTCTCTTCCTTTGTTTTCTCCACTGTGATCTCTCAAGTCTTCAGAAATGGGCTGGAAGCACCACATGGGGCCGACTGCCCTTCCTCAGCAGTGGAGTTTTCCCGTTCCAGGCTAGTTCCCTGGGTGGGATCGGGGGGGAGGGGTGCTTCATTTCCAGGTCCTGTGTTTGCTCCATTTTTGGAATGAGCTGGGAGGGCCTTTGGAGTTGGGGGTGGGTGGGTAGTGTCATTATTTCTCGGGGGTTCCTCCTGGCTCTCTGCTTGTGGGAGACCACAGATTTCATCAGCCTCTTCCTGAATGATCAAATGTTTCTAGCTTTTATTTTTGCCCCCTTCATATGATTAACAAGGGACTGAATTGTTATGTATCCATCATCGTTCATCTCATATTTATGGAGTATGGTCTGTGGGCTTCAGCCTCTGGCTAACTCTGGAGGAAGTGCCCCTTAAGGAATTCACTGTCTAGTTTGGGAGGAAAGAGATACACGTAGGAAGTGGAGTAGAAAACAGTGTCAGCCCAAATAGACTTGTGGAAATAAGCTCCAGTGGATTGGCCTGATAGCCATCATTTACTGAACACTTCTATACTACGCACTTACCTTTAAAATCCCTAGAAGGTAGGTAAACGTTATCATCCTATATTTCGGTGAGGAAACTGGAGCTCACAGAGGTTACATAACTTACCCAAGGCCTCACAGCTCTTAAATCCAGGAGCTCAGCTCTGTCTGAAAGCCCATGCTCCACTCACCACATCATGGTGTTCTGTTACCAGCAGTTAAAAGACCCAGGAATTTAGAGAAGGTAAGAGACTAACCACGGGTATTATCCACAAGATATTTGTTACTTTGGAAATTTCAACTTTTCCCTTCTACATGTGATTGTCAAAATAATATTGTGCTAGCGATGTATTGAATATATTATAGCCGTAAAGAAAGTATTTGTAGGAAAAAATATGTCCATGATCTTACCACTTTAATAAGTGCTTCCAGTCTCGCCCTTGGGTATGGGTGTTCGTACATGGTGTTAATCGTAGTGCATATATTGTTTCATGGTTTTTTGTTCGGCTTTATATGCATTATAAACATTTCTATGAAGTCATTATATTTATGATTTTAAAGACTGGGTTCATGGAGGGGATGGAGCATAACTTACTTAACCAATCTACTCTTCTGGGTCTCATCTAGACACTTTTTAATTTTTTTTAATCTGAAAAAACCCAAGGGAGGGTCTCTGTGCAGTTTTCTTTTTATCATTTTACGATGTATTTCCTCAGTAAATTCCCAGGAGTCAGTTACCTGGTTCACAGATGTAAACATTTTTGGTTTTTTGGCACTTGATATATTTTGCTGAACTGCTCTTCAGCAGGCCTATATACCATTCCTTGC
>NW_006793908.1:49393-50898 GCF_000442215.2 Lipotes vexillifer
CAGCAGGACTATATACCATTCCTTGCTACCAGCAAAGGATGGGCTGCCGTTTCTTCCCCAGCCTGGCCAGCATTGGGGAGGCTCTTGGCTTGTGTTTTACCTTCTGCTGATTTAAAAGGTATAACATGGTCCTTAGACTTCTTTTTTTAAATAAATTTATTTATTCATTTAGTTTTGGTGGCATTGGGTCTTCGTTGCTGCACGTGGGCTTTCTCTAGTTGTGATGAGCGGGGGCTACTCTTCATTGCGGTGCTCGGTCTTTTCATTGCGGTGGCTTGGCTTGTTGTAGAGCTCGGGCTCTAGGCGCGCGGGCTCAGTAGTTGTGGTGCGTGGGCTCAGTAGTTGTGGCTTGCAGGCTGTAGAGTGCAGGCTCAGTAGTTGTGGCGCACAGGCTTAGTTGCTCCACGACATGTGGGATCTTCCCAGACCAGGGCTTGAACCCATGTTCCCTGCATTGGCAGGCAGATTCTTAACCACTGCGCCACCAGGGAAGCCTGGACTTTTTAATGTATATAAATACATTAAATACATTGAATACTTGCCCACCATTTGTTCACTGTTTTTTATTTCTTCTGTATGAATTGTCTATTCCTAAGCTTTGTTCATCATTTCTTGGGGCCTTTATCATAGTTTTATGTTTTATATGAGATGTTTACTTATATGAGTCAGGTCCAGACAGGAAATAGATGGTTCATTCAGCTGGATAGTTTGCAAAGAGTGTAATAAAGGGACAGTTTCTAACGGTGTGAGCGGGGTTTGAGGAACCAACAGGAGAGAGCATCGGCCTGACCGACCACTCTGACGCCTCAAGAAGCCAAGAGGGAGCAGGTACCACTCCCAGATAAGGATGATATGCAGAGGGGGGTCCCTGCCAGGAGCTGTGGCTTTGAGGGAGGGACCTGGCCAGCTCAAGATGACTGCAGGGAGGAAGCCAGGAGGATAAGCCCCCCACCTCCATTCCGCCCTGCTTCTCTCCTCTCCTCTCCTGCTGGTGCCCTGAGCTCGGACCTCTGACCCCCTACACCTCCGTTTCCCAAATTGTGAGATGGCTTTAGGAGGTCCCTGGATAAAGATTTTTAAAAGTTTAATAGTCATGTGTTAAAATACACACATTAAATGCTTATATCTTATTTATGTAAAAACATATTTATAAAATCTATTATTTCACAAATGTTTCTTTTTGGTGTAAGGCTAAACTGTAGATTTAAGTTTAAAAATGGACTTGCTTTGGGGGACTATATAAAATAAAAGAGTATAGGTGCTACAGGGGCATGGCAAAACTGATTGAAGTTTGGGGAAATGGGCTTCCCTACAGGGACTCTCCCACAGCATCTGATTCTTTGATCTCCAGTTTCACACACACACACACACACACACACACACACACACACACACACACAATCTGAGATAACTATCCTGGAAGGTCAAGGATTCTGGATCACCAATGGTCACTCGTCCCTGATCCCCAGTGTTACAGAAGGGATGCAGGAATGTAGCAGGACTTT
>NW_006793908.1:50997-55415 GCF_000442215.2 Lipotes vexillifer
CAGGAATGCAAGGGAAGGTTGCTGAGGCCCCATCCCAGAGTTTCCCTTACCTAACTTACAGGGGAGCCAGAAGGGGAGCCCTGCATCTGCTTGAGTTCATCAGGGTGGGCTGCCCCTAAGTCCCCACAGTCCTGAAACTGAACCCTGGGCTGCATTGTGCTCTCACAGCAGAGCCAGAGGGATGGAGAAAAGGGGAGCCTGGGCCCACATTCTGCTCTGCGGGAGGGAAGACAAGTACCACCTCCTTATTCCGGTTCTCACTTCCCTGGAGCATGTAGGTGCACCCCAAAGGACGATACCCAAAGGGACTCTACCTGGTCATCAGTGGCTAGTCTCCCTCCCCTTTGGCACCTGGGAAAGTTGGTTAAAGGCCCTGTCTCCCCGCACCCACCTCTCGGAAGAGGCAGTACTGACAGTGTCATTCAGTAGCACAGGCCACTTGGAATTATCTGTCTTCTCTTTTGGGGGTGTCGGCCCCACCCAAAGAAGGCCCCTGACATGCACGTCTGTTTCGAGCATCTACAGGAGAAACCAGAGGACTTCAGGCAAAGGACAGATGGCATTATGATTTATTATGTATCTTATGATGTCACTCAGAGAAGTGGTTTGACAAAATCTTTTTGAGAAGTGGAAAAGTTTGAACCGTGATTCCAGGTTTGGAGCCAGGCAAACTTGCACTCTGGGAAGGTGTTCCCTGCCCTCACCCACATAGGTAGAAGGACCAGATGTCCCAGTTTGCCAGGGGGCAGGCCCAGTTTATGCCTATTTGACCCCCTTCATTTAAAAAGGTATCTTGGTTTGGACAATAAATTGTAGCCAACCTGAACCGTAGATACCTATGACTAGCCTCCAGAAAGAACACAAAATTTGGGGGTTGGAAGGGATTTCCCGTGGTTCTTTTAGTTCATTCTGTTCCTGGAAGACAACAAGCAAGCCCCCCAGCCCTTCCACGGAGGGGGACCCCCATGCCTCTCTCCCAGGTGCGTCTCAACAGGAATGTTCACCACCACCACGTGCAGCACCACCTGCCAACCTCGTCCTCTCTGCCCAGAAGTCTCTGATAAGAGAGAGAAGAGCTGGGACTTCTGGGGGAATATGGCCTCTTGTTCTGACAGGGAGAAAGCTTGGCCTTGAAGACAAGCCCAGGAAGTAACTTGTTCTGCTGGCTTCCTTGGCATAAAAGCAATGAGCTCGTGGAGACCCCCAGAGGGGAGGCCAGGGATTGGCCTGCAGGAGACCTCAGGAGCCGCAGGGCTGCGTCTGTGACCCTGTCTGCGGGGTCAGGGTCGCCACCACCCAGAGCCCAGCTGGCCTGGAACCATCTCGGCCCAACCGGCACCTGCCCGCCACCCCGCACCCCGGCACCTGCTGAGGGCAGGAGAGGAAGCCACCACTGGCTCTCCTGGGGCCTGGACCCCTGCCCGGGGCTGTCTGGGGCACCAACCCAATTCTTACCTTCTTCTGACTGCACCCCAACCCCATTGGTCAGCTGCATCCCGGGGAGCAGATGGGACCAGAATGGGCACGTCCCTGGGTTGGGGGGGTTATTTCTCCATTTTGCTATTTGGGGAAGGATGTGTTTGATTTTACTTCATTGTAGGACATGCGTTATGTTCGTGCTGTGGGGCAGACAGATGACCGTGCTAGGTGCTGGAAGTACATACAGGTGGCACTGGCTCCCGACCCTCGCTTGGATTGTCTTGGGTTTGTGGCACAATGCTCAAGGCACAGAGAAAGGAGCAGGTGCTCTGCCTGGGCTGGGGTGGGGGAGGTTCCAGAAAGGAGCAGCATTTGAGCACAGCCTTGCAAGTGGGGAAGGGCTTTCCAGGCCAAGGAAGGTGCTTGAACACAAGTCCGAGGTGTTCTGAGGAATGGACGCAGCTGGGCGGGCTTGGAAGCTGACACGGGTTGGAGAGATGTGCTGAGAGGTGGGGTAGGAAGACCCTCTGGGGTCTCACAGACTGGCTGTGTGGCGTTGGGCAAGTTATTTCACTTCTCTCAGCCATAGTTTATCTATCTATATAATGGGGATAATATAACCTGCTTTTATTCTTCTGAGAATGAAAGGATATATTGGATGTAAATCAACCAGCATGGTGCCTGGCATATAAATGCTCACAAAATGTAAATTACTGACACTGTTTCTACTGCTAATAATTAAGGTGGACTGTTCTTTTCTAAAACGTATCTCTTGAGTCACTGGAGTGAGAAGCAGGTCTGGACTTGTGCTTTCATTTAGGCAAATACTACCTGGTAGGAGATGCTGATGGAAGAAAACTCACAGGGCTGGCTTGCTCCAGGCTCTGCTGCCATCTTTCTCTGACAATTGCATCAGACCAGCACTGTGGCTCTTGATGTCAGTAAATGCATTTCTTAATTAATTTTTATTCCACAAATATTTATTGCAAACCTACTATGTGTCAGGTCTTGGGTCGGATGTCTTAGTATGAATATGTGGATAATAGGTGACAGAGAGGCAGAGAGGAGAGAGAGAGAGAGAGAGAGAGAGAGAGAGAGAGAGAGAGAGAAGAAACCTCAGTTCTTTCCAAAACTGATTTTATAAAATGAGAAATGTGTTTGGAGGCTATAATTTAATTGCTTTTTGTGACCCTGTACCTGGAAACTTGGTGTGGGGGGGTAGTAGTTTCTTTCTGTGTGTCTCTTTCATTGGACTGTGGATACCTCAAGAGTAGCCACTGTGGGGACAGATCACATTTGTCCATTTGGTTGCTCAGCAGATACTTATTGAGCACCTACTGTGTGCCTAGCACTGTTCTATGCACTAGCTGTATAAATGGTCTTTGAGCTGTGAAGAGTTCTTTCAAGACCATAATGATTACCTCTGAATGATCACTTTTGTTTTAGAAACAACCAAGCCTACTTTCCCCTGCCTGTTCTAGCTCACACAGTCTTGGGAAGAGAAAGGAGGAAAACCCGTGGACCTGTATTGTTGTCCGTGCTCAAATCAAATGCCTCTCAGGGGAGTGATGGGTGGGGAAGGGGCTGGAGGAGGAGGGGCCTCAGCTCCTGTTTTGCTCTCTCTGTAGAGATGGGGGGTTTCCCTAAAGGACAGCCTATGGACTCCCTCCTCCAGGCTGTCACGTTTCACTCTTGGTGGGGTGATGGTTTCCGTCTGTTAACGGAAGGAGCGTCTACTCTCTCTCCCCTCGCCTCCCACACGTCTTGAACTCAGTCTCTACAGGAGGGGGTTTATCCCCTTGTGTTTCATTGGCGCAAATGGCTGCCTCAGACACGTGACGGAGACTTAAAGAGTGATAACAAAACTAATTTAATAGTAGCAGAGTCGCCACCATGTTTGAGTCCTTATAATGTTCCAGGCATACATTCATATATAATGCTTCTCCTACGTTATCTCATTTAATCCTCACAACAACACTGTCCAATTCGTACTATCATCCGCAGTTCACAGACAAGGAAAACTGAGACCAAAAGATGGAGTAAGTAAGCAGTCCACGGTCACACAGCTGTAAACAGAAGAGCTGGGAGTTGAGCCCATTTCTCTCAGGCTTCAGGTGACTTCACCCATACACCATCCCGGTAGAGGGGTTGATTCACTTCTCTCCCGACCCTTCGCTTCTCTCATCCCTCCCTCCCTCCTTCTCTGTCTTAAAGATACTTCGGTTGACAAGCCAGGCTTGGAAAACCCCAATGAGCTTTCTCTAGAGTGGGGTCATTGAAAGCAAGGCACCCACACTGGGGCCACAAGGGTTAACTCTGGCCCAGTGCTTCAGTGGTGAAGGCCTTGGCCTTGGGAGGCGGCTATTAGTCCTCCTTTCTAATTAAAAATCACCACCACTGGCTTTCCTCCCACGCTAACTAGAAGAGTGTGTGTATGTGTTTGTGTGCATAGCTCTTTATCTCCGTTTCCTGCTTCATATTTAATTCGACATTTTTTCCAGTTTGTGGATGTGGAACACGTGTAAGGTTGGGCCACGGTCTGTTAGTAATCATTCCTGCGTTTGGAGGCTGGCTTGTTCCCACTGAGCCTGACCAAAGGCTTGTGGATCCCAACCTTCCCGCCTCACATAAGTTCCTTTGTCCTGATCACCCTGGTTTCTAAAGGGACTGCCTTTGGGGCAGTTTTGCCTTGCACCTTGCTTTCTGGAAGATCTGGGATGGTTCTTGTGTATGTGGGGGCAGGGGTGGGGAGCTAGCGCGGAACCCCAGTTCGGTAGATAAAGATGGAAGGCTCTGGTAAAGACAACCCCCATCAGTGGCCAGTTGGGTGGGGTTGGAGGCTGAAAGGCAGCCCCAGTTCGTTGTACTTCGTCAAGGCTAGATACGAGTCGTGGTGAATTTTTTAAAAGTATTTATTTGTGGGCTTCCCTGGTGGCGCAGTGCTTGAGAGTCCGCCTGCCGATGCAGGAGACGCGGGGTCGTGCCCCGTTTCGGGCGGG
>NW_006793908.1:56128-61529 GCF_000442215.2 Lipotes vexillifer
TTTATTTGTTTATTTATTTGGCTGTGCCAGGTCTTAGTTGTGGCATGTGGGATCTTTAGTTGCGGCATGAGGGATCTAGTTCCTTGACCAGGGACTGAACCCGGGCCCCTGCATTGGGAGTGCGGAGTCTTAACCACCAGGGAAGTCCCCGAGTCATGGTGAATATTAAGTGTTCACCTCCTGACCTTTCTCTGAGGTTTGTGAGCCTCAGCCAGTCTGGTCTGGACTCTCAGGCGGGGCTGCCCCCGCTCAGCAGCATGGCCTTGTGGACCCCATCATGGAGTGTGGGGTGGAGGCCCCAGGAGGGGCGGGTGGCTCTGGGGACTGGGGACCCTCCGCTTTCTCATCAGTGCCTCCTCAGCCGAGCAGTGGGTCTGATGAGACAGATGGAAGTCCTGTTGAGCCTTAAGTGTCCTAGGGACTCTCCCCCCAACACGGATGAGAGTTGGGGTGCAGAGCCACTGTCCAGGGTCTTTTTGCTCAAACACCCTGGTCTCCCCAGTGGTAATAGTTCTCCTGCTAACTGGAGCTTCCCCACTCGCCTGGGTGTTTCTGAGCCCTGAATTTTTTTTTTTTTTTTTTTTTTTTTTTTTTTTTATAGATTGTACTATTTAAACAGAAAACAAATTAAGATCGCTCTGGAGCCTTTTTTTTTTTTTTTTTTGTAATTAGCCTCTGATTGCTAAGGATTATCTCATGTAGAGAATGGAATCAAAGCAGTTGGAGAATGAGAGCTGGGAGGAAGCTTACCAGTCGGTCTGATCTGGGAAGAACAGAACCTGGGGTCCTTGGAGCCGTAGAATGCGCTTGGGGGCAGAGGGGGAGTCTTGGGCCCCTGATGCTGCACATTTCTGTGTGGTGGGCACACATGCATTTTCTGGGGAGAGGGTCCCTGGGCTCCATGAACTTGCCAAGGTGTCTGGACTTCTCCAGAAAGGGAAGCATCACTGGTCTAATCACCACCACTTCACCAATCACCTCACCAAAGAGTGCTGTAGAAAAGTCCCAGAGGAATACAGTGGGGGCTGGGGCACAGAGGGGGGCAGGGCCTAAATTCTTCTAGACCTCATACTTTCAGGTGACGTTTGCTAACAGGTGAGATACCTGTCCCCTCCCCTCAGAAGGGTGGATGAGGTAGAAATAAATAATTTGTATTTCTTTGCAGATGGGAGTAATCCATTTTTATTATTCGCTCTTAGCTTTGAGGATGTACAGTGAGGAGTCTCCATTATAAAAAATTATAACCAGCCCAGACTCCCTGGCTTTGAATACTCCATTATAAAATGCAGTTCCTTTTGTCACAATATTCTTATCTTCTGTTTGTTTCTGAGCTGAACAGAAATGTCCTAAGCTCCACCCCAGCTGTAGAGTTTCTAGACCAAAGGCTACTGTTTTCTTCCTGCAGGAACCCTGGGGTGTTTGGGGGTTAAAAGGCCTGGACCAGCCATGTGTGTTTAAAAAACAAGGCTGATTCCACAGCCGGCGGCTCCAGCCTGACTCCATCCTGCTGTTAATGGAGGACAGAGGACCACTTATAGCTTCCTCTTCACCCCATAACAAATAACCCAGTGCTCCCCCAGGCCTTCCTGTGCCCCCCACCCACACTGCCCTCCTGGTGGTGGCAGCAGCAGGCCTCTTCCAGTCTGTTGTCTCAGCAGGCCCTGCTCCTCTCTGTGATAAGGCCGTGACTAACCACTTTAGCCCGGGGTGGCTAGGCTGCCTTGCGGTCTGTCCGGTGTTTGGCTACTCTAGAGCCTCCCGGGCAGCATGGAGTCCTTTGTCCTGTAAACAAAGCTTGGTCCAGGTTTGAGCACAGGCTTGTGTGGTACCTCTTCTGGGCAGACCTCCTTGCCTGCTCTAGCCCAGGTGGGTGACCTCTTTTTGTTGCATTCATTTAACACACGTTTGTTACACATCCTTTAAAAAAATTCCTTATCACAGCCTGTAGCTACACAGTTTAGCTAATCATCATCATCATCATCATCATCATCATCGTTATCATAATTCCCGTTTACTGAAATTCAGTCTGTCCTCAACTGGGTAGTAAGCATCTTACACGAAATGTTTTATTGACTCAGCACAAGAATCCCATGAAGTTGGCACCATTGGTATCCCATTTTACAGACATGGAAACTGAGGCATTTTTGTGTTCCCCTTTCTTAGCTTTTATCACCCTCTGTGGTCCATTATGTGTTTATTTGGTTACTTGTTTCATATCTGGCTCCCACATTATATCAGGAACTCCACGAGGGCAAGGATTTCCCTTCGGAGGTGTTGGGGGCCTGGCACGAGCAGTGTCCGGCACCCAGGAGGTACTCAGTAAAGGCCTGTTTGATGGTTGAATAAGATGCAGGAGGCTGTCACTTGTCCACAGCCTCCCATCTCATCAGCGGTGAGGCTGAGGTTTGAGCCTGTGCAGCAGTGCCTCTCAGCTGGCTGAGTCCTTGTCGCCAAACAGACCTTCAGCTCCTTCAGGCAGGGCCAAGGTCTTCCCTGAAAGTGCACCCAGGCTTTGGAGTGGGACCCACCTGGGTTCAAATACTGGTTCTACCACTCAGTTGGGTGACACTTGGAAAGCTACCTGTCCATTCTGAACCCAAGGGTCCACATACCTGAAGTAGGAAAAATAAGGCCCACCTGACTGGGTTGTTGTGAGAATTAGAAATAATACGTGGGTTTCCTGTTTATCCTAAGCTTTTAACCAAAAGAAATTTTTGATCCTTCTTTGGCCCTCAAACACATCTTTCTCTCCGGAAATAACTACTGTTAATGGTTTGGTGTGTATGTGTTTGCGTAAATAATATACATTTTACATAAAATTATGCTAGGCATGTTCTGAAATTTGCTTTTTTCATTAGCCTCTATCGGGGGCCTTTCCCTGTCACTACATTCAGATTGACCTCAATCTTCTCAATGGCTGCACAGCATTCCTGGTGTAGGAATACTGGACCATTACTTATGAAACAATTCTCCTATTATGGCCTTTTAAGTTGTTTCCAATTTTTCTTTATTTCATACAAGACGGCAGTGAATATTGTTTCTCTTATCTACTGCTGAGGAACAAAGCCCTTAAAACTTAGTGGCTTAAAACAACTTCTAATTTCCTCACGTTTCTATGAATTGAGTGGTTCTTCCGCCTTATTGTGGTGTTGGCAGAGGTAGAGTGTCTAAAACATGGCTGGCCGTTGGTGCGGGCTGGTGGCTGGGAGCTGAGCTGGGCTGTCACCAGGAGCACCTTGACTGTCCACTAAGTGGTCTCTACACATGGCTTGGGTTTCTCACAGCATGGGGCTGGGTTCCAGAATGTCACTTCTGCCATTTTCTGTTGATCAACTCCAGTCACGGGGCAAGCCCAGATTCAAGGGGGCGAGAGACAAGCTCTACCTCTTGATGTGGCAGCAGCATCCATACCTGTGCAGGAGGAGGAAAATTGTTGGGGGCCATTTTTGGAGACTGGCTGCACATTTATTTATGAACGTAAGTGTATGTGTATCTTTGTTCTTCCTGTATCTTTGTAAATAGGTGGGAGTGATTTATAGGTTAATTCCTAGAAGGGAATTGTTGGCTCAAGGGGTATGCACATTTCTGCTCTGGGTAGCTACTGCAAATTTGCCTTCAACAAAGCTGAACCCAAGCACGCTCTCCTCAGTGAAGAACAAAAATGCCCTCTCGGGCTTCCCTGGTGGTGCAGTGGTTGAGAGTCCTCCTGCCGATGCAGGGGACACGGGTTCGTACCCTGGTCCGGGAAGATCCCCCATGCCGCGGAGCGGCTGGGCCCGTGAGCCATGGCCGCTGAGCCTGCGCGTCCGGAGCCTGTCCTCCGCAACGGGAGAGGCCGCAACAGTGAGAGGCCCGCGTACTGCAAAAAAAAACAAACAAAAAAAAACACACACAAATGTTATTTTACTATAACATATTATAAACCTAAAGTCAGTAGAACACTCAAGATATTATAATCCTCTATTTTAATTTACATTTAGTTGTCTTTTTTAGGATTAAAAGTAGAAAGATCATACTGTATTTGTCATTGATGATGTAAATGAAATTTAAGTTATGCAGTGTTCTATTCAAAAGGAATTATGCACCAGTTAACAACAGTGAGAGGCCCGCGTACCACAAAAAAAAAAAAAGAATATTTATTGGATCATATACTAAGATGCCTAGGGGTGGAGATGGGAATGGATTGGAGTCAGGGCTCAAAGATGGCGATCATCAAGCTAGGACTCTGTCTCTCAGATCTCCTCTGCTCTCCTTAGACTCCTTGTGAGACATGAGGGTGGTAGCCTGGACCTTCATCATCAGGGTTCTCGGTTCAGAGTGCCTGTCTCAAGCTCTGGGTCCCCAGCAAGGCCCCTGTGGCCCATTGGCTCTGGCTCCCCAGGGCCATTTTCCCATCCTGGATGCAAGCCCTGTGGCCCAGGGGACCTGGCACAGTGACTGGCTCAGGCTGGGAGGTGTGTTCCACCCCAAGGCCTGTGTTCTGGAAGCTCACCTTGAGCCTGGAGAAGGGGTGGAGCCCAAACACAGCCCTGGAGGCTCTTCCCTGAAGGCAGAGGAAAGGGCGTGGGGAATGTCAGGGACCCAAGTCATTGTCCCTGGTTCCTTCATGGTGTGTGTCATTCATTTAGGATAGAAAATCCACCAGGGGGAGGGATTTGGGGATCCAACAGCTCAGGTAAAGCCAATTCATTTCATCTCAGGACCAACAGTGGCAAACAAAAAACTGCAGGTAGACTAAGAATAATTGCCAATGATCCCAAAGCCTGGGTTTCATCACTGGTTATCGTTGGTTTTTCTGCCTTCGCAGGGTGGGTGGGGACAGGGCTAGATGTGACCCGTTCTCCAGCCCTCTTGCCCTAAGGGAGGGTGGCTGAGTGGACAAAAGGCCCAGAAGGGAGGAGGGCAGGAGCTGGTAGAGTGCCCCCTTTCAAAGTCCAGTTACAGGATTAGAATTTGTAGAAATTGCTTATCTTTATTGCACACTGTCTATACGGGTTTAGGTCAAGGGTCTATATTTTCTCCAACCACAAACTTACACAGTTTGGAGAAATGAAATGTCCTTCTTGGCCCGGCAGGGCCAACAACCCTGGGATGGATGTATTAACAGTTCCCGATGGGGTTATTAGCCTCCTGTTAATCCCTTTATAGTTTACTTTTTTGGTTTTGTTTTGTAGAGAAAATTCAGGTTAAATATTTATTGTAGAGGAAAGGAATGCTGCTCCCTCCTGCCTCTCCTGCTTTGTTGCTGTTAGTTGTCTACTTGGCAATAGCATGCAAACAGGATAAACTCTAAGCGGTACCAAGTGCTCTATGGGCAAAGTCTATCGCCCGGACCCTCTGGCCCAGCAGCCCTGCTCACCAGCCCAGGGGCATCCTTCCTGAGAGAGTCCACACACTCTTT
>NW_006793908.1:61695-71074 GCF_000442215.2 Lipotes vexillifer
TGTGCTTTAAAATAAAGCAACTAGAATTGTCCACAGCAGCGACTTCAGACCCCCCTCCCCACCCCCCCACCCCGCCTCCCTGAGTTGAGGCCACAGAGTTAGAGAAACAAATCCCGCCACACCTCCAGTCACACTGCCTCTGGCGGTGTACACACATCTGCGTGTTCTCTTCCCAGCGGTCTGCATTCACCAGGCCGCACGCTGAACAGCTTCCTAGCTCATTTGATCAAGAAATGGTTTCGCTCAGCATTATTTGACAAGATCCACCCCCCCTCCCCCCACCTTATTTGCTGTCTGGACTCCGAACACCCCCCAGTTTCCAAAAATAAAGCCCATCCTCAAAGGTGAAGACTCACCACCACCGAGGCTGCACCAAAGTTGCGGGCTCAGAACCTGAAGGCCCTTCTGAAAGAAGAGGCCAAGAAACATGGCAAACGGGGCAAGACTCCACTGGGGAAGCTTTCGTGTCACCCCTGCTGTGTCCCAGGCCTTGTGTGTGGCCCCGGGGATGAAGTGATGAATGATGCACAGCCCCCTTTCCCAGCAGCGCTTAGTGCAGTCCCGGGAGGTGGGCATGGGCGTGGCTGTGACATAATCACTCATGTGGGTCTCAGTCCCATGGAGATGGCCGTGAATGATGTTCATTCTAGACATAAAAGTTCTGCTGTTTGTTGGAAAAAAAAAAAAAAAAAACACTCTGTAGTCCTGTGCCTTACAGTGCAGCAAGCAGAGAGATGTAGAAATAATAATAGTAATGAATAACTGCTGAGCACAGGGGTCAGGCCCTGTCCCAAGTGCTTCTAAGCCTTATCTCACTGATGCTTCAGAAGAGCCCTGTGAGGTCGCACTCCGGTGAGTGTCACGCTCATTTTACCGGTGAGCACTTGACCTCAGAGAGAGATGGGAGCTCCAGGGCGTGAAGCCGGGGCTCAGTAGAAGCAGCGTTTCACACCCAGTCCTTCTGCTTCCCGCGCCCACGCCTTAGGCCCTGTGCAGAAAGCACTGCCCACCTGGCACTGTGACACGTCTGACCCATCCTTTGGCAATTTGTTATGAAACAGAAGGGTTGTTTTTTTTGTTTGTTTGTTTTTGTTTTTTGCGGTATGCGGGCCCCTCACTGTTGTGGTCTCTCCCGTTGCGGAGCACAGGCTCCAGACCCGCAGGCTCAGTGGCCATGGCTCACGGGCGCAGCCGCTCCGCGGCATGTGGGATCCTCCCCAACCGGGGCACGAACCCGTGTCCCCTGCATCGGCAGGTGGACTCTCAACCACTGCGCCACCAGGGAAGCCCAGAAGTATTTTTAAAAGTGAACAACTGTTTCCAAAAGAACCTTGATTCCTGGTAGACAGATTCATACTAAGGAGCCCGATTTGTTTTCTATCAAGAAGAGGTAACATCATTATTTAATAAAAAGAAACATCTTCATTAGTTTGTAGTAAGACCATAAATTTTGTTCACACCACTTTCAGATGTGCAGAGAAAGTATACCTTTTTTTTAATTGTACAATGTATTAAAATTTTTATTGAAATATAGTTGATTGTCAATATTATATTAGTTTCAAGTATACAACATAATGATTCAATATTTTTATAGATTATGGTCCATTTAAAGTTACAGAATAATGGGAGAAAGTTATAGCTTCTTTATTTAAGGTTATAACTGGTAGAAGCCCCCTCCCTACCCCTACCTGCTGGGTGGCAGAAAAAAAGCCAGTGCAGCCCAGTGTAGCTTATGATAGAGTCTGACTTTTTTTTTTTTTTTTTTTTTTTTTTTTTTTTTTGGGTGTGAGCTGGCTGGTGTCACAGAGGACTGTTTGGGGCCACTCCTGTCGCTGGGTCACCATGGTGTCTGCTGTACGTTTGAGTTCATTCCTACTCAGCTCAGATAGCGGCTGTTAGGACATCCTGCTGACCTGTGTTACCCTCAGTAGAACCTCTTGTGCTTCTGCTTGGTCCTCCATCTGCCGCTGGGCAGGAGTTCCACCCTTGGCCTCTGGTTCTTTACTCAGTGTGCCCGCCGAGCAGGAACCGAGAAAGCTCCGCAGGCCCCCCGGACCCTCTCCTCTGGCCAGGCCGCTTGGCCCGCTCTTCTGTATTGGAAACCTTTCCAGAGGCCACATCAGAAGCCGGGCAAGAACCTCCCCTGCTCACTGTGCGTTCCTCGCCTGACCTAGCTCCCACCTCCTCTCTGAGAGAAAATTGAGACATACACGCCTACACGTCAACCTCTTGATGTTTTGCTTGCCGTCCTCTCCCCACAGTCCTTTGGGCGAGAAGGGGTGGGCTTTTCCTTCCTCTCCATTCTATTTGTTTTCCCAACTCCCACCTCATGTCTACGTCTTAATGGCCAACGGCAGCGAGGGATGCGTATGCACAGCACTCATTTTCTCCAGAGAAATGATCATTTCTAACTTCTTCAGTCTTTTCCTTTTATGTCCTTAAAGTGGGTGTTTGTCAAGAGTTGTGAAATCACTTTTGACAGCCTCCTTTTCACTCCTACATTGGTGAGTTAGTGCCCTCCTTGGCATCAGTGATTTTGTTCTCGGCCACAGAACCTCAGAAAAAACCAAGACATCAGAGTCATGTTTAACGCCTGGTGTCTGGAGCCTTGCAGCATACTGAGTGTGTATCCTCCATACCACCCTTTCTGAGCCCTTGACCTCCCTGTAGGGTGGATGGGTAAACTGAGGCTTAAAGAGCTTAAGTTCTCGAATAGATCACAATGAGATGAGCTAATAAAAGAAGATGTCATGGTAGATGCTGAATTTGAGATAACTTTTCCAATATTAGATTTTTTTGTTCTTCCGCGGACTTACCACATGTTTGTTTGATGTTTGGCTTGTCAAGTTCAATTTTCACTTTAGATAGGTAGGCTTTTGTTGATTAAAAATTTTTTTTAATCATTTAATTTGTCAAATATTTCTGTATTCATCTGTTTTGAGATGCAGAGGCCTCTTTTATAAAAGAGGGCATATTTTCAGCACCAAAATGTTCCTGGTTCATGGATGGATCTACGTAGGTCAGTATTTTATGGTACCCCTTTGACTCCCAAATTCAACCTCACCTGGACAAGTCGGCCGGGAGCACCACTTCCTGAAATGTGTCCTTAAGCTCTTTGTTAGTAAAGAAGGCACAATGGCAGAAGGTGTGTGTTTCAGGTCAAAGAGGTTTGGGGAAACAGGTTAAACAGAGTTAACCGGGCTTCTTAACCCCTGGGCTTCTCACACCTTTCACCACACACCATTGTATTAATCCCAGCAGGGACTATCATAGATATTAGTATGCCCATTAGTATGATTTTTTTTTAAAAATTGAAGTATTATTGCTGTATGGTACACCTGTTTTGTACACAAGTTACAGGTGTACAATACAGTGATTCACAATTTTTTAAAGTTATACTCCATTTATAGTTATTATAAAATACTGGCCACATTCCCCGTGTTGTACTATATATCGTTGTAGCTTATTTTATACCTAATAGTTTGTACCTCTTTTTCCCCTATCCCTATATTCCTCTCCCCAATCCCATCTCCCCACTGGTAACCACTAGTTTGCTCGCTGTATCTGTGAGTCTGCTTTTTTGTTATATTCACTAGTTTGTTGTATTTTTTAGATTCCACATATTAGTGATATCATACAGTATTTGTCTTTCTCTTTCTGACTTATTTCACTTAGTGTAATGCCCTCCAAGTCCATCCATGTTGCTGCAAATCGCAAATTTCATTCTTTTTTATGGCTGAGTAGTATTTCGTTGTATATATACACCACGTCTTCTTTATCCATTCATTTGTTGAGCTTAGGTTGCTTCCATATCTTGCTAATTATAAGTAATGCTGCTGTCAACATTGGGGTGCATGTATCTTTTTGAATTAGTGTTTTTGTTTTTCTGGGATACACACCCAGGAGTGGAATTCCTGGGTCATACGGTAGTTCTTTTTTAAGTTTTCTGAGAAACGTCCATACTGTTTTCCACAGTGGCTGCACCAGTTTACATTCCCACCAACAGTGCAGAAGGCCTCCCTTTTCTTCACATACTCGCCAACATTTGTTATTTGTGTTCTTTTCGATGATAGACATTCTGACAGGTGTGAGGTGATATCTCATTGTGGTTTGGGGTTTTTTTTAAATTATTTTTGGCTGCATTGGGTCTTCATTGCTGCATGTGGGCTTTCTCTAGTTGCAGTGAGTGGGGGCTGCTCTTCGTTGCGGTGCACGGGCTTCTCATTGCGGTGGCTTCTCTTGTTGCGGAGCACGGGCTCTAGGCACACGGGCTTCAGTAGTTGTGGCACGTGGGGTCAGTAGTCGTGGCTCGCGGGCTCTAGAACGCAGGCTCAGTAGTTGTGGCACGTGGGCCTGGCGCTCTGTGGCCTGTGGGATCTTCCCGGACCAGGGCTCGAACCCATGTCCCCTGCATTGGCAGGGGGGCTCTTAACCACTGCGCCACCAGGAAAGCCCTGTCATTGTGGTTTTGATTTGCGTTTCCCTGATGGTTAGTTGTGTTGAGCATCTTTTCATGTGCCTGTTGGCTATCTACATTTCCTCTTTGGAAAAATGTCTATTCATTTCTTCCACCCACCTTTTAATAGGGTTGTTTGTTTTCTTGATGTTGAGTTCTATGAGCTGCTTATATATGTTGGATATTAATCTCTTATTGGTCATATCATTTGCAAATATTTTCTCCCATTCAGTGGGTTGTCTTTTCACCAACTTATTTTTTGATGAGCATTTCGTGGAACTAATGTTGCGTGGAACCCTCTCTGGAAAGTGCTGACCTAGACTGAACGATGAGGAGAACAAGGAACTCATATTATCTTCGTATTTCCTTCTGAACACAGTCTGTGATCCCCGAGTCAAAGAGGGAGCCTGCAGGACCAAACAGTTTTCATGGTCAGTGCAGAGCCGAGGGTCACAGTGCTTTATTGTTTGGGCCCAGCAAGTTCTCGTCCACAAACAAACCAGCACCAGCTTCCTTCCACCTCTGACAGATGCAAGTCACTCCTGAGGAAGGTGTTGGGGTTATGCTGCTTGGCTTGGAGGTGGGAGAGGGTCTCTTCAGTCACAAGAAGTAAATGTTCTTCAACCTTTCCCTCACCCATCCCTACATCAAACATTATAGCTCTTCTCCAACCAAAACAACACTCCAAAAGGAACAGGTGAGGGGAAGTGAACCGGAGTTGCAAGAATCTGCCTGACACTTCCTTCTTTGTCCTAGTACCATATTGCTTTAGACCGCAAATATGATCCTAGCCGCGCTAGATTTGAATGACAACGGGAATTAGCTGGAACAAGATTCCACCTCTGTTTTGTTGTCATGTAGCCCCTTTAGCCAAGGTCTTAGAGATGGTAGAATTAACGAGAGCAGGCAGGTATTAGCAAAATTAGCAGTTTGGGTTGACTCTCCAAGGTGGTGGGCTAACAGCAGTTGAATGGCTCAGTTAACTTTTTTAAGGGCTTCAGGAAGGAGCTAGGCCCCATCTCCCAGCTACACTGGAACTGTAGATTGGGTTGGCTTTTCTGGTGCATAAAGACAGCCTGAATGCTTGGGATGGGGGGTGGAGGGGTCAGGCTGGAAGAGCTCTGAAAGACTCTATAGATGAGAACAAAATCTTGCCCACCTGGGAAAGACCTCTTGGGTTATATACCACCCCCTAACAGATTTATATGTCTGAGGTATGAAGCTAGCTCTTGGAGAAGCAATGCTATAAAAACAAAGCCACAGAGGGTATAAATTTGCTGACTGCACAAGCCGTAAATCAGTGGTGAGGGGGTCCAGAGCCCTGAAGAGGCCCGGTGCCTGCAGAATCTGAGGACAGCCCAGTTCACGGGGCTTCTGCTGGGCCTGTCATGTCCACTGTAAAATAACCAAAGATTCCCCCCTGCTTCCCCCACCAGCCTCTGTTTTGGAAACTTAGATGCTGCTGACAGAGCCTGGTGGTGTGTGGGGTTTTTCCATTTCTGAAGGCCACCAGCGCTTCTCGGAGTTCCTGCCATATGACCCTGGCTGTCCTAAATCATTGTCTTACTGCTTCGTCGTATCTTAGTTCTCTTCAGAGATTGTTGGCTTAAAGATATGGGTTGTGTCTTGTATGTTTCTGTGTGCTGCACAGCAGCTACTCAATCCTTTGCCTTTAATAGATGAATAGGTGACACTCTTGGGGAGGGGGTGTCCTGCCCATTGATCCCCTAGTTACCAAAAAGTGCCCCTCTCCCTCATCAAAAATGGGTGTAGGTGCCAAGTTTGTCCTGTGTAACCCTACTCCCCTGGCTATAAGAGGTATAAGATTTCTGACTGATGCTTGAGCACTCAGTTTATCTCTCCTGGGAATTTGGGACTGGGAACCAGGCACTGGTTGGTTTCCTCTAGTCTCTTGAATGGGGCATGTAAAACAGGAGCTGGGGATCATCACTGCCGTCTTCTGCCGTGTGAATGGAGAACAGAGGAGGGAGGTCTGCCGAGACAGGAGAGTGGAGCAGATGTGCAGAGAGCAGCATTGACAGGTGACTCTCTGGCCAAAGAATCAAAGAGAGGGGTAGGGTGCCTGCCCTGGCTCCCACTGGCTCTCCAGGCCCTGGTTTCTGCCCTTCACGAGACCTGGATGCTCCTCCTGTCTTTGGCTTCCGAGAGATATACCTGAATCCTTATAAATTCATCTTCTTTGCTTAAACAAGTTTGAATGGGTTTCCACTTCTTGCAACCAGAGAACCTTCACTAAGCAATATGAAAAATAAGGTATCCTTGGTTGAATTCCCAAGTTATTTCATCAGCACATCTTTTTGGCTTCGCTTATAGAATATATCTAGAATATGACCATTTCTCACCATCCCCAGGACAACCGAGTCTCCATTATCTCACTTGGATTGTTGCAGCAGCCTCTCCACCGTCTCCTTCCTTTCACTGGTGCCTCCCCACAGTCTGTTCTTCACCCAGCAGCCAGGGGGCAGAGGGTCCTTCCCTTCCCTTCCCTCCCTTCCCCTTCCTTCCTGTGTTGTCCCATCCTTTTATGAATAGATTGGTCCTGAAGCCATTAGGTGGGACAAAGCATGATAGGTGCCTGGTGCACCTGGGGAGAGCTGCTGTGGTCCAGAATGAAGTCAGTGTCTGAATAGAGTAAGGAGGGGGTCTGTGTAGAAAGACTGCCTGGCTTGAGGCATCAAAACCCAGAGGGACGATAGGGTATCCAAGGAGGAGGCATATCAGAGCCTTTGAAAGGTGAAAAAGGTGTCCAGGTGGTACAGGGAGCACCCTCATGTAGAAAGATGGGAAGGCAGACCTGGGTGGGAGAGAAGGGTACCTACAGGGAGGTATATACCTACATAATAGGTATGCCCTGTTATGGGGTTTTAGAGTCCAAATAGAGTGAGGAAGGTATCTGTGCAGAAGAGGGGCCTGGCACGAAGGTTCAGAGTCCAGGCAGAGTGAGGAACGTGCCCATGTGGGCGGAGGTTGTACCAGCGTGGGAGTCAGAGGGTAAGAAGGGCATCCAGGGGAAAGGATGGTGATGGCAGATTGGTGACATCAGGGGAAATGATCGAATGATCAATGATTAGGACTGATGAGAGCCAGGTTTCTCAGTGTCAGAGAAAAGAGTTAGAGTTATGGAGAGAGATAAAAGTTAAGTGAACCCTGTGGTATTAGACTGGAATTGGAGATGTCTATCAGAGCTCATGGCTTTCAACACATAGGTAGGTAGGTAGGTAGGTAGGTAGATAGATAGGTAGATAGATAGGTAGGTAGGTAGGTAGGTAGGTAGGTAGGTAGGTAGGTAGATGTAAATATCCACTATCTCTGACCACTGAGGGCCTGGGAATAGTGACACCTCACTAGCAATGAACACACCTAGCACCCAGATCTTGGTTTCTAAATATTTTCCACTATCAGGAACTAGAGCTCCTTGAAGAAATGGTTGATACCTAGATTAGGGCATGGAAAGTACAAGAACAGCCTGGAACATTTTCTTGTGCCAGAAAGCAAGGATGTGCTCAAAACTTGGTGGGGAAATGTCAAATGGACACAGAAGCCAGCTTGAAGGGGCTTCTACTGGCCAAATCTGGGACAATTTGAACCACAAAATAAATAATGATAGTGATGAATTATAACCCACTGACTGAGTTAGGAAACCCTGATTCCATACTAATATAAATTAGAAATGAATATTTACATCGTTTTAAATATTCTCTCCACAAGCTATTTTTAATTTCAAAAGGGAAAAAAGTTAACTCTACAGTGAAGTCTGGCAGACATGACATTAATCAAATGATCAAAGTGAGCATCGCTGGCAATGGGACAAATTGAAATCATGCACCACCGGTAGGATATCAATCAGCCTTACTTCTCTGTATTCTTGCTAAAGATGCATAACCAGAATCTAATCATAAGGACCACACTGAAAGACATTATCCAAAATAACTGATCAGTAATCTTCAAAAGCATCTAGGTCGCGAAGGCTGAGGACCTGTTCCAAATTGAAGGAGGCTAGCCAGACGTGATGTCAATGTGCGATGCTGCTGAACTCTCTCTGGGCCACCAGGGTTCAGCTGATCTAAGCCAGGCTCTCTGGTCTTGGCTCCAGGCTGTGGGTTGAGTCCAGGTCTGCACCATGTGTCCCTCATCCTCCTTGGATTGTCAGGTCCCTGAGACACATTCTTTTCATGGCCAAAAAGGAAGTCATGCGCAACCATATTTCAGATTTCATCTCACTTCATATGTGAAATGTCTAATTGGCTAATGCAAGTCTCAAGGCCCAGAGTCAAGGGTGGAAAGGCACATCCTGCCCTCCGTGAAACCACGGCGGAGGTCTGGGTGGGTGCTACTGCTGCTGTGGACCAGTAACCCCACCTCCCACACTTACTATGTGCCTTAACGCTTTTCCAGGCACACTACATGGCCTGTGAATCCCCATGTCAGTGTGTGTTATTGCCACCCACGCTGCTGAATCCCAGGAAGGTACTCCCCCTGACTGATCAATGGCTGCTGAATGTTTTTCTATCCTTGTTGAGGAGGAGACTAAAACTACCCTGTGAATGTTCCCTACCTATGCTGGTTCCAGGCAAAGGAGGCCTCCCTGCAGTTTGGATGTATCTGCTGAAATGTAAAATGTGCCAACTTTTGGAGTCATCAGTTTCATTTCTCTGTCCTAGAAAATAATCACAGATATGGTTTTTAAGAAAGGGGCATGGGGCTTCCCTGGTGGCGCAGTGGTTGGGAGTCCGCCTGCCGATGCCGGAGACACGGGTTTGTGCCCTGGTCCGGAGGATCCCACGTGCTGCGGAGCGGCTGGGCCCTTGAGCCGTGGCCGCTGAGCCTGCGCGTCCGGAGCCTGTGCTCCGTGGCGGGAGAGGCCACAGCAGTGAGAGGCCCGCGTACTGCAGAAAAAAAAAA
>NW_006793908.1:71784-80114 GCF_000442215.2 Lipotes vexillifer
TTGACGAGCAGATAAATGCTAACATCACTTGCTCTAACTTTATTTTTATGGTTTCACTTTTCACATTTGACTTTTTTAAAGGGAAAAACAGTATATGTGCTTTTTTTTTTTTTTTTAAAATAATTTTTTTTTTTTTTTTTTTTTTTTTTTTGCGGTACACGGGCCTCTCACGTTGCAGAGCAGAGGCTCCAGGTGCGCAGGCTCAGTGGCCATGGCTCACGGGCCCAGCCGCTCTGCGGCATGTGGGATCTTCCTGACCCGGGGCACGAACCCGTGTCCTCTGCATCGGCAGGCGGACTCTCAACCACTGCACCACCAAGGAATCTCCAAGGGTGCTTCTTATAGCATGGTTTATAAGAGCAACGAAGAGGAACTTCCCAAAGGTCCTTCTGCAGGAAAAGAGTTGAATAACACTGGCATTTCCATAATAGTTCAAAAGAATGAAGTATAGTCATGCGTTCTTATCAGTTTAGTTAGAGAAGTGGAACCACCAGAGGGTGCTGGGTGTGCGTGTGTGTGTGTGTGTGTGTGTGTGTGTGTGCGCATGTGTGTGTGATGGGGATTTGACTTTACACAATTGGGAGTGCTGGTTGAACAGTCTTTGGGGGACTGTAGTCTCCTCATCTGTTGCAGGAGCTTGAAGTCCACCAGGCAGGCAGGTAGAGTCTTAAGAATGATATAAATAAAGTGGGGCGGGGGGAGGGCTTCCCTGGTGGCACAGTGGTTAGGAATCCACCTGCCAATGCACGGGACACGGGTTTGAGCCCTGGTCCGGGAAGATCCCACATGCCGCAGAGCAACTAAGCCTGTGTGCCACAACAACTGAGGCTGCGAGCCACAGCTACTGAGCCCGTGTGCCACAACTACTGAAGCCCCGGCACCTAGAGCCTGTGCTCCACAACAAGGGAAGCCATCGCAATGAGAAGCCCGCGCACCGCAACAAAGAGTAGCCCCCGCTTGCCACAACTAAAAGCCCATGCACAGCAACGAAGACCCAACACAGCCAAAAATAAATAAATAAATAAGCAAGTAAATAAATAATCTATTTTTTTAAAAGTGGGGGGAGCGAGGACCAGCGGGAGTCCACTGAAATCCATGTCAGTCTCACCACCTCCAACTTCATCAAGAGAAGCTGATGCCTTTCATCACAGAACCAGACATGGGAAGGGCAGAGCAGCCACAGGCCAGCAGATAAACGGCATTATGTGCGACTCGAAACCCTGCTCTCACCTTTCAGGAGTAAAAAGGAGCATGGTCACTGTGTGACATCTGCCATCCAAATCTCAGCAAAACTGTCTCCTAGCCCAGCCTAACTGGAAACACACTGGGAAGGGCGATCCTGAGCCGGCCTTCAACCTTGCCAAATCCCTGCATTACAAACCACCACCCTGCAGGTGGGGAAAGATTTCCAAGACAAATCTATGTGTGAAAAATGCAAGTTGCAGGGCATTATGGACAAATGTTTTAAAAAATAACTTCCACAAAAATTATTTCCATCTGTACACATATAGATATGTACAGGCATAGAGGCAGATTTGGAAAGATAAACCCTGACTGTGGTCACCTCTGGAAGGGGATAGTAACCGGGGAGGGGGGGTGTCAAGGGGGTTTTGAGTTTATCTGGATTCAAGTGCAATGGAAAGCAAACATTAAAAAGAAAAAAATCCCTTTCTGTGTTAGTCACTTCTCAAATCAAGGGGGCTTTACTTCTCTACGAGGGCCCTAGTTTTTAGGCCTTTGAAAATAAGCAATGAAGTAGATATTTCAGGACTCTGTGAGGTATGTATAGAGGATGAAAGTGTTAATCCAGTGTCCTGCTCTTCTCTATTTTCCATAATTAACAGAACAGCGAGGCTTTGCTGGTTTGGCCCTTTGCTCCCGAGTGGTAGGGGAACCCCAGGGATTCTGCCTTCAGTCAGTCTGGGCTGGGGGACGGTGTGAAAACCCTGCTTATAACCTCTCCTGGGCAGAAGTCATCATCAGTGATCAGGTCGCATCCTAATGCCAGGACTTCCTTCAGGGAGTTGAGGGGGCCAGTCCCCTCTCCATTTTTTTTTTTTTTCTGTTCCTATAGTGATGTTGAATAGCCAGCTGGCACAACTTCTTTTTAAAAAAATTAAAGTATTTACAATGTTGTGTTAGTTTCAGGTGTGCAGCAAAGTGATTCAGCTACATAGGTATAGATATAGATACTTTTTCAGATTCTTTTCCATTATAGTTGATTACAAGATATTGAATATAGTTCCCCGTGCTATATAGTAAGACCTTGTTGTTTATTTTACACATAGTAGTTTGTATCTGCTAATCCCAAACTCCTTATTTATACCTTCCCCCCTTCCCCTTTGGTAACCACAGGTCTGTTCTCTATGTCTGTGAGTCTGTTTCTGTTTCATAAATAAGTTCATTTGTGTCATATTTTAGATTCCACATATAAGTGATATCATATGGTATTTGTCTTTCCTTGTCTGACTTACTTCACTTAATATGATAATCTCTAGGTCCGTTCATGTTGCTGCAAATGGCATTAGTTTATTCTTTTTTATGGCTGAGTAATATTCCATTATAAATATGTACCACATCTTCTTTATCCATTCCTCTGTCAATGGACATTTAGGTTGTTTCCATGTCTTGGCTCTTGTGAATAGTGCTGCTATGAACATAGGGGTGCAAGTATCTTTTCTCTGGATATATGCCCAGGAGTAGGATTGCTGGATTATATGGTAACTCTATTTTTGGTTTTTTAAGGAACCTCCATATTGTTCTCCATGGTGGCTGCACCAATTTACATTCCCACCAACAGCGTAGGTAGGAGGGTTTCCTTTTCTCCACACCCTCTCCAGCATTTATTGTTTGTAGACTTTTTAATGATGGCCATTCTGACTGGTGTGAGGTGATACCTCATTGCAGTTTTGATTTGCATTTCTCTAATAATCAGTGATGTTGAGCATCTTTTCATGCAGCTGGCACAATGTTTGAGAAGGTACCTCTCCCAAGAACTATGCTAGTGTTACAGGTTCCCCCACTGGAGAAATATTGGGAGCCCTCTCTCTGAAGATCGTGCCCACTGCTCTCTGCGGGGTTTTTTCATGACCAATAGTCTCAGCTACTTTTCCAAAGCATGAAACTAATAGATAGCAAGTGTCAAGCATGTCTAGTTCACTAAAGGGGATCATGTCCCCAGGCCCGGGGGACAGCCTCCTCCATGGAGCTCCCCCATCCAAGCCTCTCACTCTCCTGTCTTCTGGGAAACCGTCAGGTGTTTTCTCCCTTTGGGAAAGTCTTTCCCTTGTTTTATTTGCTGTTGAAACCTCGTGTTTCAAGTTTTGGGGAAGAAGTTTCTCATCAACTAAAATGGGTTGGAGTTCTCCTTCGTGCCCCAGATTTCCCTTCGAGGCAGGACTTGCTGTCCAGCCGCGGGGCTGTCAGCAGGCAGCTCCCAGCTCTCGCGTCCCTCAGAATCTGCCTCTGCTGCCAGAAGCTGTCCCACCCAAGGCCATGCCCTCCTCGGGGTGGCCCACGTCTAGTGGCCTGCGGAGGTAAGGGTATAAAGGCCCGACCACTTCAGCCTGACAGGGATAAATCTGGTGCAACATTGGCCCCAGGACTTTCCGCCAGGTTGGGCCTGCATTGCAGCTGGACTTTCTCCTCTGCTGGTTCTGCTTCTGCCCCCTTCCTTTTACAGGTGTTGATCGCTAATAAGCCTCTTGCACCCCAGACTCCACATCTGCGTCTGCTTCTGGAGAACTCAACCTGTGACAGTGGGTCCGGGGAATGGTTCAAGAAAGCAGGCGGTAAGGTGGGGTTTGGAGCAGAATCACTTATCCCAGGGCTGACAGCAAGTGGAGGTGGAGCCCAGGCTGCCCCTGGGATGAGGTGGTGGCCCACTGTTAACTCACCTGGTGGTGAAGTGGAGGATGCACTAGCAGGCGTGGGAGGTGTTGCAAGGTATGGAGTTCACAGAGCTGTATGGATGAAGGGATTGGATGGCTATTACTAAGCCCCACTGATGCTGTACAGAAAGATAATGACAGCTGATTCCAGGAACAGGCAACTGAAAGGCAAGTGTGAAAGCCTGAAGGCCTCTCTGTTGCAAACAAAGATGTTCTAATCTCCAGAAGAGGGCAAAGACCCAAGCCAGTTCAGTGGCTAACCTTCAAAGAAAGTGAAATGCCCAACCAAGCAGTTCTATTATGCCAAGGTCAAGACCCTAGAACCCTGACAAATGGGATGGAGACATCTCAGGTGGGTGCCCCAGAAGATTGTGAGTCCCCAGATTCTGCTGGACATTTGGAGCCTGCAGAAATGGCCCAGCCCTCCCTCGTGAGGGCTAGCACAGTGCTGGACCACAGTGCAGCGTCCTCTCCCCTGAAGGCGCACGTCCTTCTAGGATCTGGCCTCACCTTCCTTCCTGGCCACTAGGCCTCAACTTACGGTTAAGTTGAGCATAACCCAGTGAGGGATGTTATGGGAGGAAAGGGCCCATCCCACCGGGGCTGCAGGACCAAGCCAGGCAGCGCTTGGAGGGGTGGGGAGAGTGTGCACAGGCCTGGATCTTAGGGTGTCTATCAAAGGACCAAAACGGAACATCAAACAGGAAAGAGTTTGACTTTGGTGTGCTCTCCTGAGATGCAGGACCCTGGAGGTGGTACTAAGTCACTCCTAGGATGTTCCCAGAGACATGGAGAAAGTGACCACCGCCTGCTAAGCAAAGTTGAAATGCCAAGTTACCATGGCAGATGATGGAGGAGGGGGTGAAAAGGCTTGGAGGGTAGGTGTGCTGAAATAGAGCAACTAGGTACAGCCAGAACACCTGCCTCCTCATCTTCCCCAGGAGGGCTCAGAGGACACACCAGTCGCCAAGAGGTAAAAAGGATATGCTGGTGAGAGGGGCCCCCGCATCACTCAAAGTTCAGTGATGGCTCTTCTCTGTAGGCCAGGGCTGAGGGTAGAGTGGCTCTTTGAGACTTTGTCTCCCCGATAGCTATGGTAATGATAGGAACCCCAAATAATAGAGGTCAGAGGACAGTGCTTTAACCTCCAGAAGCCAGGGGACCATAATGATCACGATGGCTGGCAAAACTGAAGTGGTGGCAAGGGTGCCTGACAGAAAGTTATGGAGGTGGTTGGTATATCAGTGTCTCTGGGGCAAATAGCTAGATAGTTAGTAAGGGTACTATTCAGCTTGTACCAGCAGAAGAAATCAAGGAGAGACAAATTAGAGATTGGGGTCCAATAAAAAGATACCATCTTTTGCCAGGTTTCCAGACCTAAGCCAGTTTTTAGACCTGGAAGCCCCTGACTAAAGAGGTGGCTAGGTCTCCCAGAAAGAAGAACCCTGTAATGCTGTGACGTATAATATCCCCAGCCTTCCTTCAGAGGGACCTTTGGCCATTTATTCAAGTCACTGCACTGGGGAACTGGGACTACCTAGGTATTTGAGGACTGTTGGAGACAGGGTCTGAGTTGACATCAATACCCCAAGACCTGAAGTGTCGCCTTAGTTTCCCTTTGAGATGGGACTGTAGGGGTCCACATAATAAACGGAGTCCTGACCAAGATCCAGCTTACGATGTGTCTACTGGGTCCTGCCATTACCAATGGGCATTTCCCACCATCCCCACCCCAGCTCCCTACCCTCTTGATTCAAAGTTTCTTGAGAATAGGCCCGGGGGGGGGGGGTGTTTTGTTTTTTGTTTTTAAATTAATTAATTTATTTATTTGGCTGCATTGGGTCTTTGTTTCTGTGCGTGGGCTTTCTCTAGCTGCAGAGAGCGAGGGCTACTCTACAACTAGCCCGTTGCAGTGCGCAGGCTTCTCATTGTGGTGGCTTCTCTTGTTGCGGAGCACGGGGTCTAGGCATGCGGGCTTCAGTTGTTGTGGCACGCAGGCTTAGTTGCTCCATGGCATGTGGGATCTTCCTGGGCTAGGGCTCGAACCCGTGTCTCCTGCTTTGGCAGGTGGATTCTTAACCACTGTGCCACCAGGGAAGTCCCAGGCCCAGGGTTTTTAAATTCCCCCCCGCTGTCTGGCACGATGCCTGGCGTGCATCATGGGGTAGGGACCTACTAAATACCAGTTTACCTGAAGCTTTTCTTGACCACTGCCTACTCCATACCTCCCCTGGAGCTTAAAGCTTTTAACATTCATTCTTCACATTTGGAGCTTTAACCCATACTGACCTTCCTTATTATTTTTTTAAAGTTTTTATTTTGAAGTAATTACAGACTTGGAGAAGTTGCAAAAATAACCTCTCAGTGAGCTTCCCCAATGGTAGCATTTTACGTAGCTATAGTGTTACATTAACAAACCAGGAAATTGATGTTGGTGCAATACCATTAACTAGACTACAGATTTTGTTCAAGTTTCACCAATTTTTTTACCTGCACTTTACATGCATAGGTCCCCTGTGATGTTAATTAGCATTTCCCAGTTGAACACCTTTTCATGTGCTTGTTTCCATCTGCATAATCTCTTTGGTGAAGGATTTGTTGAAGATTTTGCCTGTTTTCTAACTGGATCCTTTATCTTCTTACACTTGACTTTATTTAACGAGTTCTTTTTATAGTCTCGATACAATTCCTTCGTCAGAAATCTGATTTGCAAATATTTTCTCCCAATCTGTGGCTTGTCTTTTCATCTCCTTAATAGAGTCTTTCACATATCAAAAAGTTTGTTTTGGGACTTCTCTGGTGGTGCAGTGGTTAAGAATCCGCCTGACAACACAGGAGACACGGGTTCGATCCCTGGTCCGGGAAGATCCCACATGCCGCGGAGCAACTAAGCCCGTGCGCCACAACTACTGAGCCTGTGCTCTAGAGCCTGCGAGCCACAACTACTGAGCCCGCATGCCACAGCTACTGAAGCCCGCGCACCTGGAGCCTGTGCTCCACAACAAGAGAAGCCACTGCAATGAGAAGCCTGTGCACTGCAACAAAGAGTAACCCCCACTCGCTGCCACTAGAGAAAGCCCGTGCTCAGCAACGAAGACCCAACTCAGCCAAAAATGAAAAATTAAAAAATAAAAATAATCCACAAAAAGAAAAAGTTTGTTTTGATGAAGTCCAGTTTATCAATTGTTTGCTTTAATGGATTGTGATTTTAGTGTCAGGTCTAAGAACTCTTCACCTAACTCTAGTTCATGAAGATTTTCTCCCGTGTTTCCTTCTAAAAGTTTTATATTTTACATTTAGATCAATGATCCATTTTGAACTAATTATTGTATAAAGTGTGAGATTTAGCTGTTTCATTCTTTTTGCTTATGAATGCCTAAATTACTCCAAGATTGTTTATTGAATGCTGTCATTAATTGATTACTTTTTTCCACACAACCATCTTTTTCTTTTTCTTAAATAATTAATTTATTTATTTTTGGCTGCACTGGGTCTTCGTTGCTACACGTGGGCTTTCTCTAGTTGCGGAGAGCAGGGGCTACTCTTCGTGCAGGCTTCTCATTGCGGTGGCTTCTCTTGTTGCAGAGCACGGGCTCTAGGGTGTGTGGGCTTCAGTAGTTGTGGCACATGGGCTCAACAGTTGTGGCGCTTGGGCTTAGTTGCTCTGCAGCATGTGGGATCTTCCCGGACCAGGGATCGAACCTGTGTCCTCTTCATTGGCAGGCGGATTCTTAACCATTATGCCACCAGGGAAGGCTACAACCATCTTTTTCACTCCCTAAATAGTGAGACTAAAAGTAGGGACCACATCTTATGTCTCTTGCCATCCCCCTCTGAACTTAGTATTCATTCTTTCATTTAACAAACATGAATTGAATACTCAGGAATTATCAGGAAGTACTCATTATTAGGAACTCACTAGAATTATGCTAGGTGCTTAAAATAAGCTCCTGTGCACATGGGGCTTATAATCTAGTGGAGGACAAAGGTGATACACAATCAAAAAATATTTAGTTAACATTGTGATGAAGTGATCAGAAGGAAAAGAAAACCTTACAGAGGTAAAGACCAATGGGGAGAGAGGCCCACTGAAGTGGTTGGAGAGGAGCACTCAGAAGAAGGTTGCCCTAAGCTAAGACCTTACAGTCTTAAGATCTGTGATACCATTGTGACGGTGATCAAGAAAGAGGGCAGAGAAGCCCCAACACTTTTTTGATCCATCCATCTCTATGCCCTCCAAATCTCACAGCTGAAAAAAGTACCTGAAAGTAAGATATAAAATGAATACAGGGCTTCCCTGGTGGCGCAGTGGTTGGGAGTCCGCCTGCCGATGCAGGGGACACGGGTTCGTGCCCCGGTCCGGGAGGATCCCACATGCCGCAGAGCGGCTGGGCCCGTGAGCCATGGCCGCTGAGCCTGTGCGTCCGGAGCATGTGCTTC
>NW_006793908.1:80124-85989 GCF_000442215.2 Lipotes vexillifer
CACTGCCACGGCCCCAGGGTCAATCCCTGGTTGAGGAACAAAGAAGCTGTAAAGCCGTGCAGCACGGCCAAAAAAAAAAAAAAAAAATTGAATACAGTACAACTATATCTCCTGACACAGAAAAGTATCCCCAACCTATTGTCTGGTGAAAAAAGGCAGTTTTAGAAAATTCTGTAACATTGCCCCCCTGCCTCTCCCACATACCATCCTTTAGCCAGGGGAGTTCCCCAAACTCCTGATTTCTTCCCCTTTGTCAGAAGTTAGTAATGGGCAGTGAAAAGGCTCTATATATTTGAGAAGGTTCCAGCTAGTCTCCTTTGGTTACTGACGCTCTGAGCTATGTCGTGGAATCACCCACCCCTGCCGTCCTCCACTGTTTCCCGTTCTCGAGTCTACCTGGCGAGAAAGCAGCTCACAGGGCTGATGCCGAGACTTGGGAGGCTGTGGCGCCTGGTGGATTCCCACCGATGCCCTGCACCAGGCAGAGCCCAGTGGGAGCCTAGCCCACGAGGATGCAGGGGCATCCCCAGCATCGGCCTCCTTCTCCATCGGTTGTCTGCAGCCCAGCGTGGTTTTATGGTTCCCCTTGGATTTTGGATGCTCATAAAACTAGCTGCCTGGCTGCCACGTGGGTGAGACTCTGCTGAAAGAGTGCCTTGCTGGGAGCTGGGTAGGCTGAGAGGGCCCAACACAGATGGCCTGTGAGCGTTTTGGTCAGCCACCTGGAGCCCTTCTGCAGGCCAGGGAGGAAGACCCAAACTACCAACTCGGGGCCTGCTAGCAAATGAGGAGGAGATGGGCAGGATTACATGGCAGTGTCTATTCGATGTTCTCCAAGGGCCTCCAAGGCTTCCATTCCCCTATCCCCTCGTGGCTGTACCCCTCTCCCGGCCTGCCCTATGGCACCCAGATCTCCAGAAGCCTGGCAGCACTTAACATAGGCCTGGCACAGAGGGGGCAGCCACCACCCTTCCCGGGCATTCTCAGCCTATTAGTGTCTTGGGAGGCACAGAAGTCTGGGGAGTGAGGCTTGAACAGGTTCTTTTTCTCCTGTGGGTATAGTTGGCCAGTAAGAACTTTTGGGCAGGGATCAAAGTTGTTGCTTTTAATATGGGGGCCAATCGGATCTTTGCTAGAGGACGTGGCAGGGCCTCCCTTGCTTTGGGGGGAGAGAGCAGTGGGGTCCAAGCACCTTCGTCCTGGCACTCGGGAAATGTGGCCCGCCAGCTCTGGGGCTCAGGGGGCCTGTTCCAGCGCTATGGTCTCTGGATGATTAAACCTCATAGTTGCCCTGGATACACAGGCTGAACCTCACTGAGCCCAGTTACTTATTACCTCTCCCACAGGCTTTACCTGGCTGAGCCAGCAGCCTCGGCTCCTGGCATTTGGTCTGCCCACCCAGACTCACTGCTCTGGAGAGGTGTCCCCCAACTTCTGTCCACAGACAGAGGAACAAAGGCCACCGAGGCTGGGATGGGACTCAGTCTCTTCTTGCACTTGACTCGTCCCTCAGATTTGATGTTTTTTCCCCAAACCTTGCAGTCTTGTCTGGCCCTGAAGGGAGGCCCTTCCCCTCCTCCTTGGAAACCAGAGATGCCAGGATCCCTGAGAATGGCCTGGGACTGCGGTACGGCCTGCAGGCCACCCATTGTGTTCATGACACGTGATCTGCCTGTTTCCTTTATTTATTTTAAAACTTTATTTTATTTGGTTGCATGGGGTCTTAGATGTGGCTCGTGGGCTCCTTAATTGCGGCTCACAGTCTCCTTTTGTTGCGGCACATGTGTTCCTTAGTTGTGGTATGCGAACTCTTAGTTGCGGCATGCGTGTAGGATCTAGTTCCCTGACCAGGGATCGAACCCAGGCCCCCTGCATTGGGAGCGCAGCGTCTTAACCGCTGAGCCACCAGAGAAGTCCCTGACTGTTTCCTTTAGCCCTTCACTACAGTGACTCTGATCCCAGAGGCCATGAGAACACCCAAGCTTCCAATAAGCCTAAGGGAATTGACCTCAGTACCCAACTGCCTGAGTTCAAGTCCTGACGCCATCACTTACCTGCTCTGTCATCTTGGACAAGTCACATGACCTTGCCGAGGCTTAGTCTCCTCTTCTGTGTAATGGGAACAATAATGCTACCACCTGTCATGAAGATTAGATAAGATAATGTATGTAAAATGCTTAGCACAGCGCCTGGTATATATTAATTGCTCATTAAATGGTAGTAGTTGTTTCTGTCACCCCTTTCCAAATTTACCCATCTGGTGTGAGGACTGTGCTTTCTGCTCAGTGACAGTGGCTAGTAGAAGTTAACTTACTTAGCTGGTTAAGATGTATAGGGAAGAGATATGGGAACATATGTATATGTATAACTGATTCACTTTGTTCTAAAGCAGAAACTAACACACCATTGTAAAGCAATTATACCCCAATAAAGATGTTAAAAAAAAAATATTCCCAGCATCTATCATAGCGTTTGACACATAGTAAGTGCTTAAAAATATAAAATAAATTGATAAATGCATGAATAAATAAATGGATGAGCTCTAAAAAAAAGATATTAATAACACTAGAGTACTTACACTGTTCTAAGCACTAGATATCTATTTTTTACTTAATTCTCCTAAGGCCTCTCTAAGATAGGTACTATTACTATACCCATTTAAAATGAGAAGAGTGAGGCACAGAGAGGTCAAGTAAGTTGAGTTGGCTGAGGATACACAACTAGTGAGTGGCAGATCCAGGATTCAGAACCACAGGATTCAGAAGACACAAGGCAGTGGAAGAATGTGCCTTAGACATGCATGGAGTGATGGTCAGGCTGGGGCTTTTAGTGCTTTTCTTATCACCCCAGGCAGGAAGCCATCATCTCTGCTTAATGCCTGGTGTGTCTGCAGCATCTAACTGTTTGCAAGGCATTTTTCACACACCTGCAATTTACCTGCCCCTTCCAGCAACCAGGCAGGGCAGGCAGAAGAGAGTAATTGTTATTTCTATTTTACTGAGGCTCAAAAAGGTGAAGCAACTTGCCCAAGCTGACCCAGCTATAAAATTACAGGTCTTCAGTTTCTGAATGCAAATTCTTTCTCCCATATCATCCTGCTTTTTTGTTGATGCCAAGGGCAAATTCTTATACCTAAAAAATGTAATATAATAATAAAATCCTGGAACTGAATCCCTTAGAGCCAGGCAGTTTATATTTGAATATGTTTGAACATCTCCTGTGATGGAGAGCTCAGTACCTATGAAAGGCACCTGGAAAGTGAATTCTGGTGGTATACAAGGAGGGGGTGACCAGGGCCGCAGCTGGCCTTGGGGATGAATGCCCCATGAGTGAGGCCGCGCAGGACCGAGCCTCTCTGAGGAATGGCCCTGCAGCCAGGCCCATGGGGGCTCCTCTAAGCCCTGCCCCAGAGCCCTTTCAATCCTTCCTCCCCAAAACCACAATCCCTCCCTCGGAAGGGAGCCCTCTCTGCACAGACTGGTTAAGGTTTATTAGCCCTTAAAATTCCTTCAAGATGAGTTGGTATTTATTTCCCTGCAAAGCTTATGTAACCGTAAGAGGATACTGGGGCTGCCAAGGCTGTCTGTGGTTTGGATGGGGCTTGCAGTGGTTTCTTCTGGGAGCTAAATATTATAATGAATGATCTCATACTTTCATTTTCTTTGGACCCAAGTCGTGCTTGTCCCAGTGGTACCCGGAACTGCCTCCCAGGCCCCTGCTGTTTTCATTCAGGCCATTACCTGCAGGGAGGGTGAAGGGGACAGGGGGAGCAAAAATTAGTCCCTTGAGACGACTTGGCCACTTGGCTTCTTCAAGGAGGCTGAGGTCTGGGTCTTCAGTCACGGCTGAGGCGCTGGGTGGCCCATGGTGATTGAGCTGCCAGGGAGATGACAGGGAAAGTCCAGCCACCGTCTGTTTCAATCTGAGCTTTTGTAAGGAGGCAGATTGGGGACTTGGAACAGGGGCGGGTCAGGGAGAGTGTGACTGCTGGGAGATCACAGCCCAGTCCCAAAGAACCGCCAGCGCTGGGCAGCCTTATATTGGGATCCTCTGGTTGCTTAATTAAGAGGTACCATTTACTGAGCACTTATTTCATACCAGGCGCCAAGCCTGTACTTTGCCTGCATTCACACGGGGGAGGCCATATAAGGCAATGGGTTGTAGTATAGACTATAGTGACAATGGCTTGGTCTGCATCCCAGCTCTGCCACTTGCTGGCTAGTTGACACCGGGCAATGATGTAATTTGCCTGTCCTCATCTCTAAAAACAGGGGTGATAACAGCTCTCCTTGTGGGGTTGTTGGGAAGATTAAATGTGATAATTCAGACAAAACTCTTAGCACAGTGTCTGGCATTAGTAAAGAACTCCAAAAAATGTTAGCAGTTATCATCATCATCACCTCACTTAATCCTCATAACCACCCTTTGGGGTGGGAACTCTTGATCTCATTTTGCAGGGGAAGAAATGAGGTTTACAGAGGTCATGTGCTCAAGGTCATGTAGTTAATGAGCTGCAGGGCTGGGATATGAAAGCTTGAAGGCTTCATTCCTAGTGTCCTCTTGGCCTGAAGTCAGTAGCGGTGGGGTTTGCTACATTGATTCCTTCCTTGGGGAACTTGAAAGCTGCCCCATGCAGGGTGAAGGCAGGAGAATAGGTGGATTCCTTGGCCACGGACATCTGCCCTGGGGAACAAATGGCTCTTGGAAAAGCCTGAGGAGCCCGTGAGATCTTGAGCTCCAAGAGGGTCTGGGACCACGTTGGTCTTATCCACCATGTCCCAGCTCTGAGCACTGTGCCTGGCATATGGCCAGCACTCAGAGTCCTTGTTTGAAAAACTTACATCTGCAATAATCCTTTGAGTACCATCATTTAACAAGTGAAGCCTGGCTTTTCTTTCTGTTATCAGTAACCTCTTTGACCTCCGTGACATGATGCATTCAGCAGCCAATGGAGTGATCAGTTCCCCTTGGGAACACAGCTCCTGGGGACAGAAGCTGGCAGTGGCAGTCAGAGCTCCGGGGCCTGAGAGAGACCACAAGAAGGAAGGCATGATGGGAGCTTTCAAAGCTCTGGCTGAGTGCCTTGAGTTTAGTGGGTAAATGTAAACCACCTACCAGGTGACTGCAGTGTGCTTGGGGGCTGCAGATGCAAGCTGAAGAGACAGATATGTTCCCTGCCCGCAGGAGGGCACAGCCTGGTGGGGAAAGGTTGGCAAAGGGTAATCAAATGAGTCACTGGTAATTATAAATTATAATAATCACTAAGAATTTTTTTTAAAGCCCCTATGTACAAACATAGAGAATAACAGGGAGGTGGAATTCTTTTTTCAGAGTCGTCAGGGCAGGCCTCATGGAGGAGGTGACATTTGAGCTCCTTAGAAAACATTTTATGACCCCAAGTGGGACTCAGTCTTCTCCCCCCATGGTCGCGAGGGAATTTGAGGCTCTGAGGCCCGAAGCTGGCGCCAAAGCCTAAGTAAAGCCACGCTAAGCTGTTTCTGAAGGCTGTGCTGGGCCACAGTCTCATGAGAAGAGGTCCTGTCCCACCCAGGAGCTGGGAATAATTAACAGTGAAGGGGCTCAGAGAGGAGCTTAATTAAAGAAAGGAGCAGATGGCTCTAGCCAATGGGGTTAGAGGCGCCATACGTCCCTGTTTCCTGAGGGCATACATGAGGCTTGTTTGCAAGAGTTTTTCCATGTTTATCCACTAGGTTTGGGACCTTCTGAAATGTTTTAAGTGTCCCTAACAAGAAGGCAGCTCTGGATTTTTTTTTTTTTTTTTTTTTTTGCGGGTGCGGGGGCCTCTCACCGTTGTGGCCTCTCCCGTTGAGGAGCACAGGCTCCGGACGCGCAGGCTCAGCGGCC
>NW_006793908.1:86727-88663 GCF_000442215.2 Lipotes vexillifer
TGAATGTTGTTGCATTTAATGTTGTCCCAGAGGTCTCTTAGGCTGTCTTCATTGCTTTTTTTTTCTTTTTTTTTTTTTTTTTTTTTTTTGCAGCGTTGGGTCTTCATTGATGCACCGGGCTTTCTCTAGTTGTGGCGTGTGGGGGCTACTCTTCGTTGCGGTGCGTGGGCTTCTCATTGCGGTGGCTTCTCTTGTTGCGGAGCACGGGCTCTAGGCGCGCGGGCTTCAGTAGTTGTGGCGTGTGGCCTCAGTAGTTGTGGCACGTGTGCTCAGTAGTTGTGGCATGTGGGCGCTAGAGCACACGGGCTTCAGTAGTTGTGGTGCGTGGGCTCAGTACTTGAGGCTTGTAGGCTCTAGAGCACAGGCTCGGTAGTTGTGGCGCACAGGCTTAGTTGCTCCACGGCATGTGGGATCTTCCCGGACCAGGGCTTGAACCCGTGTCTCCTGCATTGGCAGGCGGATTCTTAACCACTGCGCCACCAGGGAAGTCCCCAGCTCTGGATTTTTGCTTTACTCCTTTGTAAACTATTTTCAACTTCTAGTGCTCTCTCTTGACCATCCCCGCCCACATCCAACAACATGTCCTGTGGGTTCTACCTCCAAAGTATCTCTTACATTCAAAGTATCTCTTAAATATCTCTTGTTTCGAGCTCCATCATTCCTCCCACCCCATCCTGGCCCCTGTTGTCCACAGGGCCATCTCCATGTGCTGCCAGTGTTGCTTTTAAAGATGTTGATTTTGTTTTTTTTTAATCTCTTTCTTATTGCAATTTGGAACCAAATAATGAAAACCCCTTTCCACGGCCTGGGAGGCCCCATGATCTGACCCTGGCCCCTCTCCATCTTCATCTTGTACCCTGTGACCCCTCACCCCGCAATGCTCTTCACCTACATTCAGGGCCTGCACCAGGCTGCACCCCTCTCCCCAGGATTTTGTCTGATTAGATCAGGTCTGCGTGCCTGTGTCACATCCCAGCTGGATGCATGCAACAGAGACAGTGATGGACGCCTAGGCTTCAGTGCTCAGTAGTTGGAGGCAAGGTGCTCCGTGAGCCTCAGTTTCCTCTAAACATGGGGCATTAAAAAATTACCTTTGGCAGTAGATGTTTAGTAAATGGTAAAGTCTCGTTCATACTTAGGCTGAAACAAGAGTGCTCTTGGTGTTCTTTATACTTTACACTTTCCAGGGCATTTCCCCATTCGTTACCTTATTTAAAGTTGTTGAAACCCGGCCTTTAGGTTGGGTGAGTACTGTGATCTCCTTATCAACTGGGAAGTGGCCTCAGAGAGGTTAAAGCCCTGCTCAAGGTCACACAGGGAATGGACCGTGAATCTGGGACAGTGATGACAGCCATACTTGACCTGAGGGTGAAAATGTGGAGGGGCCAGAGGAAGATGGTGAGGCCCAGTCAGCCAGCATGTAGCAGGCAGAGGCAGGGGAAGAGCTTTGCTTTCAGGTCAGCCCCAGTCCATCTTCCTGGCTGCAGGGAGCAGCTCAGAGTCCCACTCCCCTGCAACCCAAACCTCAGGTTCTTGCATCCCATTTTCCACCCGGCCACTTGTCTTGCCACTTTTCTTGCCACTGATCATGGCTTCCGCAGCCTTCTCTTTCCAGTTTAATCAGCCCAGGGTAAGCCAGGCAGCCCCTACCCAACTGGCAGTATGGGGAGCTTGGGCCAACGGTGGGATTTGGCTGTGGGTGGTGTGGCAGTCACTGGGCAGCACAAGCTCCTTCAAACAGCTTTTCTACATCCTCCACATTCCCCGGGGCCGGGGGTGCTTTTCCTAAGAGGAGCCCAGTTCCTTCCAGGTTGGGAGCCAAAGGAAGCCGGGTCTTAAGGTCTTTAACTTCCGGAATTTGCATTCTTGGAATGAGGACCTTGCCCAGCTAAGGAGTAACAGTACCAGCGATACCCATGATGGAGGGAGGTTCAGC
>NW_006793908.1:88719-99208 GCF_000442215.2 Lipotes vexillifer
GGGCTGCGGTGATTACAGGCTCCGGACGCGCAGGCTCAGCGGCCATGGCTCACGGGCCCAGCCGCTCCGCGGCATGTGGGATCCTCCCGGATCGGGGCGCGAACCGTGTCCCCTGCATCGGCAGGCAGACTCTCAACCACTGCGCCACCAGGGAAGCCCTGGGACTGCCGTTTTAATGCTCTCCCAGCTGGTTGGATGGGTGCCTGCTTCTTAGGGCTCAGGTGGGTAGGGTGAGAAGGTGGCGGGGCAAAGTGGATGGGGGGGAAGGGAAGCTTCTCAAAAAAGGTCCAAAGGGCTGTGTAGTGTAACTACATGGGAGGAAGCTGTCCGAACCCCAACTCTGCCATTCACCGGCTGTTTGACAGCGTTATGAAGTGGCTTAACTTCACCGGACCTCAATTTCTTCCTTTATATAAAAGCAGGGATAACACTTCCTTTATTAAGAAGGTAACTCTGTCTGCCTCCTGTGTGCTTGACCCTGTGCGGTGAATAAGACAGACAGGATCTCTGCCCTCATGGAGCTTGGGGCTGGGGGTCAGGGGGTAGGGAGGGAAGCAAACAAGGAATACACCAACAATAAACACACAAGATAATTTTGGGTAATTCTCAGTGTCAGGTCAAAAGCCAAAAGGGAGTGGGAACAGCGAGGCAGGGTTCTCTGAGGAGGTGATGTTTGACCTGAGATCTGGAGGGGAGAAGTCAGTTCTACCCACAAATGGAGGAAGAACATTCTAGGCAGAGGGAACAGCAGGTGCAAAGGCCTTGAGGTGGGAATGATCTTGATATGTTTCAAGAACAGGCAGTGGCCACAAAATGTATGATGTAGTGAGCTAGTGGGAGAGTGTTTTGAGTAGAGGTGGGAGAAGCAGGCAGGAGATCGATCTTGTGGGGTTTTCAGGCCACGATCAAGAGTTTAGAAGCCGTGGGATGGTTTTAAGGTAAGCAGGGGAATGACATCATTGGATTTATATTTGAAAAGCTCACCCCCTTGAACTTTCTGAGCTTCATTCTCCCCATCTGTTAAAATGGCCATAGTAATACATATCTCATAAGATTACTGAGGGGATTAAAAGACATGAAAGCAACAAGCAAATTGATTCACACATATTAAATGCACAAAAAAATGTTAGGACCACCATGTAAAGACCTTGCGGAGGCATGCAGCTCTCTGCTTAGGAGTGGGGTGGCTCCTAAAGGGTTAATCCAACCTGTCTGGGGAAAAGCTATCCTACTTCACTAATGTAATGGTAAGGGATACAATTCAGGCTGTTTATTTTTTAGAGATTTGGCACTCCTATTAAGCAATCACCCTGTTTATGTCACTGCTAATTGAAGTAAATTGCTTTCTGCAATCAAATGGGGAAGTTCCCCCTTCCGATCATGAAGGGACTTGGACTCCCGTTCCTGATTTCCAGTATTTAGTCTGCCTTGAGTCCTACCCTTTAATTAATTGCATACATTCCACTGATTTCCTTAAACCTGCAGTTGGCTTGCTGTTGGGTCTGCAATGCATTGATTTCGAAATTGCCCTCTGGGATAGGAAGTGTTCCCTCCCTTACACCCTTCCCCCAGCCTGAGCTGCCTGGGCCGGTGGGGCTCTGGGGAGGGGCTTCTGGCAGATGTGAGAGGTGGAGGTGAGCAGCAGGTGTGACTGCTGCAGGTCCCGCAGTGGAGAACTTCCACTGTGCATTAGAGCCAAAGCCTCAGATAAATCAGGCTGGAGGCTGTCTGGGACAGGGGTGGGGGCACAGATCTCCGCTCACCAATCTGCTCTACCTCCAGCTCTTGTGAGGGGCACGGGGTTAGGGGGAGGCAGGCAGAGAGTAAGCGCCCTAATGAACCCTGATTCTCCTCGCTAACCTGCCACCACCACACACACACTGTCATGCGCACAGGCCTGGCTAGAATGGGGACCAGGGGAACAGAGTGGGTGTGTGGGGAGTTCACCATACGACAATGAGTGGGACAGAGGCTGGGACCTGGGGCTGTGGAGGATGGGTGGGAAGGAGCTGGAGGGGCATCCTAAGGAGGGAGGAGCGGCGAGTTCCGAAGCCTGTGGCCCAGCCCCCTGGAAGGGCACCCCAGAGCCTACTCCTAGCCTCAGTGGTCGAGGGCAGAGGATGGGGAAAAGAATCTGATGCTGGCGAGGGCTGTCAGGTTGCATGCCTTTGGAAGTCCTTCTCCCAACTTTTGCTGGGCAACGGCGAAAGTAGGCAGAAAGTATCCCCCATTATTCTTCCTCTGTGCCAAAAGGAAAATAGAGGGCCCCAGGATTCAGTCCAAGGTGAGGTATTTTGGATGCTTTACCTGAGGTGTGAAGGGTATCTCTTTAGGGATCCATCCTGTGCCCCTGCAGAAGGCAGCCTTCCAGCTCAATGGCCGCTGTCTCCGGGAAGTCCTGCCACACACGCTCCGCAGGACCCTCCCTCTCAATCCCCATGGAACTGCATGCCTCTGGGACAGCTCGACCCTCTTCTGCCTGTAACCGGCCCTGTATTCAAGTTTCTGAGACTCTGCTAGGTCTGGGGATAAAGACTCAAATCAGACACACTCCCTGAGTCAAGTAATCCGGAGCTAATTACACCAGCTATAATAAGTAGCATTTCCTGAGCACTTACTGCGAGCCAAGCCCTGAGCTAAGTGCTTTATGCACATTGACTCATTTATGCATTGACTCACGACACCCAGACAAGGTAGGGACTCAGTATACTGAGTGTGCAATAATAAAATCAAGGCTGAGCCACTCTGGAAAACTGTGTGGCAGTTTCTTAGAGAGTTAGACATCAGTTTACCATACAACCCAGCAATTCCACTCCTAGGTATATACCCAAGAGAATTGAGAACAGATATCTACACAAAAACTTAGACACTAATGTTTATAGCAGCACTATTTATAATAGCCCCAAGCTGGAAATTATTCAAATATCTATCAGTTGATGAATGGATTAAAAAAAAAAATCTATCTACTCCATACAGTGGAATATTATTTGGCAATAAAAAGGAATGGAGTACTGATACATATTATAATGTAGATAAACCTCAAAAAAATTATGCTCAGTGAAATAAACTAGACACAAAAGGCCACGTGTTGTATGATTTCATTTATAGGAAACATCCAGAAAAGGCAAATCTATGGAGACAGAAAGTAGATTAATGGTTGCCTGGGGCTGAGGGTGGAAATGAGGATTAACTGTAAAGGGGCACAAGGGATTTTATGGGGTCATAGAAATATCCTAAAATTCCATTGTGGTGATGGTTGCACAACTCAGTAAATTTACTAAAAATTATTAAATTGTACAGTCGTCAAATTGTGAATTTTATGATATGTCAATTACACTTCCCTAAACTTGTTTTTTAAAAATTGAGGCTCAGTAAGATCATGTAACCTGTCTAAAGTGACTGGCTGTGAAACGGTGAAGCCGGAATTCAAACCCAGGCAGCCGGGTTACAAAGACCACATTCTTAACCACTGGACAGTGTTGCTTCCCTGAGATAGCGTTTATCTCGGCCTTGCAGGGGGAAGCTCACACAGGCCTGGGAAGAGGCAGGCATTCTTGGAGTGTTTCTGGAGGAGGCAGTAACAGTTGGGTTGGGTCTTGAGGTCTTGTGTACAAGTTCATCTTCTCTACCAGGAAGGCTTCTGGACTCCCATCTTTGACCCTCACTTCCTCTCAAGAGCTGGATCTCACTGAGTAAACAGAAGAGGGAATGTCACAGAAAGAGGAGAATGACACCTGCCATCCTCCCGGCATGAGGAAATCCATGTTGGGTACTAATGCGGCCTCTGGGGCAGGGTGCTTAGCTGGAGCTGGCAACAGGCTGAAGACCCAGGCTCAGGCCCGCTGACATCCAGGGCTGAGTTTCCCACAGGCAGAACCTGTCCTCTGCCCCTGCACAGGCTGGCAAGAGGGAAAGTTTCAGTCCCCTTGGGGATTCTTTCAAGGGGGGCTCCTTGCAGAAGTGTATTTGAATTAGGGCTGGGAAAGCAGAGGGAAACAAAGGCTTTAAGAAACCTTTCCAAACCCCTTCTGGTCTGGTCCTCACCGACTTAGTCTCTGTGGTGTTCAAAGAGCAGGGCGGTTGGGAGCGGCCACCGGTGCAGGCACTAAGGGGCTGTGTTTTCTGCAGAGAATGAAAAGTCAAGAACGAAACTGAAGCAGAGGACTGCTCGCCATACACCAGCAATTCTAAACAATGTCCGTGATAAACTGTTCCTTCCCACGGGGCAACCTGCTCCTCTGCCCTGCCCTGGTATGCTACTGCCTGGTCACATTGATTTAGTGGCAGGTTACACAGACTCATTACAAACTGGCTTAAGCCAAAAGGGTCATATAGTGTAAGGAACTGGGCTCCCTCATGGAGAAGCCGGTGGGGATGCCTCTCTTTTTCCTCTGGGACCCTGAGACACACCTCCGGCCTCTGTGTATTGGCCTCACTGTTCCCCCTCTACACGCTGGCTTTCTCAGCTTTGCTAAAGTGACACATCCTCAATTTCAGCAGCCAGCAGAGACTGACCTGCCTGTCTTAGTTCTAGTGCTGAATTCCTGGGAGGCAGAAATCCAATGGGACCAGGGTGGATCCTGATTAGGTCACGGATCCTAATCTAATGACCAAAGGAGGAGGTCCTGAAAACCAGGACTTTTAGGACCCATGCGGGATTGTGGGCTGGCCAGACACCCCAAAACATGTCTAAGTATTCATCTGGCTGTGGTTTGAGAGGAGTAGGACAGCTCTTGGTTTGAGACCCCTATGAGTCTGTCTGTTTTTAAATATATCCATTTCCTTATAATATATACTTTTTCGCTTAAGTTACCTGAGGTGGATTTTTATTTCTTGGAACAGGACAATCCTTAACCAAACCAAAACAAAACCCACATAACTTGATGGGCAAAAGGGACCACATAAGAAAGACAAGCATCCAGTCTACAAATAATAAATGCTGGAGAGGGTGTGGAGAAAAGGGAACCCTCCTACACTGTTGGTGAGAATGTAAATTGTTACAGCCACTATGGAGGACAATATGGAGGCTCCCAAAAAACTAAAAATAGAACTATCATATGATCCAGCAATCCCACTCCTGGGCATATATCTGGAAAAGATGAAAACTCTAATTCGAAAAGATACACGCACCCCAATATTCATACCAGCAGTATTTACAATAGACAAGATATGCAAGCGACCTAAGTGTCCATCAACAGAGGAATGGATAAAGAAGATGTGGTACATATTTACAATGGAATATTACTCAGCCATTAAAAAGAATGAAATAATGCCATTTGCAGCAGCATAGATGGACCTAGAGATGATCATACTAAGTGAAGTAAATCAGACAAAGAAAGACACATATCATATGTCACTTATATGTGGAATATAAAAAAATGATACAAATGAACTTATTTCCAAAACAGAAACAGACTCATAGACAGAAAAACTTACAGTTACCAAAGGGGAAAGGGGAGGGAAGGAGGGATAAATCCGGAGTTTGGGATTAACAGTTATACACCACTATATATAAAATAGATATTTTACAACATTGTAAATCAACTTCAGTTAAAAAAAAGAACAAGCAATTTAATACTTTTGAAAACAAATGAAGTGAGGGTACTGTACAATTTTACCAAATCACTCTTTCTATAATTTTCAATATATGGAGATAATATATTAACTTTACTGAATCCCTGGAGAGTTACCTCATATTTCAGATTTGATTGTGGCTGTAAAAGAATAAAATGATACATAAATGTATGGAACAAAAAGAAAGGCAAACATCTTTGGTGGTAAATAGGGTCACGCTGCGGATTGGGGCAGCTCAAATGTGAATGGGGCACAAGTCTCTCTGTGTGTGCTTCACGGTGGGGAGTTGTCCTTTTTCTCGGAGCTGTTGGCCTATTTCACAACTGCTTAGAGAAGACCGAAGGCTCTCTGAAGGCAGGGTCATCTGTCGCTCCCCCATCTTACCCTGTTCTTTCCCATGGATTTTCCATTCTCCCAACCAGACAGCTCTCAGTAAGGAATTCCTCAGTCTGGATTTTTCTAATGGTCGGAGAGCTTGTCTCCAGCCCTCCGCCACCCCTCCTACCTGGCTGGGGAACTGGCCTCTGATTGGCAGGTCAGAGTGCAGGCTCTGAGAGTCACTTGGCATCACAGCCCTCCTGAGGAGATGCAGTAGGAGGGGCCAGCATCACCTGTAAAGGATTCTTACCAAAAATGTTTAACCTGAATCTAATCCAGCCTCTACGTCCAGTGTACAGAAATAAAAGGAATACAGAAACAAGATAAATAACACCATGAGGAAACAGTCAGATGAATCAAGAATACAGAGCATTCCATAAGACAGCAGGCCTGGACTCTTCACCAAGCTGATATAATTATTTTTTTAAAGTTGGGAGGACAGTTCTAGATTAAAAGGGGCTAAGATACATTAAACAAAAACAAAAGAAAACAAATAAACAAAAATACATAACAACTGCCTGCAGTGCATGACCTTTAACTGGCTCCTGGGTCAAATAAAGAAATAAGTTAAAAGATGTTTTAGGGAATACGAGAGAAATTTGATTCGAAACTGGTTTGCTTGTTATTAGGAAGTTGGTGTTAATGTTCTTTGGTGTAATGGTAGTAGAGTGATTAGGAGAGTGTCAGTATTTTAGAAGGTGCATGAGGGAATATTTGCAAATTATCTTATATTTTTTCTAAATAAAAATCTACAGGGCTTCCCTGGTGGCTCAGTGGTCGAGAGTCCGCCTGCCAATGCAGGGGACACGGGTTCGTGCCCCGGTCCGGGAGGATCCCACATGCTGCGGAGCGGCCGGGCTCAGCCATGGCCGCTGAGCGTGTGCGTCCGGAGCCTGTGCTCCGCAACGGGAGAGGCCACAACAGTGAGAGGCCCGCGTACCGCAAAAAAAAAAAAAAAAAATCTACATATTTACATATACTTATAGACAAAATGAATATGACAAAGTACTTACAGTTATTGAATCTGGATGGTTGATATAAGGATGTTCACTGTTTTATTCTTTCCACTTTTGTCTATATTTTAAAATGTTCATAATGAAAAGTGGGGAAATAAAGCAGTAAGATTAAACTTGAATCCATTTAATAAGTATGGGTCTCAAGCCAATTACATAACCCTTCTGAGACTCAGTTTTTTTACCTGTAAAATGGGGATCATAGCAGCACCCACCTCCTGGGGCCGTTGTGAAGATTGAGACCATTTACGTAATGCCCTTAATACCGTGCTTGGTGAATAAGTGTTCAGTGCGTTGACTTTATCCCCACACAGCAATAACACAAAGGAGCACCAAGAGGCCTCTTTCCATTCTAGCTTCATCCTGGGTCAGATGCTGGCTTCTCAGTCAACCAGCAAATCCTTACTGAGGGCTGGGCTGGATGTCTTTTTGTTTGCCCCTCCAGAACCAGTGTTTCCCTTCTCTACCTTGCCGCGTGACGTGGGGGATGGACTTGGGCGGTCTGCACCTTGGGCTCACTTCCCTCTGGTTTCTGGTTGGGTTTGGCCAATGGGAAGCACCAGCAGGAGGCTGGGGGGAGAAGGGAGAGTGAGCTGGGTTACCTTGGTGGGCACTCTCCCCTCCCCCTGCCTCTTCAGGCTCCCCCACTATGACTCACCCTGGGACACTGCACTATCCCTTGTTTCTTTCCTTCAAGTTTGGAAATTGAACTTTTATGAAACTTCTCATTCCTCTGGTTGGAGTGGACCCCTATTTCCTACCAGAGCTCTGACTGATGCAGGGTCTTCTACGTGCCATCCACTTTGCCAGGCAGACCCTGAGGGATGTCACAATTAGTAAACAGAGTCCCATCCCTTCTGCCACTTAAAATGTCTTCATTTCAGGCCTGTCCCCTTGGGGTTTTCTGAGCTGACACCAGATTCCCTATTCCAATGGACTAGTGTACACAGAAGGACAAGCCAGCATCCCTAATTCCCCTCCACCCCCTAACACACTCACAGAGAAATCCAGTGTGGATCCTGGGATTCCCTAGGCCAATCCCAGATCTTCAGGTCAACAGGGACATGATGGCCGTGCCCACTTCCTCTCGGCCCTGTGTGTCTAGAAGCCAAAGAGCTCAGTGGAAACTCCTTAGGTATCTGAGGCACACTGACAACAGGCAAGCAAATGTGGTAACACTTATGAGGAGGCTGTGTGCAGTGTGAGGCTCCAGTAAGTCAAGTTCATGGTGAGAAGAACTCGGAAAGCACGTTCGTCTAAGACAATAGGATCAGATCACGCTCTCCTCGGATGTTTCCTTGAGTCTTTCAATATCTGCATAAATGGCCCCCAAATGGATCTAGGATTTAACATCTTTGGGGAAGCTGGGTTTCGTGAGTTCAGGGCCTTGTTTTATATCTACTCTGAGAATGGTTTTCCACCCCCACTGCAAACATGAACAGGTAGGCATCATTTGTGGGCAAGATTTATTTGTGACAATATGGTCACCAGTCCCCAACCTGGCCCTGCCCCTACTGCGTTCAGTGAATGATTTCAAACCTTCTTGTGTTCACCCTCTTGGGAAGGAAGGTCTTTGATAGTTGATGAGACTGAGTCATCTTCCAGTTTGGCAGCTCAGAAAGGGTCCTCTCAGAGGGTACTCTTTTCTCTCAAACAGCCCAGTGACATAATTAAAAACCTTCCTGGGTTGTACTTCTCAAGGACCCCAGAAATCTGAACCATATGGAGAGTGTTTTCATTTGGATCCTGTCCCCTGGCTCCACGCATTGGCTGCAAGGTTACGATTATAGCTCCTCAGTGTAAGCCTCTCCGAGAAGCTCCTCTGTGTTTGTGGTGAGCATATGGACAAATGGAAAATAAACAACCCTGTGAATTTCTGGGGTGGGAGCTGGCTCACAATAAGATGTTGCAGAAAAGGGAGCAGTCAGAGCAAGTGGAACTTGAGCAAGTACACAGTAAAGTAGAGCAAAGATTCCTTCCCTAAGACAGTTTCCCCATGGAGGAATGGTCCCATGAGATCACCCGATGTTAACTGAGCATTTATTTATTACATGCCGGACACTGGGCCAAGCCCTTGACATGCATCTTCTCACTGGATCCTCACAACAACCCCTGTGATAACTAAATTTTTTTTTTTTAACAATAATGCTTATCTCCATACTAAACCCCTACTTTTACAAATGAGGAAATTGAGACGTAGAAGGCTAAGAAAAATCCTCCTAAGGTTATATAATTTGCACATGGGTAGAAACAGGCCTTGAACCCAGGTCTAGTTCACGTCAAAAAACCCTACCCCTAACCACTGCACCATACGGCCACACCCCCGGCCAGGTTGCCAAGGAGACACTTTCTTGCCACATAGACCTGGCACACAGGTGAGAGCAGAAAACGAGGACATAAGCTTCATAAGGACGGGAATCTTTCTTTGGTTCGCTGCTGTATCCCCAGTACCTGGCACGTATTCATGAAAAACAGTGATGACTACAATGGAAGAAACTGATTTTGATTAGCAGTCTCTACCCTACGTGGTTGTGGCCCTGGGACTGTGGTGTGGGCTCTACAGACTGGGGAGATGTTTGGGTTTTAGCTCTGTGGGTCGAGGCTGCTGGTCTGCAAGAAGGAATGTTGCAGAGAGCTTAAAGGCAAGCAGGGGCTGGCAACAGGTGACAGGCACCAGGGCTGGGGCCCCTGCCCTGAGGTTCCTGCAGATTGAAGGTGAAGTGGAGGGTGGGGGCAGGGAGAGGAGGAAGAAGGGATGCTGTGGGAAACTCTCGGGGAGGAACAAGGGGGGAGAAAACACCAGTAGGGAGGTTGGAATGCCCTGGTTGTTGCCGCTCCAGCAGGTCAGACAGACTCCCAAGGCACCTCCTTCCTCCTGCGCCTTCTCCCATTGTTGGACGGTCTGAGTGAGAACAATGGGAATGGAATGCTTTTTCCCCTCCCGCCTGGCAGGGCCTGGCCCGCTTCCTCCTCGCCCCACCGAAAGGAATGCTTTCTTGTCCTGGCTGTGCGGTACCCGCAGGCAGGAATGGCGCTGGGGGCTCCCCAGGGACGGAAGGCTTTGTGGCTTGAGCTGATGACAGTTGGGGTTGGAGCAGGGAGGGAGTGGGTGTGGAGGACCTTTTCAGAATTCCTCTTGGGTTTCTTGAGTATTTCTGCTCTTTTTCCTGACTCGTTATGGGGTCTCCGCTCTGGAGCAGACCAGTCAGGCGGATCTGTGAATGAGAGATGGAACCAAACAGCGCCAGCCCTTGGAGACAGGCCAGCTGTGCCTGAGTGCTTCCCATCCTGGGCAGGGCTGCGAATCATCTGAACTCCTGATCCCTGTCCTCCCGGCAGTCTAGAAGCTGCTGCCTTTTGTGTGGAAACGGCTTCACTGCCACCCTTCTCAGAAGGCTCTTAGACAGACGTGATTTACCCTTCATCTCTGCCAGTGTTGGCAGCCGTGGGGTGGCAGGAGCGGGGAGACTGGGGTTTTCACTGCAGGTCTGGAAGGCACAGAAGCTGCTGCTTCTCCTCTTTCC
>NW_006793908.1:99341-140162 GCF_000442215.2 Lipotes vexillifer
CTTTCCCTGCATGTGATGGTCTCGAAGCACTTGTTTAGCCCCTCCCTCACTTGGGGAAGGGGGCACCCATTCACCCACCGGCTGTGAGTCTGACCGGGAAGCTCTCAAGCACGACCCTCGAGGACCAGATTCTGCCCTGTTATCATCTCTCACTCCAGGGCCCAGGACCCTTGGGGACTCTTCAGATCTCCTCCGGATTTTCAGAAAACCTCCTGAAAATCCTGAGGAATCCACTGTGGACCAGGGTACCATGGGTGTGGGAATGTGAGGGCTGAGTTTACCGAGGTCAGGGAAGGGTGGCCAGGCCCTCGACGTGTCTCATGGAGTGCCAGCTAATTCTTTCTACAAGTATATTGGAGTTGGGGACAGTGGGCTGGGAGTGGAGGTCAGAGGGGAGTATCTGTCTGAGTTGGGGGAGCCAGCAGAAAAAGGCAAAAGTACACGGGCTTGGAAGGCTTGGTTGGGTGTCCGGGTTCCAGTCCCACCACTCTGCTGTGGAACCAGGGGAGAGAGACATACTGATGACACAGTGATGAGGGCTGGCAAGCACCGAGCTCCTCAGGGTACCAATCACCATCTTTAGCTCCCCTGGCTGCCAACCTTCTGGGGAACCGATGGAGGCAGAGGGCTGGGGTGTCTCTGCCACCGTAGGCAGACATTCACTTAATCCCACTGTTGTCTGCTGAGCTGCTGCCCCCGGGAAAGAGACCCTCTTCAGAGAATAAACCTCCTGGGGTCCACCAGCCTCGGGGAGAGGCAGACCCGGGACTGCACTGAGCGGGGACGGAAAGAGTCCGGCTTCCACTTACACAGCCTTTGAGCGCATTCTCCAGCTCATAGGCTCCGCCTTTGCCCCCACTTCTAGGGATACTTGGGGCTGTCACCCTGAGTCCTCTGCAGGGATCTGCGTGCAAATTATATGGCAACTCAGCCTGCCTGGCTGTGGCTTAGGAGTCAGCTTTGCGGGGCCTGCTAAATTGGAAACCACTCATCCCTCTGCTTTCCAGCTTTCTTTTTCTTGTTGTTGCTGGGGTTTTGTTTATTTTGGTTTGCTTTTTTTCCTTTTTTTCTTTTTTTCCTGCTGTCTCTTCTCCTATTCATGTTGTCCTTCTGGGTTTATGTCTTTCTTAAAAAAAAAAAAAAAAAAATCCCTTCATCTTATTTTAGAGAGCTTTGGGGTGTTAAGTGCGTGTGTTCTTTCTTCCATTTTTAACTGGATGGAATTTATCCAGTCAGTAAATTTATCCCTTTATCAAACACTGAAAGCTTTCAGGCTTTGGGGTAACGGAAAATGTTGTAAGTCGTGACCCTTAAACACATTTCAATTTGCAAGAAACGAAATTGAGTTATTTGTAGTGAGGTGGATGGACCTAGAGTCCGTCATACAGAGTGAAGTAAGTCAGAAAGAGAAAAACAAATACCGTATGCTAACTCATATATATGGAATCTAAAAAAAAAAAGGTCATGAAGAACCTAGGGGCAGGACGGAAATAAAGACACAGACCTACTAGAGAATGGACTTGAGGACATGGGGAGGGGGAAGGGTAAGCTGGGGCGAAGTGAGAGAGTGGCATGGACATACATACACTACCAAATGTAAAACCGATAGCTAGTGAGAAGCAGCCACATAGCACTGGAGATCAGCTCGGTGCTTTGCGACCACCTAGAGGGGTGGGATAGGGAGGGTGGGAGGGAGGGAGACTATGCATAAAATAGATCACTAATGAGAACCTGCTGTATAGCTCAGGGAACTCTACTCAAAGCTCTGTGGTGACCTAAATGGGAAGGAAATCCAAACAAGAGGGGATATATGTATACGTATAGCTGATTCACTCCGTTATACAGCAGAAACTAACACACCATTGTAAAGCAATTATACTCCAATAAAGATGTTAGAAAAAACACACACGTTTCAATTTGCAAATTAATTTTGCAAATAAGTCAGTGTGTTTCCTCTCTCTTCTCCAAGCTCCCGAGACTTTTCCCTGCAAATCTGTGCCCTCACTTTGGGGGTCAGAGCCTAGCACAGTATCAGCCCTTCTTGGAGCTTGGTGCCTATGTGTCAGGTGATGGACTGAATGACTTATGATCTAACTAGCCCATGTCCTGTGGCATCTTTCGTCTGAGGAGAGACACTCAGCATACCGACAAGATTAATTTCCATAAGCCTATACTTTCTTTGTTAATTCATTTTTGTTATAAATAATATCAAAGGTATCAAAAAGTCTATAAAAGGTACACGTAGAGTGTAGAGAGAAATAAGAAATACCGTTGTACCCAGCGTCCAGCATTTTTTTTTTTTGGCCACACTGCGTGGTATGCAGGACCAGGGATCAAAGCCACACCCCCTGCAGTGGAAGTGCGGAGTCTTAACCACTGGACCGCCAGGGAAGTCCCCCAGCATCCAGCTGAAATCCCATAACTTTGCAAGCTGTGAGGTGCCTCTTCCCTCCCAGAAATAATCGCAGTCACTATTTTGTGTTAGTCAGTCACTTGCTATAGCTTTTTCTATAGCTTTACTACCTGTGCATGAAAACCTAAACAATACATTGTTTCCTTTTGCCTATTTTTGAAATTTATATAAATGGAAGCATATATTTGTAGTTTTCCCTGACTTCTTTCACTCAACATTTTTTTTGGAGGTTCTTTCAAATTGACCCATGTAGCTGCAGTTCATTCATTGGGCTGTAATGTTCCCTTGTGAGATAACACCAGAATTTATTCTTGTATTCTACTGTTGTTGGACAGTAGGATGGTTTCCTTTTTTTACTCTTCTGAGCAACAGACCTGGGGCTACAGTGAGGCAGAGAGACCCTATATTAGTTTCCTTGGCTGCCATAAGAAATGACCACACATGGGGTGGCTTGAAACAACCAAAATGTATTCTCTCACAGTTCTGGAGGCCAGGAATCTGTTATCATGATGTCGGCAGGGCCACACTCCCTTTGAAGGAGAGAGCCTTTGCCTCTTCTAGCTTCTGGTGGCTCCAAGTGTTGCTTGGTTTATGGCTTGTGGCAGCATCGCTCCAATCTCTGCCACCTTCATCTGACTGTCCCTCTCCTCTCTGTGTCTCTTATAAGGACACTTGTCATTAAGTTTAGGGCTCACCCAGGTTATCCAGAATGATCTCATCTCTAGATCCTTATCCTCATTACATCTTCAAAGACCCTTTTTCCAAATATGGTCACATTCATATGTTTCAGGCCCCCTTTTGGGGGGCTACCATTCAACCCACTGCAGACACCAAGGGTGTGATATTAGAGTCAATGACCTACTCACTTACCTTTTGTGCCCCAGGAACCTCTCTTTCTCCCTCAGGTCCTGGCTCTACTAAAAAACCCTGCAATGAACCTCTGTGCATGTCACCTGGAACCCTTGGGCAGGAGTCTGTCTAGGGTACATAGCACAGGAGCAAAACTGCTGGGTGGTAGAAAGTGTGCATGTTAATCTTTATTAGAAAAGGCCTAGCTTTTCTCAAAGTGGTTGTACCAAGTTATGTTACCATCAGTGGTGAATGGCAGTTCCCATTGCTTCACATGGTCTCCAAGCCCTGGGCTGAGTGACTTTCTAATTATAGTCAGTCTGGTAGGTATGAAGGAGTACGTGTGCTAAGACTAGGTGTGAAAGGGTATCTCATCAAGGTTTTCAGTGTGCATTTCTTTGATGACTAATGAGATTGAGCATCTTTTCACATGTTGGTGGGCCATTTGTGTTTCCTCTTCTGTGAAATGCTTCCTTAAGGCTTTTGCTCATGTTTACAATTTATTTTTACTTTTTCTTTTTGGTTCATGAAAGTACTTTATATATTCTCTATATTAATCCTCTGTTAGTGAAATATGTCCCAAATATCTTTCCCCAGCAAGTTGTCTTTTTGCACTCTTTTTAAAATGTAGTTGAATTTATCAGTTGTCTCCTTTATCATTTAGGCTTTTTCTTCTTGATTACAAAATCCTCCCTATCCTTGAGCATGTAAAATATTTCTCTAGTCACCTTATAAAGATTTTACACATTTTTTTTGGTTGCACTGGGTCTTAGCTGCGGCAGGTGGGCTCCTTTGTTGTGGCATGTGAACTCTTAGTTGTGGCATGCATGTAGGATCTAGTGCCCTGACCAGGGATCGAACCCGGGCCCCCTGCATTGGGAGAACAGAGTCCTAGGCACTGTGCCACCAAGGAAGTCCCAAAATGTTACACTTTTGTATTTCATATTTAAGTCCCAGAATGAATGGGCCTTTTTTTCTTTTTTTTTTTTTGATACATGGTGTGAGACGGGGATGCAATTTCACCTATTTGTATTTAATTCACCAATTGTCTCGACACCATTTCTCAGAGAGTCCAGGCTTTAATCACTATCTGAAATGTCCTCTTGGTCATAAATCAAACTTCCGTATATACATGAATATTGTTCGAGGTCCTCTATGGTGTTCCATTGGTCCATCTTCTGTCCTTGTTCCAATGAACAGTCTTCATTACTCCAGATTTAACAGTAAGTCATAGTATCTGGTTGGGTAGCTCCCCCCGCCACTGCACCCCATGCTCCTACTAACTCTTTTGCAGAAGTGTCTTAGCTGTCTCGGACAGTTGTTCTACCACATGCATTTTTTTTTTTTAATTTATTTTTGGCTGCGTTGGGTCTTTGTTGCTGCGTGCGGGCTTTTCTCTAGTCGCGGCGAGCGGGGGCTACTCTTCATTGCAGTGCGCAGGCTTCTCATTGCAGTGGCTTCTCTTGTTGCGGAGCACGGGCTCTAGGCACTCAGGCTTCAGTAGTTGTGGCTCGTGGGCTCTAGAGAGCAGGCTCAGTAGTTGTGGCGCACGGGCTTAGTTGCTCCATGACATGTGGGATCTTCCTGGACCAGGGCTCGAACCCCTGTCCCCTGCATTGGCAGGCAGATTCTTAACCACTGCGCCACCAGGGAAGTCCCCACATACATTTTTGAAACAGCTTTTCAAGTCCCTTGAAAATAACTGTTGAGATGTTTCTATAGACATTGCATTAAAGGATTAAAGTTGTAGATGAGTTTGGCTAGAATTAACACAATTATGATTTAAAATTTTCTTATCTAAGAACACTGTATTTCTCTCCATCTCTTTAGATCTTTTTCAGTGACATTTAAAGCTTGATCATTTTCCACAAAGGGTTTACATATCCTTTCTAGATTTATTCCTAGGTACTTTAATTTTTTTTGATGGCCTTTAGAAATGGGTATCTTTTTAAGAAAATTACATTTTCTAACTGATTCTTGCTGGTATATAGTTAAATGCAAATGCTTTTTGTATCCGGCAATCTTGCACACCTCCCTTATGAGTTCAGACACTATCTTTGCATATCATTTGGGGGTTTCTATGTAGCCAATCATTTATCCGCAAATAATGACAGTTTTATTCTACTCATCCTTTTTTTTGTATGTAAATATATACACATGTTTTCTATTGTATTATATGCTATTACATAAATATATACAAATATACACATAATTTGTCAGGACAAAGTCAAATCAACAAATATAAAATATTCTTAAGTTTAAAAATGAATCAAAAAAATGAATCAGGGGCTTCCCTGGTGGCGCAGTGGTTGAGAGTCCACCTGCCGATGCAGGGGACACGGGTTCGTGCCCCGGTCCGGGAAGATCCCACATGCCGCGGAGCGGCTGGGTCCGTGAGCCATGGCCGCTGAGCCTGTGCGTCTGGAGCCTGTGCTCCGCAACGCGAGAGGCCACAACAGTGAGAGGCCCGCGTACCACAAAAAAAAAAAAAAAAAAAAAGAATCAAATAATGGGCATAAAGATAATTAAGGAAGTTGTAAATAAAATTTTGAAGGCACGTATAAACAATAAAAATGACTGACATTTGCTGCATGATGGCCATCTAAAGCTCTGAAAATAATTTTCAGCTACTAAGCTTGATTTTCTCTTCCACATTCAATAATTTAAAAATTATGGAACACTTCACGAATTTGCGTGTCATCCTTGCGCAGGGGCCACTCTAATCTTCTCTGCATCGTTCCAATTTTAGTATATGTGCTGCCGAAGCGAGCACTACTCATCCTTTCTTGAATGTCTGGAATCTTTAATGACACATTGTTAGTTCTGCAGGTCCAGTAAGAAAACATTAAGTAACATTTACAAAATTCAAAATGATCACTTGCCCATTTTACATAAATTCACCTCAGTGTTTCAGAGGCCCAAGTCAAAATATGTAGCAGCAAATGCTAAAATTAGTTGGAGCAGCATAGCTGAATGCTGGTTTGTGAGGTACATAGGATTCTGAGGAGAATTAGGAAACAGCCCATTGACTTAGGTCCTGAGATATTAGGGGCAGATTCCTCACTCTGTATGGCAGGTCTCAGCTGCAGTGAGATTGGGGTGATACTTGCTGACCAAGTGACTGCCCTGTGACTTCTCCTTTCTTCTAAGATAGTGAGGGTAGTCATGGGCTTTGGAGTCAAACAGATCACTCTCTGTGGCCCTGAGCAAGTGGCTTAACCTATCTGAACCATAATTTTCTCATTCGTAAAATGGTGATGATAAGCATTCCTCATAGGGTGTTGGGGAGGATTGAATGGGTTAATAAACGTAAACCATGGAAGGCAGCTGGGATACATGGTAAAGGCACCGTCAGTGTTGGCAACCAAAATGGCTCCCAAGCCACGGACCCTTCAAGCTGGTCAGGTCCTTGAGTCCTGAGACTTCATAATGCTTCAGTGCAGGTAATAGATACTATTAGGATAGCAAGCATGGGCTTTCAGAAATCCTTCCATCCTGGGGTTTCAAAAAACTGTTCATCAAGGAAACGTTCTTTTTTTTTTTTTAAAAAAAAAAAAAAAGGCACTTAAACCTGAACTTAAAAAATAGCTAAAATAGGTGCTGGTTCCGATGGAGTGTGGTATGAAGGATCTGGAGCCCCATCTCCCCAGCCTCCCTCTGCCCTGCCTCCCATGGCTCCCAGCCTCTGTGGCACCTCCAATGTACCCCTTAGTCCACAGAGCACTGATTCTATTCACCACTTTTGTATCAGTCTGCCCAGGCTGCCATAAACAAATACCACAGGCTGGGTGGCTTAAACAACAGAATTTTATTTTCTCCCAGTTCTGGAGGCTGGAAGTCCAAGATCGAGGTATCACCAGGGTTGTTTTCTGGTGAGACCTCTTTTTCTGGCTTGCAGACAGCTGCCTTCTTGCTATGTCCTCACATGGTCTCTTCTCTGTACACACAGAGAGAGAGCAAGCTCTGATGTCTCTTCTTCTTAGAAGGACACTAATGCTACTGGAGTAGGGCCCCACCCTACTCATTTAACCTTTATTACCTCCTTATAGGTCCTATCTCCAAATACCTTGGGGGTTTAGGACTTTGATATATGAATTTGGGGGGAACACAATTCAGTCCATATCCCCCTCCTATTTTCCAGATGAAGAAACTGAGGCTCCTCTAAGGTAGATGATTCCTCCCAGCATACTTTGGAAACTAGGAGCTGAGGTTAGACCAGGGACTCTGTGCAGCTCTGGACATGAGCACAGCTGCTCTGGTGACCTGGTGGTCGAGTGAGGTCCAGAGCTTGGCAGGGATCTCCTGGCCTCTGTGCAGAACCCAGCACTCTACCTGGGCCCTCAGACGGGTGGCAAGCTCCAGGAGCACCTGTGGGAAGCACTGCAGACACGGATATCCACATGGATTTGGGGCATTTTTCCCAAGGGTTTTTTTTTTTTTTTTTTTTAATTGGGGTATAGTTGCTTTACAATGTTGTGTTAGTTTCTGCTGTACAACGATGTGCATCAACTATATGTATACGTATATCCCCTCCCTCTTGGATCTCCCTCCCACCCCACCTCCCCATCTCACCCATCTAGGTCACCACAGCACCGAGCTGAGTCCCAACGGGTTTTGTGAGCTGGAGCAGAAGAGCTGAGTGGACCCCACGTGGTGACTGCAGTCTGTGCACATGGGATTGGGGGACACTCACAGAGACTGGGGGGCACAGAATTTCTGCCATTGTGAGGCAGGGGAGTCTCAAGGTAGCAGACCTTTGGGTTGGCTGCTGCAGATCACATTTATCAAATTCCTGCCATGTGCCAGCTGTGCTGAATGCTTTATAAAGCTACATCATGGGGCACCCCCCACCCCATGACCACCTAGTGAGACAGGAGCTCGAGTAATCCCCCAGTATGACACAGCTAGGAAGTGGTGGAGCCCAGACAGACACAGGCTGGTTGGCTCTATGGCCTGGGTCCTCCCAACCCCTCCTTTTAAACTCGCACTTTCTCCGAAGCCAGAGAACAGCCTCTTGGTGATGCCACTGGCTTGGCCAGGCCTCTTCGCACAGCCTGGTCGGACTTGGATGTTTCTCATCTCCAGGAGGGAAAATAGGGAAGGGGAATATATGTCGTTCTCCAAGCCCCGTCTAGGAGCCAAACAGATCAACCAGGGTAGGGGTGGGGGCTGGAATGTCCCAGGCTGTCTTTTCCCAAGTTGAGGAGCGGAAGTCATGACAGCTAAGGGGATTTGTGGAAATTCCTCCGTGCATTGTTACCGAGCAAAGGAAGTGTTTCAGAGTTGAGCTCTCAGTTTCTGCCCTAGGGAGCCAGGGCCAGTTTCCGCTTCTGAAGCTTGTTTGTGGGAAACTGAAGGGGCCGTTTGAGGTTCTCCGTATGGGGGGCTCCAAATAGTCCCCCGTCCTTCCCTCCCAGAGGTGAAGGGGGCAGAGGGTCCAGCGAGCCAGACAAAACAGCCCCGGAATCTGTTTCTCTTCTTTTTCCTTCCACTTTAGGGCGGATGGCTCAGAGCCGAGCAAAGGAACAGAAACATTTTTTCCAGGCCTGCCGGTATTTGCTTCTGGCACACTCAGCACAAGCAGATTAGAGAAATAGTTGCATTTTTTAGTCTGTGTTCGCCCTCTGGACAGGACCTGATCATGCTCTGTGTGTGTGTGTGTGTGTCTGTCTCTGTGTGTCCCTCCACTGCCACCAGTCCACTCTTGGAGGGACAGCCAGGCCTGACATCCCTAGCACGGCTGTCCACACCCTGCCAGCTGGTGGGTCAACTCCCAGTCTCTTGGGAAGGTCATAACTGACTCACCAGGAAAGCTATACGTGCATCTGTACGGTTGTCTACATATGGAGATGCCACTTATGGGCGTACACGTGTATATACTTAAGCGTGTCCCATGGCTGCCTGCTTCCCCTCCATCGCCGTCCTGGGCTTTTTCTCTGGCTCCACTGCCTGATGGAGGAGCGCTCCGTGGGAGTTCTCCGCAGACCCTGGAGGAAGGGGAGGCTTGCATGGGCCCCCCTGGAAAGTCTTGCTGGGAGCCAGATAACGAGGGCTGTACCAGGCTGCTCCACCCAGGCCCTGCCAGGAGAACCCTTTCCCAGAAAATCACCTTTGCGGTGTGACAGAAACCTGGTGGGGGAAGGAGGGATATGCAGGCCCACAAGGTCATTCTCAACACCCGCACTCTCTCTGGTTGGAAAGTGAGGGTCTATCAGCTTGGCTGAACAAACCGAGAGGGAGTAACCAGCTCGTGAGAGAATTTTTCAAGACGAACTGAGCAGGAGATGCTCACTTGCCTGCCTTTCTTCTTTCCTCCCTGCCCCCTCCCCTCCCCCAACTTTCCTCCCCTGGCTCTCTCCCTCCTCCCTTTCCTCTTTCCTTCCTCTCTCCTTCTCCCGCCTTCTTTCTTTCTTTTTATTTCACCCTGCAAACAGAGCACCAAACACCCCTGCTCTTTAATCTCTTAGTATATCCGGCTCACTGTAAGCACTGAGGTTGGAGGATGTGACAGGCCATAGCCTGGGCACCCAAGGATTACAGAGTATCTCTCCCGTTTAAAACGCCACGCTGGGTGAGGCTGCTGGATGGCCGGACTTGAACCTGTCATATCCCCACCTCCAACTCCTTCCTTCTAGAGCACTGACGAAAAGGGTGTTTGTGGAGCCCCAGCTGCAGACTCAGGAAGCGGAAGCCTAAGAGAAATGGAATTGGGGGTCATATTGTCCAGCAACATATTCTTTTTGGGAGAATTATGATTTCAGAGTTAACAGAGACCTTTTATTTTTAATGGTTTATATCCATAAGACTTCAGGGAAAGGGATGATTTCCCGATGTGTAAAAGATGAATTTTTCAGAGTCAACATTCCTAATGCCCAAATACGCTTTAGGACTATGAAAATTTCATGTACAATGATATGTTGTTAGGAACTAAATCGTACTGAGCAGTGGGTTATAAGAGGGCATTTTATGTTTTATTTTTATTTCCATGCGCGGTTTATTTTTGCTCTGACATTTTATTATAATTTCTTCCTACAGTAGGTGAAGTGCTTGGGAAGTTAATTTAAACCAGCCTGACTTTCTGTGTGTTTTTTAATATTTGTTTAAGCTTTTATTGAGCTTGTCAGGCAAGTCAGAGTACAAAAATGCAGCTGAAAACTCCATTTTCCTTCTGTGGTGCCTGCCTGCCCATTAATACTAGGTGGTGACAACAAGATTCGCGAACACTTCGAATGGGGGATTATTCTGGGTTTCCAAGGAAATTCGAGCCACCTGTTTCAGAAACCTCTTAGTGACTTAGTAGGAGGATGAAGGCTGTCTCCCCACTCGGCTGTCACTCGGAGTTCCAGCTCCTTGGGCCCCCTCTGACCTGGCCAGGCTCTACGGGGCCAATTTGCATCAGTGGTCGGAGGCCTGGGCTTGAGTTGTCCTCCCAGCTTGTGGCTTGGCCTCAGCCTGGGCCAGAGAAGCAGCTGCCATCTATCTGCCTCTGGGGAACTTCCCAGATCCACAGCAGGCTGGCTTCCCCTGGGTCTGGGCTGCCCAGTCTGGAGCTGTTTATCATGGACAGCAGAACGACACGGGATCACCTTGAGGAAGTGGGTTGTGAGAGCTGATTGTGTGGCCTACGTGTCGGGGAGCCACGCTACCCACAGAATTTGGCCAAGGGAGAAATAGAAAGTCAACATTTTCCAGCAGGCTGGGAAGCAGCTGGGTGTTTCTGGAGCCCAGGACTCTCTTGTAGAACAGTCTTGTGATGGTGGCCAGGGGCACAGCCTGATCTTGGCTAGGCTGGGGGCAGTTTGAGAACCGCTGGTCTGATTCAGCCCCATCGTTCGATCAGTGGGAAACAGGCCTGGTCTGGAATCAGGAGGAAGTACCACCTGCATCTGCACTCAGTTTGTTTGTGGCAAAACCAGGAGAAGGTCTGCCAGGCTAGATTTCTTTTTTTCTTTCTTTTTTTAAAAAAATATTTATTTATTTAGCTGCGCTGGGTCTTAGTTTCAGCACGTGGGGTCTTTGTTGCAGCATGTGGGATCTTTAGTTGCGGCATGCGAACTCTCAGTTGTAGCATGTGGGATCTAGCTCCCTGACCAGGGATCAAACCTGGGCCCCCTGCACTGGGAGCTCAAAGTCTTAGCCACCGGACCACCAGTAGAATCCAGGCTAGATATCTTTCTGCTTCTTCTCTGCTGGTCCAGTTAGGACAAGACAGTGATTTCTGAAATTCCACCAGTTGCCACACTTGATCTGCTCATCTCTCCTTCAGTTGGGCTTGGTCCTCTGCTCACAAAAGAGCCATCTGCGAACTCCAAGGGGGATCCATTCCCCTTCTCCGAGGGGGCATGTTGATTGTTCAGATGTTGGCTTTTCGGTCAATGCTGTGAATAAGAGAGTTCTTTGGCTTGAAGAAAAGGCCAGGTCCCTCACAAGTTGAGTTCGCTAAGTTTTGGCTTCTGCCCTATGGCATTCTCTTCCAAAGGAGGGCTCTGTGCCTACCGCCCCTGCTGAGGGGATAACACTTTCTGCTTCATGTGGCAAAGCCCCCTGGTCACTGATGTGGATCCAGGGTGGGCTCCTGACTGAGGGGAGAGGACAGTCACAGGCTGGCCAGGAATCTCCAAGAATCATAGACTTGAAAAGATGATCTGGGCCAATCACATTCCTCCCCTGGGAGTTCAGAATTGGGAAACTCAGAGGCTGTGGCCATTCGCAATGGGGATCAAAGCTGAAAAGCTGCTAGGGTTTGCATGATATGGAAGGGGTGTCGGTAGCCCTGAGGAGCCATGTGCAAGCTGAGGGAAGGCAAGGGAAGCTGGGGAAGGCAGCAGTGGAAGGAGACCAGGGAAGAAACAGAGAATCAGTAATTCCACAAGAAAGATCTGCAGTTACAATTTTAGTTCCCCCGAGGCCTGATTTCTCTGTGGCTTCTATCCCTGGCATCTAGCACATTCCCTGTTATGTCTTGACCACAAGCATCCTTTGCTTGAGCTAACCTGAGTTGCTAGAACAGGGATTGGTAACTTTTTCTATAAAGGGCTGATAGCAGATATTTCAGGCTTGCCACATGGTCTCTGTGGAAACCACTCAACGCTGCCTTCGTAGGGTGAAAGCAGCCACAGATAACCTGTAAATAAATGGGCATAGCTGGCTTCCAATAAAACTTTATTTTCAAACAGGTGACCAGCTTGCCGGCTGAAGTTTGTCTGCACCAGGTGAAAACTTTAGTGTTGCACAGAACTGGGGTGGAAGGATCAAATTCTTCCAGTCTTAGGAAGACTGAAGACTCCTATCCAACCCCCTCCCCATCCCCTTGAGGCCAGGTCTCATTTGACTGTAGATTAAGGGTGGGTGGAAAATGAGCCCCACGTTTCCTCTGTACCCTCTTCTCTCACAGTGCTCTGCCTCTCTGGTCAGCTACCCCCTGAGTCATGGTAGGAGCCCCAGACCCCAAAGTTTAAAGAAGTCAGAATTACCTAGTTGGCAAACCAAGCATATGCACAAGGTATCTGCAAAGCAAGGGCACTCCCTAAACTCGGCTTTTATGAACTATACCAAATTTTACGCAAAGGAAATTTTGCCATTCTGACCTATTATGAGGCTTGTAATTTACTAAAAAAAATAAAATAAAATACTTAAATTACATTTTCATAATGATTAACATGGAACAGGGAGTGGTGGAGACTGGGGTAAACTGGTCGAAAGAGATACCGCCTGGTCTGAAATCAGTGACAGCCAGTACTCAGCTCTGTTCCCTTTGGGAAAGCAATCCATCTGATGTTGTTAGAGTTTCCAGTTCCTGGATATCTGAATTTTTTAAAATATAAAACCTCCTTTTTTTTTTTCTTTTTCTTTCTTTCTCTCTCTTTCTCTCTCTCTCTCTCTCTCTCTCTCTCTCTCTCTCTCTTTTAACCATTAGCAACTAATTTAAATTTAAGGAAACAATGGTTCTTTTATTTTTTATTTATTTTTTTTAATATCTTTATTGGGGTATAATTGCTTTACAATGGTGTGTTAGTTTCTGCTTTATAACAAAGTGAATCAGTTATACATATACATATGTTCCCATGTCTCTTCCCTCTCACGTCTCCCTCCCTCCCACCCTCCCTATCCCACCCCTCTAGGTGGTCGCAAAGCACCGAGCTGATCTCCCTGTGCTATGCGGCTGCTTCCCACTAGCTATCTACCTTACGTTTGGTAGTGTATATATGTCCGTGCCTCTCTCTCGCTTTGTCACAGCTTACCCTTCCCCCTCCCCATATCCTCAAGTCCGTTCTCTAGTAGGTCTGTGTCTTTATTCCTGTCGTACCCCTAGGTTCTTCATGACATTTTTTTTTCTTAAATTCCATATATATGTGTTAGCATACGGTATTTGTCTTTCTCTTTCTGAAACAATGGTTCTTTTAAAAGAATATCTTCAAATCATACTCAACCCATGGGATTCTCAGGGCCAGTTTGCCCTTTCACCTGAACCCACGTTGGACTGAGATCCCTTTGGCATATTCACCCCACCCCTTGGAAAAGGAAAGCCCTGCATGTATCTCTGAGCTCTTGAGAAGGAAACTGAATCCAGAAACAGTGGGTAGCTTGCTTATGGTTTACTGAGTCAGGACCAGAGCTGAGCTGAAACCATATAGGCTCCAGGTTTCCACATGAAACCTGCCCTCTGCCTCAAACTGAAGCCGGCCTTACAAGCATTTCTCTGTGCTTGTTCGTGCTTCCACAGGTGGGCTGTGTGCGCAGTGGTATCCGCCTGTGTTTGCTGTAGTTGGCAGGAGTGGCTCTGAGAAACTAGAAGAGTTGCATATAGTCAGTAAGTCAGAATATGAACCAGGATCTCCTCCTGCAACATGAACAGCTCTCACCTGCCCTTCAAGCCTGTGTTGGGAAATGGACCTTTCCCTGGTCCTTGTGCGGAGTTCCCCCAGGGTGCATCATAGGTGGCTTTTTCAAATTAAGGAATATGTTTTCATCCTAAGGGCACAACAGGGAGAAATACGCTGTTTGCAAAACAAGCATTATACATGAGACTTCAGGAAGAAGAGACTAAAAAATAGGGACCTGTCTTCCAGAGGTGTGGGTGGACACTGTTTTTCTGGAGAATCTTAGGGATACCCTAGCTCAGGGCAGCTTGGAGGGCAAGAGCTGGATCCTTTGAGGATCCCTTCAAGAGAGTGTCAGCCCGGGATACAGATCAGGGCCAAGTCCATATGGTTTGAATGTAGCTGCTCCTCTGAGAATATGTCTCTGGCTATATTCCTGAGCCAAATGAAAATGGTTTTTGGATTATTCAGTGTTTTGTTTTAATTCAGGCCTCATCTTCCTTCCATTAGTGTAAGCCAAGCCGTTGTTACCAGTACTGGTTCAGTAATTACAAGTTGTCATTCGATTTCTCTATGGACCTTGGTGGTGGTGGTGGTGTTTGGGGTCAGATTGTCTGGGTTCTAATCCTAACTCTACCATTATTAGTCATGTCACTTTGACAAATTACTTAATTTCCCTATGCCTCTATTTTCCCATCTGTAGAGTGGGAGCAACAACATTGTCTCCCTCATAAGGTTCTCCTGATATTAAAATGAGAAGTGCCTTCATTCAATTCCGAATATTTATTGAGCACCTGGTTCTGGGAGCTGGAAATACAGTAGAGAACTAGACAGGCAATGCTCCTGCTCTTGAGATGCTATCATTCTCACACGTACTCAGCAAATATTAGGTGCCATTATTTTTGTTGATGTTTTATTGATGCTCTTGCCACCCAACTCACAGGGAAGGAGAGAGATATTATCCCAATCTGTGGCTCATTAGTTTTCTAGAGTAAGTGAGAAAAGATCTCTCCTTTACTGTACAATAACCGTTTCTCAGAGCCTGCTCGGTGTCAGAGACAGGCTCCCAGAGTATCTGGACGTTTAAAACATGCCCACAAATTATTTGATGTTCTTCCCGTCAAGAAGTAGAGCTGAATTCCCCACCCTCTGAGTGGAGGTTGTACTTAGCAATTCACTTCTAACCAATAGAATGTGGCCGAAATAATGGGGTGTGTGACATCTAAGGGCAGATCATAAAAGGCACTGCAGCTTCCCCCTTGCTCTCTCTGAAATTATTTGTTCTGGGGGAAGACAGCTACCATGTTGTGAGGACACTCAAGCAGCCCTAGGGAGAGGCTCACATGGTGAGAAACTTAGGTCTCCTTCTAACAGCAAGGAACTGGGGTCTCCTAAAAACAGCCATGTGAGGGAGCAATCTTGGAAGAACAGCCTCCATCAAGGCTGTTCTTCCAAGAGCAGCCTCCATCCCCATCCCCATCAAGCTGTCAGATGACTGTCACAGCCCTAGCCAGCATCTTGACTGCAACCTCATGAAAGACCCTGAGTCAGAGCCACACAGTTTCAGCTGCTTCTGGATTCTTGACCCACAGAAACTGCAAGCGAATCAATGTTTGTTGTTTAAACCACTGTGTTTTGAGGTAATTTGTTATGCAGCAGGGGATAACTAATACAATGCCTTTACTTAGAACAGACCTTGTAGGAATATTCTTTCTTAATATCAAGGTAGAAGTCTGTAGCGTTATTTATATCCTAAATATTTATTGAGCACCTGCTTCTAGTGGATTCTGTCTTTAAAAATCTCAAAATCTCAGTGGATTTCTATCTTAATAAATGGAGAAAGCAATAAGGTAAGGGAAGCTGGAAGATCTTGAGTTTAGCCATAGGTCTTATTTCACTGGTGTGGAAATCACCTGCTCAGACTGAAATCAGAACACTAGAAGTGGTGCAGCACGATAGCTTGGTATTAATTGTATAAACCTGAGCAGTCCTGCACGTGCTGGAGATGCAGAGGGAAGGTTTTCAAAGATCCCATTTCCATGTCTGAAGATGGTACCCAGTGTAATTCAGCTTTTCACTGATCCATTTGCTTGGTGATGATGCCTTCACCACCAAAGGGCCAGTTCATGATGGGAGCCATTTGCCTCAGTAGCTGGCAGGGAAATGCTTTTCTAGAGATGGGGGAAGACAGAAGCTGTAAGAGAGTCTCAGTGCTGAGGCAGTGACTCAGCTTTCCTCTCCAATAGGGCAGCGTCCACCAGCCATTGGCTTCTCCATGGTCTCCCCTCTTCACCCCTACCATTTGGTCCTGAGTTAGGCTACTCAGTGTATATCTCTTCCTGGAACATGAGACCCCCCCCACCCCACCCCGTTCCCTTCCTCCCCGCCTTACTCTCCATCTGTGCTGGTCAGTTTTATGTGTCCACTTGACTGGGCCACAGTATGCCCAGATACTGGCCAGTCATCAACCAGAGTGTCTGTGAGGGTGTTTCTGGATGAGATTAATATTTGTATCAATGGACTGAGGAAAGCAGATTGCCTTCCCTAATGTGGGTGAGCCTCACCCAATCAATTGAGGACGTGAATAGAACAGAAAAAGCTGGGTCGGAAGGAACTCCCCCTACCAGTCTGCAGGAAAGGGACACCGCTCTTTTTCAGCCTTCAGACAAAACGTTGGCTCTTCTTGGGTCTCCAGCCTGCCAGCTTTGGAACTGGAATTTACGTCATCAGTTCTCCTGGTTCTCAGGCCTTCAGATTCAGACTTGAACTACACCTTGGCTCTCCTGGTTCTTCCAGCATGGTGACAGCAGATCTGGGGATTTCCCAGTCTCCATAATCATGTGAGCTAATTCCTTATAATAAATCTTTCTGTATATATATATATATATATATATATATATATATAAAAGGATATATATATATCCTTTTGGTTCTGTTTCTCTGGAGAACCCTGACTAATACACCCCCTATCAAACCCAAACCCATGGCTGCAGTCACCTCCCTCCTCTAATCCACCATCGTCTCTCCCCTGCATAACCACTGAATCTCGTCACAGATCTCCTTAGTGGGTTGAATGGTGGCCCCCCAAAATACGAACAAACCCTAAACCCTGGAACCTGTGATTGTCCACTAATTTGAAAAACAGGTCATTGTAGATGTAATGAAGTTAAGGATCTCAAGATGAGATCATCCTGGATTAACAGGATGGGCCCTGAATCCAACAAGTGCCCTTATAAGAAAAGGAGAAATGCAGACACACTGGGCAGAAGACACAGAGAGGAGACCATGTGAAGCAGAAGCAGAGATTGGTGTTGTGCAGTCACAGCCAAGGAGCACCTGGGGCCCCAGAAGCTGAAAGAGACAAGACTCTGTCCTGGAGCCTCAGAGGGAGTACGGCCCTGTTGATGCCTTAATTTTGGACTTCTGCCCCCGCCCCCGAACTGTGAGAATACATTTCTGACGTTTGAAGCCGGCAGGTTTGGGGTGATTTGTTGTGGCCGCTTAAAGAAACAGATACAGTCCCCTCCCTCCAGCCTTGATCCACTGTGATCCTTCACCACCAGCAGCCACAGTGATCTTTGAGAAATACAAATCCAATGATAATTTCTATTTAAAATACTACAATGTGTCTTTTTAAAACTACATTTAGAATAAAGTACACCTCACTTTCCTCCAAAGCCCAGCTAGATCCATCCCCCAGCATCTGTCATCTCTGAAGGGTCTCGCACCACCCTCCCCCAGCCTCAGCACACTCCTGTCACCAGACCATCAGTCACTGTCTGAAGCGCACCAAACTCTCTCCTGCCTCAGGGTCTTTGCAACCGCCTATGGCGCTCTTCCCCCAGATCTTGTGGGGCTGGTCCTTTGCCATCCTTCAGGTCTCAGTTTAAATGTCATGATCACAGAGAGGACCTCCGTGTCCAATCTAAAGTGCTCTCCAGGGACTTCCCTGGTGGTGGAGTGGTTAAGAATCCACCTGCCAGTGCAGGGGACCCGGGTTCGAGCCCTGGTCCGGGAAGATCCCACATGCCGTGGGGCAACTAAGCCCGTGCGCCACAACTACTGAGCCTGCGCTCTACAGCCGGTGCTCCACAACAATAGAAGCCACCGCAAGGAAAAGCACGCACACCACAACGAAGAGTAGCCCCCACTTGCAGCAACTAGAGAAAGCCCGCTCACAGCAACGAAGACCCAACACAGCCAAAAATAAATAAATAGATAGATAGATTTAAAATGCTCTCCACCCACACCCTTGCACTAACCATACTCTCACCATGTTTGTTGCCTTCATACCCTCTGTCACTGTCTGTAATTAACTCACTTGTCTGCTTGTTAAATCTGCTTCCTGCCCTCACCGTGGAAGTAGGGACTGTGTTCATTTTGTTTCCCTCTGCCTGCTGGACCTCCAGGACAATTTACAGAGTAGCTTTTGACAAATGATTATAGACACACCCTAGCATGAATTGCTTTTTCCCGTTCACCCATTCACTCAATAAATGTGTATTAAGCACTTATTTTGTGCCAAGCATATATCACAACCTCGCTCAGTAACAAATGTCAGGTTTTCTTTTAAATTTACATTTTGTGTATTTTTTTTTTTTTTAAGATGTTGGGGGTAGGAGTTTATTAATTAATTAATTTATTTTTGCTGTGTTGGTTCTTCGTTTCTGTACGAGGGCTTTCTCTAGTTGCGGTGAGCGGGGGCCACTCTTCATCGCGGTGCGCAGGCCTCTCACTGTCGCAGCCTCTTTTGTTGCGGAGCACAGGCTCCAGACAGTAGTTGTGGCTCACGGGCCTAGTTGCTCCGTGGCATGTGGGATCCTCCCAGACCAGGGCTCGAACCCGTGTCCCCTGCATTAGCAGGCAGATTCTCAACCACTGCGCCACCAGGGAAGCCCCATTTTGTGTATTTTTAAAATTAGGTAATACTTTCTATGGACTGAAATTCCAGAGGTCACCCAGCTATTCAGTTAAAGCCTCTGCACCAGTTGCTACGACGTTGTCTCTCAGCTCCAAACCCATCCTTTTATACTCAGCTTTTGGATGCTGCAGCTGGGGCTCTGCACAGAGCGTTTCTGCTTTGTCAGCCACCTCATGGGAGATTCTCCCAAGAACGGTGTCCGGGAAATTGTAAGGTCAGAGGAGGCAGAAGAAACTTGCTCCTTCTGTGGGCTTCCTGTCTGCTTCCCGCACTGTGAACAGCCCTCACTATTGCTTCTTCATGCTGCCTTCCTGACGCAGCTGAACGCAATTTTGTAGTTTTTCTAATACCAGCCTCCTGGTACCGCCCTCGCAGACACAGTACCAGCCATCGGTGCCCCCCTCCTCAGAGGTATCCTGGCACATGATGGGCGGTCCCCTCCCCAACTTCTAAGCTTGAATCATTCACTTAATTCCAACTCTTCCCTTGGTCCCCCCCATACCCATGCCAAGGGGTGGTGACAGCTTCCTGCAGTCATTACTGCTCTGAAACCTCGGAGTGTTTACATTGCAGTTACCTGGTTAACAATTTTACATCGTATTAACGATTCTTTATATTAAATTTTCTCGGATCAAATAACTTGTGTGGTTTCTGTTTCCTGGGTAGATGTTGGCTGATTTAGCTTCCTTCCCACATCTGTCCCCGCTTCTCCCTGGAGGCTACCAAAAAACTAGATTCTTGTGTATCCTCCAGAGATCAAATGCATTTTTTAAGTCAAATAGTTTCATCAAATGTGGAATAAGATAGAAACCATCACACTTTGTTAATAATTAAGGTAATAATAACTAACTTTGTTGTTAGTACCAGGTTCTGTGTGAAATGCTACTTTGTGTGGAAGATTTGATTGTTCACCCTATTTTACAGATGAAGAAACCGAGGCAAAGAATGATTAAATATCCCACTCCAGCTCACACAGTTAGTAAGTGTCAGAAGCAGTGTTTGAATCCAGGCACCTTGGCTCTAGCATCCTCACACTTACCCACTATGCAATATTCCTCCCCCACGGCGGTGCTGAGAGCGTGGGCTTTAAATCTAAGACGGGAGGCTTGATTCCTACTTACTGGCTTGTATCTTTGAGCAAAATTAACTAATCTCTTTGGACCTCAACCCCAATATGTGTACAAATGGGTAAAAATATCTACGTCATGGGGCTTTTACAAGATTATGTGAGACAATATATGAAAGTATCTCATCTAATACAGCGTAGGGCATATAGTACTTACTCTGTAAGTGTTAGCTCTTGCAATTAACGTCATCACTATGCCTTCCCTATTCACTCAGTGGGTGTCTAGTTTCTCTTATTTTTTATTTTTATTTTTTGTGGTACGCGGGCCTCTCACTGTTGTAGCCTCTCCCGTTGCGGAGCACAGGCTCCGGACGCGCAGGCTCAGCGGCCGTGGCTCACGGGCCCAGCCGCTCCGCGGCATGTGGGATCTTCCCGGACCCGGGCACGAACCCGTGTTCCCTGCATCGGCAGGCGGACTCTCAACCACTGCGCCACCAGGGAAGCCCTCTCCTCTTTTAACACATGCATGCAGTGGTGTGCTAGTAGATGCTTGACAACCAGCTTTCTGAAATTAAAACAAAGCCCTAATTCATAGCTTGCACTGATTTCCGGGGTGTTAAGACTCCCACCGTGGCCAATTTCAAGCTACCAACACAATAACAATTGGCTGGGACTTCCCTGGCAGTCCAGTGGTTAGAACTCCACGCTTTCACTGCCAAGGGCACGGGTTCAATCCCTGGTCGGGGAACTGGGATCCCACAGGCCGCATGGTGTGACCAATAAAAATTAATTAATTAATTAAATCCTATTCTTTAAAAAACAAAAAACAATTGGCTTACAGATTTCTTAAAAATATAACATTCTTCTCTTGAGACCTGGTCTTGAGGGGGTGCAGCACACCACCCCACCTAAGTCTTGGTGAGAAATCCGAGATTCAAGCATTCTTTGTCTAATGAGAGCTTCAAAGGCATACACTTTCCAACCACTTAGGGTTCAGGAAGGCAAATCGGAATCGCTGAAGAACCCCTGCCTTTTGCTCTTGCATTCATGTATTCCACAGATATCCCTGGGTTCCTGCTATTTGCTCTATCTGGAAAGAGTTTTTATTCAAGAATGTAAACCTGCAGCTGCCCTACTGAACGGGCTTCGTCCTGGGCTGTGCTCCCGTTCCTGTCCAGGGAGCATCCTTTTCCCTCCTCAGCCTCCCTTCCTTCCTCTCCTCCCACCAGTATCTCCACCAGGAGCCTGAATTGCTGTCTCCCATGACTCCTCATTGCCTGTGCTTCAAATCCTCTCATGCACTTGAGCTGTCCCTCCCAACTCCCCCAGTGTCCAGCTCTGTTCAGGGGACACCCTCACATTTTTCTGATTAACTGTTTGTTTACCCAACCTCCTCTCCCTCTGTCTCTACCTCTCACTAACTGTGCCCTCGGCTCCTCTCTCTCTGCCCAAGGTGCAGTGTCACCCACCAGACATTTGGGTCCACTCCAGACCAAATGAAGACCTTGAGGGGTTGATGTCTTGTTGTGTAGTGGTTTATAGAAAGTCATGTGGAGTCACATGAACCTGGGATCAAAACTCAGCTCTGTCATTTACCAGCGCTGTGAACTTGGGCTAGGTGAGTTAACTATTTAAAGCTTCGTTTTCTTTCTTCCTTCCTTTCTTCTTTCCTTTCCTCCCTCCCCCTACATCCTTCCCTTTCCCTCTTTCATTCCTTAAGAGTTGATGGCTATCTGAGTCTGTTCAGGTTGCTGTAACAAAATCCCACAGACTGGGTGGCTTATAAACAATAGAAATTTATTTCTCACAGTTCTGGAGGCTGGAAGTCTGAGATCAGGGTGCCAACATGGTCGGGTTCTGGTGAAGACCCTATTCAGGATTAAAGACCTCTCACTGTGTCCTCACACAGCAAAAGGGACTAGAGAACTCTCAGGGGTCTCTTATTAGGGCACTAATCTCATTCATGAGGGCTCCACCCTCATGACCCAATCACCTCCCAAAAGCCCCACCTCCTAATATCATCACATTGGGCATTAGGATTTCAACGTGTGAATTTAGGGGGACACAAATCTTCAGACCATAGCAGTAGCCACACTTTTATGTTTTAGTTAGTTTTTTTTTTAAGTCAAAGTACCACCTGTACATAGTTTATGTAGTACAAGTACAGAAGTACAGAAGTAGAAGTACAAGTACTTGGGCTTCCCTGGTGGCACGGTGGTTGAGAGTCCACCTGCCGATGCAGGGGACACGGGTTCGTGCCCCGGTCCGGGAAGGTCCCACATGCCGCGGAGCGGCTGGGCCCGTGAGCCACGGCCGCTGAGCCTGCACGTCCGGAGCCTGTGCCCCACAACAGGAGAGGCCACAACAGTGAGAGGCCCGCGTACCGCAAAAATGCAAGACTTATGTTTGGTATCCATTACTCACCCAAGAAATTCTCTCTCTTTATGTCTTAAACTATAGCATGCTACAAAAAAAAAAAAAAAAAAAAAAATAGAAGTACAAGTACTTCTACAAAGCTTATTTTATTTTATTTTTGGCCAGGCCATGCAGCTTGTGGATCTCATTTTCCCTGCCAGGGGTTGAACCCAGGCCCTTGGCAGTGAAAGCATGGAGTCCTAACCACTGGACTGCTGGGGAATTCCCTATAAAACTTATTTTAAAGTGGCAGGTCTCCCGTAACCCCATTTTCTCCTCCCAAGAGGTGACTACTTTGAAGTCCTTTAGCTATTTCTTTTGGTAATTACCTCTGCATATCTAAATAATATACTTAGATTGATGCTTCTTGATTTTTCAGTTTCAGTTTCAGGCATTATCTTTGACTTTACCACTGTGAAACAGGACCATACGTATCATAATATAAACTGTATTTTTCTATTTGGCCATACTTCCACATGGAATAAAATCATATCAAATAGTTATCTGAGAATTCTAGACTGGGACATGAGGATTGCTCCTTCATCCCACCTTCATCCCCTCCCACCATGTACATACTCCCCGCCCCGCCCCCCATCTCCCAATATAGTTACATCTAATATTTATTAGATCAGTATTCAGCATTTATACTATTATGACTGTGGAATGCTATTCACAGCTGAGCCATGCAGTATTCTAGGAATGTTTTCCCTTTCCTCTGTAATTGTTGTTGTTTCCCCTGGAGGTCATACTTACCCTAATTTTGTTTGTTTGTTTGCTAAGTATTTGATGCGATTATCATAAATTCAACCCAAGGAATCCCTAATTGTGAGTCTCCTGTCAATACATTAAAATACATGAGACATTCTGTCAACTTCGCCTCAGTGAAATCCCCACAGCTCCTCTGACCATTGGGCCTGGCTTGGTTTTCTCTGGGCCTCAGGTACAACTATGGTTTTGAGGTCCCCCTACACTGTCATCCAGGGCTCCTGTCACTTTCTTCTGCTGCTGGATCCACTTTTGCCAGAATCTCATGTCTCCTGGTAGATCACATCATTCAGCAGCTTCCTTAGACTGCGCATGTCTGAAAATGCCTTATTCTACCCTTACCTTTAAGTGATAATTTGGCTGAAGAATTCTAGCTTGGAAATCATTTCTCTGCAGAATTTTGAAGACATGGCTTTGTTTTTTTCTAACTTTCTGAGTTGCTGTTGAGTGACCTGATGTCATTATGATTCTTTGTCTGAAACTTGTTTTTTCTCTCTGGAATCTTGCTTTCTCTTTGTCCCCAGTTTTTAGAAATTTCACAGTGGTGTGACTTGATGTGAGTCTATTTTCATATTCAGGGCACTCTGTGGACTCTTTTAATTAAAAATGTCCATTCTGATAAATGGTTGCTTTGTGCTGTGTCATCTTCGCTAAGCTGGAACCACGTCTCCCAGAACCCCATTCTCTATCTGGCGTCAAGCTAGTGTTGGCCACAAAGGACATTTTGTACCAAATCTGGAAGGTGAAAATAAAGCAGCAGCCATATTTGTATGCTCTGAATGTTGGCGTCCGGTGTCAGGCACTGAGGCATCTCCTAGCTCACCTGGCTGGTTTGGGACAGCACCTGGACTCACAGCTTCATTAACCCCCACCATATCTGTTCCTTCAGCCTCTCCAGCTTCTTTGGATGGTGTGTGTGTAGCTCTGTGGTGGTGAAAGGGTGCCAGATTCTCCTGTAGGTCACCCATGGCATTCAGGTTGGAGGGAGTGAGAGAAAGACATGGGTTCCAGTTTGCCCTCTTGTCTTTGCTCTTTTCCACACCCAGTTTTCCTTCCCAACTGCCAGTCTGTAGAGACTTTAGGCTCAACACTAGTTTTCAAAGGCAGCAGTTTGCACAGACTGCTCCACCAACTCCACGATGGTGGAGGGCCTAACTCCTGTAACAAATCCCTTATCCTGTATCACTTGTGGTGGTTCTGTTTCTCTGTTCAAACCCCGACTGATTCATTTCCTTAATGATTGACTCTCCTTCAGTTTTTCTATTCTTCCATTCTAGAAACCCTGTTAACTGAAGAATGACCTCCTAGATAGGTCCTCTGCTTTTCTTTCCCTTTCTCTCTTACTTTCCACCTCTCTGGTTTTTATTCTTCATTCCAGGAGAGTTCTTCAGTTTTATCCTCCAACAATTCTACTGAGTTTTCGATTTATGCTATCTATTTGTAATTTCCAGGAGTTCTTTTCTATTCTCTCGGTATTCCTTTTTTTGTAGCATACTGTTCTTTTTTCATGAATGCAAAAAATCTCTTAACACCCTGGAAATAGTAATGATAGTTTTTAAAAGAGATTTCCTCTTCGTGTACTTTTTCTGCTTCCTCCAAAATGCTTTTTTTATGTTTGCTTTGGTCTCTACCTTCATTTGGCTTTCCTCAAATGTATAGTAACCCTTGTTTGTTCATATTTAAGAATGAGGTATTATTTTGGAAGCTCTGCATGACTGTGATCTTTGCTCTATGCTGATCTGGCTGGCTCCCTCATTGGGAAACTCCTGGTTTTAGTATTTTCTATCTTTCCTCTTGGGCTAGTCAAATTCCCCGGAGAAGGGGTTTCTCTTCTTCTGTCAGGAGAGTACAAGACCGACTGCCAGCTTTCTGGGAGCCAAGGTAGAAAGGAGGGCTGGGGGGCTCAGCATTCAATATGTCAGTGTCACCAGATCCCTCTGTTTTCCCATGATAACTTTACCCTCAGTTGTAGGGTTTTCTCTAATTCAGACCCCTCCCATTCTACCCTCTCCTGAGAAAAAAAGCTTAGCCTTTTGTCCAGGTGGGAAAGAGGGAGTCACACGGCTGAGTAGAGTGGGTGATGGAATCTGGGATCCACCAGCTTCTTCTTCTTCTTTTTTTTTTTTTTTTTTTTAAATTTATTTATTTTTGGCTGCATTGGGTCTGTTGCTGTACATGGGCTTTCTCTAGTTGCGGCGAGCGGGGGCTACTCTTCATTGTGAGCGGTGGCTTCTCTTTGTTGTGGAGCACAGGCTCCAGGCATATGGGCTTCAGTAGTTGTGGCATGTGGGCTCAGTAGTTGTGGCTCGCAGGCTCTAGAGCGCAGGCTCAGTAGTTGTGGTGCACGGGCTTATTCGCTCTGCAGCATGTGGGATCTTCCCAGACTAGGGCTCAAACCCATGTCTCCTGCACTGGCAGGCAGATTCTTAACCACTGCACCACCAGGGAAGCCCCCACCAGCTTCTTAAACTAACTTTTAAACCAACCAGTCCCCTGAGTTTAGCTCCACCCGACCCCTACTTTAGGAGATAACTAATGCTCCCTATTCTGACCCCTTGGGGAAAGTCTGAGCTGTAATCTGACTGTTCCTCGGCTTTCCACACAGCTGACTTAGGATTCAGATTTCTCAGATCCGCAAAGTCCATTAATATTCATTTCAGCTTCCAAAATTTTTTTGGTGTGAGCTCAGTGTCTGTTTTATTTACCTTGTAGGATTATTAATTTTTTCATTTATTACTTTATTCATTTATTCAACAAATACTTATGAGCCTGTACTATGTGCCATACATTGGTTGACTTTAAAAAAAATCAGGGTTTCCCTGGTGGCACAGTGGTTAAGAATCCGCCTGCCAATGCATGGGACACGGGTTCGAGCCCTGGTCTGGGAAGATCCCACATGCCGCGGAGCAGCTAAGCCCATGTGACACGATTACTGAGCCTGTGCTCTAGAACCTGCGAGGCACAGCTACTGAGCCTGAGTGCCACAACTACTGAAGCCCATGCGCCTAGAGCCCATGCTCTGCAGCAAAAGAAGCCACCTAATGAGAAGCCTGTGCACTGCAATGAAGAGTAGCCCCTTCTTGCCGCAACTAGAGAAAAGCCCAAAGGCAGCAACAAAGACCCAACGCAGCCAAAAACAAAAATAAAATAAATAAATTTATTTTTTAAAAATCAGTTAACTCTTTTAATGGAGTTTTAGATGGGAGCAAACACATTTATGTGTATTCAATCCTTCATTTTTACCTGGAAGTCAAAACCTTTTCTTTTTTTTTAATCAGTTAAAGAGGGTAATAATATTTACCCATGGGGTTGGGAAAGGATTCATTGAGATACTGTATATAAAGTACCTAACATAGTGCTCAGCATATAATAAGTGCCCAGTAAATTGTAATCACTGTGGTTATCATTTTAGTTTTTACTTGTCTAAGGTAGACCCAGTCTGGATGGTTAGGAATTATATAGACATTTTGTTTTGTCTAGAGCAGTATCTTCAGATACATTATGCACATTGTGGTTATGTTGCAAATGTTAAATTTGGGGGGGACCTCTCCCATTAGGCCATTAGAAATGTGCCCAGAGGACACAGTCTCAGCTTAAGGAAAGCCTCCGTGCAATTTGGATGGAGAGGAAATCTTATATAAAGATCCAAAGTCAGATAGACATCACTTTGAAATTTTCACTACTGGTCCCCTCCATTAATATGATACTTGAAATTTTGTTCAATAAGTGACACTTTACAAAACATGGCCACGTTTATTCTCACATCAACTCTGACAGGTGAGCAGAGCTGGTGGTGGTGTTTTGTTTCATAACTCAGAAAAATGAGTTTCCAAAAAGTGATGTGCCTTGTCTACTGATGTGTAGCCAACAAACAACTAAGTGAAGAATGGAACACAGGGCTGTTCCCTTTTTCTCCACAATTCTATTAAATGAGAAGAACCTAGGAATCCTGAACTTCTATTGCGTAGTCATGATGAGGTCTAGGAAATAAATAGTTTCTGTAGGTCAGGAATTCAGAAAGGTCTTGGCTGGACAGTACACACTTGCGGCCTCTTATGCCATTGCATTCACATGTCAGCTAGAGTTGCAGCCATCTGAAGACTGGAGGATCCAACATGGATGACGCACATGCCTGGCACGTTGGTGCTGGCTGATGGCTTAGGGCTGACATGTGGCTCTTATATCAACTACCTAATGCTGCATAACAAATTTAGGGACTTAAAACCAATCATCATTTTTTTTTTTAAATTAAAAAATAGATGAGGGTATAGGGTGGGTTCATTGCAAGATAAAACCTTGCTAGGAAATAGCCTCAGTATTCACGAGGGCACTGACAACATGAAATGCTGACGAGGATGTGGAGCAACAGGAACTCTCATTCATTGCTGGTGAGGGTGCCAAAAGTTACAGTAACTTTGGAAGGCAGTCTGGCCGTTTCTTACAAATCTCAATATACTCTTACCATATGACCCAGCAGCTGTGCTCCTTGGTATTTATCGAAATGATTTAAAAACTTATGTCCACACGAGAACCTGCACATGGATGTTGGCAGAAGTTTTATTCATAATTGCCAAAAGTTGGAAGCAACCAAAGTGTCTGTCACTTGGTGAATAGACAAACTTTGGTACATCCAGACAATGGAATATTCTTCACTAATTAAAAAAAAAAAAAAAGGGCTATCATGCCATGAAAAGACATGGAGGAGACTTAAATGCATATTACTAAGTGAAAGAAGCAGATCTAAAAAGGCTACTTGCTATATAATTCCAACTCTGTGACATCCTGGAAAAGGCAAGACTACAGAGGCAGTACAAGATCAGTCAGTGGGTGCCAGGGTTCTAGGGGGAGAGAGGGATGGAGGAATAGATGGAGCACAGGAGACTTTTAGGGCAGTGAAACTATCCTGTATGATACTGCAGTGGTGGATACATGACATTAATACATTTGTCAAAATTCGTTGTATATACAACATAAAGAATGAACCTTAATATAAGCTATAGACATTAGTTAGTAATAATGTATCCATATTGGTTTATCAATTGTAACGAATGTACCACACAAATGCAAGATGTTAGTGATAGGGGCATTATGTGGGAGAGAGGGAATAGGGCATATGGGCTTTCTCTGTACTTTCTGTTCATTTATTCTATAAACCTAAAACCGCTCTAAAAAGTAATGTCTGTCGGGCTTCCCTGGTGGCGCAGTGGTTGAGAGTTCGCCTGCCGATGCAGGGGACGCGGGTTCGTGCCCCGGTCCGGGAAGATCCCACGTGCCGCGGAGCGGCTGGGCCCGTGAGCCACGGCCGCCGAGCCTGCGCGTCCGGAGCCTGTGCTCCGCAACGGGAGAGGCTACAACAGTGAGAGGCCCGCATACCGCAAAAAAAAGGAAAAAAAAGTAATGTCTATTAAAAAAAAACAAAAGGATGGGGACATGGGGTGAGCTGGTTGCAAGAGAAAACCTTTCTGAAAAACATAGCCCAGATGTCCCTGAGTGCTTTGTGCTAAATGTTCTCTGAACATATCAATTGTGTGGTAAAGATACTTTAAGGATAATGATGTATTTGGGGTAATACTGCACCATCCTGAAATGAGGTACTGGTTTGAGTGACTTTGAGATTGTTTGGAGATCTCTATTTTTAATACATTTGAGGCAGAGGGAAGAAGAGAAGATACTGATGTTCATAACTTTTCTCTCCCATTCTCTCCCACCCCGGCTCTGCTCTCTCTCTTTATTGTTATTACCATATTTTCCTTCAAAACCTGTGCCATGAAGCCCCAGAGACCCAAAGGAGACAGGAACCCTGTTCTAAAAAGACAGAGTGAGTCATGCTCAGTGAATAGGGATTCTCACAGAGGGGCATTGTTCAAAGCCAGCACTGATACCCCCGGCCCGCATACCCACCTTCGTGACTCACACCATCACTTTTAGATTGGAAGTGCAGCTGAGGGCACCGAGCCCATAGAGATTCCTGGGAGCTTGACAACACTTCAAATAACCCGACTGGCCCCTGACAGTTGGTACTGCTCCATGTACACCTCAGGGAGGACCTGTACCGGGCAGCGGCCATAGGACCAGTCCTTGGCTGGGGCAGATCTAAAGCCCCCTCCCTATACACGGTGCTCAGTGGTTTATGAATCTCATATAGAATGTTCCCACTTCAAAATTTTGTTCTTACTTGCTGAACACTTTCTTGAGTTCCTTAGACAGACACACTCTGTGTCTATGTATCAGGTGTTTTGCTAGTCATCGGGGTACAAAAACGAACAAGGAATAGTCAGCGTCACCAAGGCTTTACACCTTTCTGATGTGCTTACAGAGATAAATGGAGTCCCAGAGCTGGCATGGGAACCATGTGGAACTCATTGCCTGCATTTTCTGACTGTGTCTGTAGCATTGATTCCATTAACAGTCCTCTGATAGTCCTGTGGGCCATTTGTGCCTGCCCATGCTCAGGTTTGGGTGGAATTGGCCAGCAAGCCTAGCTTCAGGGGTAAACCCTGATTGGCCTGGATCAATCAGTGTATCCCATCCCATGACCATGGTCATTGTTTGGAGAGGGGCAAGTGTCCCCAGTTTAAGCCAAAAGCAGAGAAGGAATCTTAACCTGTGTAGGTAGAAAAACCCTCTTCCTTCTCCTCGAATGGGAGGTGTAAAGGCATATGGTTTGAAACTGTGTTGACCATTTGGCTACTATGGGAGGGTGAAGCTGACACTGTGGAGGCAGAGCAAAGAGACAGAAGGATATGAAGTCTTTCACGATGTCATTTGAAATGCTGGATCAAACCTCACCTGGAGGCAAATACTCCATGACATTTTTGGCTACATTAGCCTATACATCCTCTTTATTGTCTGAGCTGTGTTTTCCCATCATTAGTAACTGAATGTGTCATAATTTATGGTGAAGAAAGAAATATATGGAACAGGATAAGAAAAGTGGTGGGTGATATTCCATATGTCTCCAAGGGGCACAAAGAATTTGTCTGTGCATAGGTAGCCAAGGAGTTAGGAGAAACCAGTGTGTGAAAGTGATAGAGCTCCCTGAGGCTACCCAGCATGTGAACCCCCGCCTATGCTTGGGTATCCCCCACTGTAATAATCCTGATGGTAGGGTCTCCATCCTACTCCAGAAGCCCCACCCCCACCCCCTGGAGGTCAGGGTGCGGCCAAGTGAGTGATACTCAGCCAATCACATGCTCCCACTGGGGCTCAGGGTCCAGGATAGGCAAAGCAAAGAAGCAGGAAAAGAGAATTCATCCCAGGCAGTGGCAACTACATCCAGTTTGCAACAGCAGCAAAGTGTTTGGTGGTGTGGGGACAGCATTGGTGTCATCTGGTGGGTGACTGGTCCACCTGGATTACTGCTTGTTCTCCAAGCTTGATTCTTTACCTTTCTGGCAATTTTGTGAACTACCTTGTAACCTCTAAACAAATCCCTGTTCTGCCAAAACAATCAGAATTCTTTTCTGGTGTTTGCAAATGAGAAGTGACTCGCCAAGGTAGAGGTCAGTACAGCTAGGAAAAGGGAGACTGGTCAGGACTGGTCGGGAGAGGAGGCTGTGAAAGTCTCCTAGAAAGAAACAGCCTCCATGTCAAGTGCCAGGGATGTGGGGACAGACACACCTGGATTGAATCCCAGCTCTGTCATTTACTCCATGAGTAGCTGTGGACAAGTGACTTGATCTGTCTGAGCCTTGGTGTCTCACCTGTGAGAGGCGTGCGGCAGTAGGACCTACCTAACAGCCCTGTTGGGATGATTAAATGAGATGATACAAGTAGCAGTCTCAGTCCAGATTCTGGCACAGACCTGGTCTTTAGGGAATGGTAGCTATTGTAATTACCTGTAGCTCAAGAGGTGACCTTGTTCACATGGGACTCCATTGCTCCATTTTTTTGAGTCTACACGTCCTTCCTCTTTATTCTTCACTTATGGTGGGAAGGGAGAAAATAGTCCTGATGTGCAGTGGAAGACATTTCAGTTGAATCCAGGCACATGTTTGCTGGAAAGTGCTTAACAACTAGCTCGCCAGAGAAATAAAAGCACTGATTAGTAGCATTTGCCAATTTCCACAGTGTAAATACTCCCAAGCAGCCAACATGATGTTGCTAAACATGGAAGTGGGAAGAGACGTTCTCTAGCCATTCTTATGAGCCAGCACTGGTATACCACTCAACCCAGGGAAAGATATCTTAAAAATGCCGGGGAAAATAGGGGTTCCTAAGCTCTGACGCAGATTGTCAAAAGAAACTCCTTAAGTACTGTTGACAAGATGGCGGATGGGCCCATATTGTACTTTGACTTAAAACTCGAGAGTTCTCTTTCAATCAGCGGTCCCCAGCCTTTTCGGCACCAGGGATGGGTTTCAGGAAAGACAATTTTTCCATGGACGGGATGGGGTGGGGGGAGGATGGCTCAGGCAGTAATGCGAGCGATGGGGAGCAATGGGGAGCGGCAGATGCAGCTTCGCTCCTCATGTGCCGCTCACCTCCTGCCGTGCGGCCTGGCTCCTAACAGGACACGGACCAGTCTGCAACCCAGCGGTTGGGGACCCGGGCTTTAAATGATACCCTTTAACATCCAACACTTAGAGCCAGTTGGCTTCCAGGCCCTGACTATTCCTTATTTAAAATCTCTCCTACATCCATCCACCCCCTTCCTCTTTATGTCCACAGTGGCCACCCCTGCCCATGGGCTCACCTTGTCAACTCTGAAACATTAGTCCATTCCTTCTATACTAGAATGGACCAAGTCTGCCATCCCCAAGCCAGCTTTCAGTATATCATCCCCACTCAAGGTTTACTGTCCCATCCACTGTAAATGCTGCTGCCAGGCTGTTCCAGCCTTCCTCTGGCCCCACTGGGTCTGGAAGCGGTCTGAGTGCGAGTCTCAGATCCTCTGCTTGCTAGCTGTGAGCTCCTGGGCAGATTACAGAAGAGTCTCCTAGCCTTAACTTCCTTACCTCTAAAATGGTCAACATGGATGTGGGAAGAGATGCTCTCTAAAATAGTGAGAATAAAAGAACTTTCTGAGGGTTGTTTCGAAGATGAAATAAAATAATTCTGTAAAAGGTTTGGTATAGTACCTGGTCCTTGGAAATGTTGCATCGAATATCAGCTCTATGGTGGTGATCATTGCTACTGCTGCTTTTGCTAATGGAAAACAGTAGCTAGTGGAAAGATGATTTTCCTCCCACCTGGAGTTCTACCCCACTCTCCTTTGCTATTCCAATACCACTTTCTCCTCAGCTTTGGTTCTTTTTTTTTTTTTTTTTCCCAATATGCTTTTCCTCTGCCCTCATTAGCTCTTTTTCTCTGAGCTGCCAAGGCAGTTACACCCCATCATGGAACATTTAATTCAATACTGTCCCTTACTGTTCCCCGTTGAAGCCAGTCATGTCTTCCTGTCTCCTCTGTAATCGTCTTGCAGGGAGTGGCCTGTCTCCGGCATTTTCTTCTCTGAAAGGTCTTGAATCAGCCAGCACAGAGCAGCGGCCAAAGTGGCTGATGCTGTAAATGGCCCGGAACTGTGCCTGATATTTTACCTGTATCATCTCATTTTATTTTTTCCGTTCAATCAAGATTTATTTGAGCGCTAGCTCTGTGCTAGGCACTGGCGCTACACAATGAATGAGTCTCGGTCTTCTGCGAGCCTGCAGCCTACTGAGCGGAGCTGGCCTTAAACACGAGATCACGCAAATCACGGTCCAATGATGGATGGGGCCAAGTGCTGTGAAGGGAAAGAAGAGGGTGTTGCAGGAGGTTAAAACAGGGGCCTGATTTAGAGAGGGTTGGGGTCAAGTTAAAATTTTAAACTGGGAAGAGTTATCCAAAGAGAAGATTTTCCAGGAAGCTGGTACAATGGGTGCTGAGTGGAACGGCTCAGAGTGCTGATGACCTAGATAAGACCGGAGAGCCCGAGGTTCAAGCAGGAAGGACAGAGAGGCTGTCATGATGGGCAGGCACGTAGCCCAGGGCCTGCTGGGCTTCCTAGGCTGGGTTGGGTATTTTGGTCCCTCTAAGAGTGGGAAGCATTTTTGTCCTCTCAGAAACCTTATGAGGTAGCTGCTATGATCAGCCCCATTTTCCAACAGAGGAAACTGAGGCCCAGAGTGATTGAGTCACTTGCCTGGGGTCACACAGCTAGTTGGCAGCACAGCCAGAAATGTCATTTTTGCCCAACGTGGCCGGGACCCCTAACAACTGAGTGACTGATGGCAATGCTGACCACTGCAAGACCCACCAGCCTCATCCTTCCCACAGGCTGTTTGGAAAGGGCCCTCTAGTTGGGGCTTTTCTCTGGGGAGAACCAGCCTGACACCAGTCGGGCACACAAAACCAGTCTGATGGGAGTAATCTGTCATCAGTTCTGATGTCATAGCCGGGTGTGTACAGTGTCTGGCTTGGACGCACTGCATCCCATGGTCACGTCCATTCCTGGGCTCTGCAGAGCTCAAGAGAAACTCTGCCTTTTTGTTTTGTTTTGTTTGTCAGAAGTCTTGGACTGTGGAACCAAGACAAGGAGGTGGTGGTTTACGGCGAGCAGATTTTCAGAAGTTTCGCTGGGATGGTCTTGGCCGAGAAGCCGAGGCACAAAGGGGCCTGAGGAAGTCTCATGGAAACAGGATGTGCTCGGGAGTCTGAAATAGGCAGCGTTTGTCCTCACAACTCCTCTGAGTCCCCTTTGGTCTAAGACCTCCTTCCTTTCTCACCGCCCCCCAGGGAGATTTGGTCTGGAGCCCCTTCCTTGGGCCTCCCTTACAGCCTCAGCTCCCAGCCTGGCCTCCACGGCCCCTCCCAGAACATTAAAACTTACTTAAGATGCTAATAGGTGATAATGACACCTCCCAGGGCCTGGGATCCTGGCGGTAGTTAAGAGTGGGAATTTCAGGCACCAAATGGAGCAGGCCTTTTGGTCCCCCTCAAGTCACCCCGACACCCCTGGGAGATAACCCCTTTTATTTCGAGTCTTCCGTAGTTGGGATATTTCTCTTCATCCGTCGGGAGGCCCCCGACCCCCAGCCCTTGTTTTGTGGAGAGGAAGGGGCCTGCAGCTCAGTGAGCAGAGGGGCCGTTGGACCAGTGAGAGCCGGGAAGAGAACAAGGCAATTGAGCCTCTCAGCGGCTTCCTGCCAAGGAAGGTCCCTTTGTTCGCTCTGAGCCTGGCCCTTCGGCCACGACATGACCAGAGGCCCTTGGGTCAGGAGGCTCGCCCCCTTTATGGCCTTCTAATGGACCTTCCTTCCGGCCACTTGACCAAATGCCCCTGCCTGCCCGGGAGGGGGCGGCCCGCAGCTCTCCCTGGTTTCCCCAAGGACCCCTCCCCCCAGCCTCACCCTGTGAAGAAACTAGCACCTCGGGGGCTGGAAGAGGAAGATGCAGCCTGCTTTCCCACGGGCTCTTTTGTCAGAAGGAATTGGAAGATTCCCTGTCTCCCCAGCCCTAAGGAGATGGCCTCCGTGCCTTTCTCTTTCTTGTTTGGTTGTCTAGCAGTTCACAGCTTCCCCCATGATGTATGTTTTAAACTCTACCATCATTTAGCCAGCACAGGTTGGCCTGCAGTTTACATAATGCAGAAATGGTGTCAGCAGGTCCCAGGAACCACTGGTTACCCCCAAACATACATCCCCCAACAACACCTTCAGCTCACCCTAACCTATCCCCCCTGCCTTCTTTGGGTCTGTTTACCCCCCAACATGCATCTTGTATCCCTCCCTCCTTTTTCCATTCTCATAGCCACACTCTAACTGAGCACCTACTTGGCTAATCTCCTATCTAAGCTATCCTGTAACTGGCTAGCACATCCGTTTACCTAATCACAATTGCTACCTCTATGGAGCCCTTACTAAGTGCAGCTAACATCCTGTGACAATGTCCCATGAGTCAAGAAGTGTACTACAAACTCACATCAAGCTGCCCGATATTACCTCCACTTTGCACTTGAGGAAACAGACCAAGTCACACAGCTCGTAAGTGGCAGAGCCAGGATTCGAATGCAGTGAGCCTGGATGCAGAGCCTGCACTCCTAACCGACATTAACACAGCATTTAAAATATTCTCCCTAAGTGTTTATTATGAAGAAAGCCCTAGCGGAGGTCCTGAGAGCACTTAAACAGGAGTAGACGAAACTCACTTCCTCCTGCAGCCCCTACCTCGGGGAGGTGATGATAACAAAGGTCATCTGAGAAGATGAGTAAGGCAAGTCCAGACATGACCTACAGCAGGAGAGGGAAGAGTACGTGCCACAGAGAAGATACACAGAGGGCCTTTGGTACAGAGGACGGAGAAACCACATCCGTTTGGGAGACTCAGGAAGTCAGCAAGAGTTCCAGGGAGGCCGCCAGGTGGGGGATGGTTTGGAAAGAGAGATGAGGTTTGTGGCATGGTGCTGGGGGTGAGGAAGGGCCAGGCTGGAGTGGAGGAGGGCGGTCTGACGCCTGAAAACTGCAGAATAAAGGGTGAGAGAATCAGAGCCGAGGTAAAAGCATCCTGATTACAAGACACAGATCCCTGAGAAGTGAGCGTGGTAGCTGAAGACAGTGCACTCCCTGGATTCTAATTTCTGCTCTAGGACTTACTTCCCAGCTCTGTAATCAAGACAAATAACCCCTCCCCCATGTACCAGTTTCCTCATCTGGAAAGTGGGTATAATTCAGGGCCAGGACCAAGGTGAGGTGGGTGAGGCACTAGACCTGAGAACAGAATTTAAGAGGTGCCCCACCTCCTCTACCCCATCCCTGCCAAAAGTTCAGAGATCAAGACAAATAATAGGGGCTTCCCTGGTGGTGCAGTGGTTAAGAATCCACCTGCCAGTACAGGGGACACGGGTTCGAGCCCTGGTCCGGGAAGATCCCACATGACACTGAGCAACTAAGCCCGCGAGCCACAACTACTGAGCCTGCAAGCCACAACTACCGAAGCCCGCACACCTAGAGCCCATGCTCCGCAACAAGAGAAGCCACCACAATGAGAAGCCGCGCACCACATCCAAGAGCAGCCCCTGCTCGCCGCAACTAGAGAAAGCCTGCGCACAGCAACGAAGACCCAACGCAGACAAAAATAAATAAATAAATAAATTTATTTTTTAAAAAGGACAAATAATAATTTCATGCAATATTTTTCAAGAGTCAAAATCAATGCTAAAAATCCATGATGAACACATTGTCAAAAATGTAAACAAAGAAGGACCACACAGAGCCATATTGGAGCCTAAGGCAAAGGAAAAAAATCAGTAACCCTGATCCTGGTTTTAGTTAAGATAAAGGCACTCAGCTTACCCTGGTTCTGGTCCTAATAACAGCACTAGGCACTGGGTGGCTGCAAGGATTCAGTGAGCTAACACATGGTGAGTGGCACGGCATCTGGCCAGGGAGTGCCTTGTAGAGTCTAGGAGTCTTGAGGCCAGTGGTTGGGGTGAGATGGAGCTGTTGGAACAGCGCTCTGCAACTTTGCCCTTGTGGGACCCGGGTGGCAGCCTGTTTCCTCAACTATAAATGGGGACAGCATCTTGCTCATCAGGCTGTTGGGTAGCCTGGGATGAAAGACGCTTGGTGCTTCATGCAGTACTCGCACGTGGAGACCAAGAATCCCCTGTGTTACTCAGCAAGCAGACCTGCACACCGTACAGGCTTTCTGGATGTTCTTGGTGAATTACTGTTTGTTGGCTTTTTTGTTTTGTTTTGTTTTTTTGCGGTACGCAGGTCTCTCACTGCTGTGGCCTCTCCCGTTGCGGAGCACAGGCTCCAGACGCGCAGGCTCGGCGGCCGTGGCTCACGGGCCCAGCCGCTCCACGGCATGTAGGATCCTCCCGGACTGGGGCACGAACCCGTGTCCCCTGCATCGGCAGGTGGACTCTCAACCACTGCACCATCAGGGAAGCCCCTGTTGGCTTTTATTTTAACTGGTTTTCATGTTATTAGACGCTGTGGGGAGGGATTTAGCTTTATTCCGTGGTCCTAACCCCCAAGCCCATGCCTTGCTCGTATTCCTCTGGGGCGTTTTCCTCCACCACCCTCTGTGCTGCTCCTGACCAGACTGTGAGGGATTCCAGGACCCTGACTCATGGAGTCCCGCTGCTCTGACTGTAGCCCTGTCCACTCCTGCCCCTTCTCTGACCAGGTCAGGATGGGTTCTGGATTATCTGGTGGTATTATCACTTGAACGCTAGGGGGCCTTGGCCTGGCCCTTCCTGGCTCTCCCTCTCCCCTTCCTCCCTGTCCCCCTCTCTGCTGCCCCTCCAGTGGGAGCACTGCCGCTTGGGCACTGACAGCCCACCTTTGATGCCTTGTGGCACCCACCTGTGTGGTACAGTTGATGGTGCTCTTCTCTGGTGCTTAGACTGAACCACTGTCATTCAGTGACCATTATCATTAAAATGACCCCTTTAAAATCCATCCCTTCCACCACCTACAGTCAGACTGTTGCCTGTGAGATTAGCAGAGCCATTTCCCACTGTGTGACCTCAAGGCCATCTCAGAAATGTGGTCTGACTCCCGTACAGGAAGGTGACATGGTTCCTCCCCTCCATTATACCGGTTCCCAGAGGTAAGGCAGTCTGGGCTAGAACCTGGCCTCCGCTTTCTACTGGTTGTGGAACCCTGAGCAAATCATTGCATGCCTCTAGCCTCAGTTTCCTCATTTGCAAAATGGTGCTAATCCTGATGGCTTGCTGTGAGGGTTAAGTGAAAAATCAATGGTTGCTCCCATGTTGGTTATTTATATTAACTCACTTGGTTAGAACATGAATTGAATGAATTCACTCACTGGGCATGTACTATGTGCACAGTAATGTTCTAGATTGTACAAGGAGATACAAAGATAGTATACAATCCCTGCACATAGCAGTTACATGGAGAGGGAAAGAATCATGAGCGAAGGATTGTACTGCGAGAGTGAAGTGTCTGACAGGGTAGGCGCACAATAGGCATATGAAGTCAAAGAAAGAAAACTAGGAAGACATGAAAATTTAGGAGAGATTTCCATGGTGCAGTCAGGCAGGCTTCATGGAAGAGGCTGAATTTAAGCTGTCAGTATGTCAACATAGTATTAAAAGATCTTTTCAGCAGGCACCAGAGATATAGCAATACATGTTACAGACAATACCCATGGCTTCAAGGAGTTGACACTTTAACAGGGAAGACAAATCATAGCGAATATTTAAGAATAACTCATCGTCACAAGTGTAAAGAGTGTTAGGCAGAGATGCCGGGGGACCATCAACTCCTGGAAGATAGGAACTGTGTACAGGATTTTTCTTTTCCACTGTGCTTATATAAGCTAGACCTGAAGGAGAAAAGTTTTTAAGTTTACAGATAAATTTTAAAGTTTATGGCTTTTTTGGAAAGGTATTACTTGCACGTGGTCCAAAAATTTTTAAATGCCAGAGAGTGTATAGTGAAAAGTCTCCATGCATCCCCTCCCAGAGGGGAGGATGCCACAGTGCCTTGGGTATCATCCCAGATGTCCAGCCATAATCCAGCCCTGAGGAATCACAGAAGTGGGGTCATGCCATCCTTGCTGGTTAGCACTTACCTTTCTGTTGGAGATTGTTCTAAACCAGTACATAATTTTTATGGCTGATTTGTTCTATCACAATTGGTGAACACTTTGTTGTTTTCTTTTTTACACTTAAAAGACTTTATTTTTTTTAAAGCAGTTTTAGGTATACAGAAAAATGAGCAGAAACTACAGAGTTCACACGTTACCCCTTCCTCCCTCAGTTTTTCCTTTTATTAACACTTTATATTAATGTGGTACATTTGTTACAATTGATGAGCCAATATTGATACACTATTATTAACTAAAAAGTTCATAATTTACATTAGGGTTCACTCTGTGTTTGTTATACATTCTGTGGGTTTGGACAAATGTATAATGACATGTAGCCACTATTACAGTATCACACAGGACAGTTTCACTTCCCTAAAAGTCCCCTGTGTTCTAACTCTTCATCCCTCCCATCTTCCCTGAAAACACCTGGTGAAATGTAGTTTTCTCCAATCAAAGTTATTTGTAGTTCAGCTTTCAGAGCCTTTATAACCTGCTTGCAACCCTCCTTTCCAGCCTCACCTCCTGCCTCTGTACTCTGGCAGCCCAGCCTTTCTCCTGCTCGCTGAAACACACCAGGCACTGAAACATACTGAGTCCCCTGGCCCATACTCCTAGCGGCTGCTATTCCCGCAGGGTACACTCCCATGCCACCTTCTCTATGAAGCCTTTCATGGTCCAGTCTTACCTCCCGGCTCCCACAGCAGTCAAGGTCCCCTCTTCTGTGTGATGCTTTTTTTTTTTTTTTTTTTTTTTTTTTTTTTTGAGGTCCACGGGCCTCTCACTGCTGTGGCCTCTCCCGTTGCGGAGCACAGGCTCCGGACGCGCAGGCTCAGCGGCCATGGCTCGCGGGCCCAGCCGCTCCACGGCATGTGGGATCTTCCCAGACCGGGGCACGAACCCGTGTCCCCTACATCGGCAGGCAGACTCTCAACCACTGCGCCACCAGGGAAGCCCCCTGTGTGATTCTTATGTTAATTTATTCATTCATGCAACAGATACTTAGGGAGTGCCTTCCACATGCCAAGCAGGGCACTGGTGCTAAGGATCTGGAAAGGACTTGGGCATAAGGCCCAGCTCACAGATGGCTGAAAGTTCTTTGAAGAAAATAAAACCAACTAATGTGACGAAAGATGCCAGCATGGTCAGGGAAGGACTCTCAGATGTAGTGACATTTAGGGACCAGAGAGGAGAATATTCAATGTGGAAGAAATAGCATTTGATGCAAACCTGGAGGAACTCCTATGATAGCTCACAGAGCGGCCTCCCATACTCTTCACAGGAAGCGAAGGGTCCCTCGTCGCGAGTTAACCTGAGTGTGCTCAGTGACCAGCACGGGGTCAGGGACGCAAAGGAGAGCAGGGGGCCGGGCGGGGCCTGTCTCTTCCCAGCACCCACTCCCCACCTCACTCTCCCAGCTGGGCACTGGCGGCTTTGTTTGCTGAAGCATCTGAGCCCTGGCTACCAAACCCCAATTACCTGAGAGAAGGTTATTGCCTCTTTAAAGAGTTCAAAAGCCCCAGACTTCTTTATAAATAGCTCGTATCCTTTCACCAGCCCTTAAGACTTGGATTTACGGCCCACTTCCCCAGAGGCAGACAGACCAACAGACAGGTTACTTCCCTTTGAGTCCGGGTTCCTACAATTGTGGGATGCTCCCACTTCCTCTTTGCATTTTATGACCTCCTGGCTGGCTAATCCTGAAATGGGTTACACGGGAAGGAGGTGAATTGTGTAGGCCTGCAGCTGCCTCGGAAGCCAGAGGGCCAAGGCAGACTCAGGAAAGGACTGGCAGGGGTGGGGAGGCCCAGGCAGCTAGGCCCCTTGTCCACGCTGGCTCCTCTGGTTCCCAGGGTCTTTCCCCAGCAAGACACCCAGAGCAGAAGCCTCACTGTGACTGGTCCCATGTGGAGTCTGCCCCAGCGGAGCAGACAAGAGGCAAAAATAACTGCGGTTCAAATATCACAATCTGGTGGGACAATGTGGCAAAATTAATGAGGAGTCTCTTGTCACCAAGAAACATCACTCTTTC
>NW_006793908.1:140246-145397 GCF_000442215.2 Lipotes vexillifer
AAGGAACATCACTCCTTCCCTTTTAGGGCACCGGCATGTTCCTTGTTGCTCTTGATTTAGTTCTTACAGAGCTTGGGTGAAGTACGTCTGTGACATCCTTATGACAGACAAGGAAACTGAGGCAGAGACTAGCCCTGGTTGCACAGCCAAGCGGTGACAGGTCCAGATTCTGATCTTGGCTTCCAGTGTAGGGTTGGGGGTGAGAGGCACCAAGAGCAGTGCGAGGTCAGGAGAGGGAGTGAACTGTGGGACAGATAGGTCAACTTCCACGAGACCGTGAGAAGGGGCCGGGTGTTCTAGGAGGGGATGCAGCATAAGAAAAGGTGAAGCCTGTCATGGGACAGAGACACTGGGCTGGAGCAGGGCTTGGGGAGGCACAGAGCTCCAGAGATTTCTCTGAAAGTCTCTTCCATTGACCGCCGGCCTCTCCTTTCCCACAGCTTTTTCTCTAGTTGCTGACCTCTCACCCAGAAGAGCGAGGCAGTGGTCAGGAGCATGGGCTGTGGGTTCAAATCCTTCTCACCAGCCATGGGACTTTGGGCGGATGGCTGCACTTCTCTGATCTCTAGCACAGCTTGATAACGGTAGGGCTGGGGTGAGCCCAGGGCTCAGCAATGAGAGCTGACATTGTATTCTTTCTGGGGTTGTTGTCCCCCAGTCAGAGCTTCTCTTTCTCAAATACAGTTCCTAACTTATCATTTGCTCTGCTCAAAAAACCAAGACTGGATGTGCTACTTTGGTACTCCAGGCCCCCTGAAGTCTGATCCTAAACTCCCCCCACAGCTGGACCATCTGCAGATGGTCTGAAATCCTTAGGGGATGGGGATGTATTGTATTAATTCCCTGTGACACAGCGGAAGGAACACTAGCTTGGGTGTCAAGGAAAGCCAGTGTTCAAATCCTGGCTCTTCCAGCGGTCCCCGTGTGAGTGGCACCTGGCCTCCCAGAGTCCAGCGGCCTTGCCTATATGGAGGGAGCCCTCGCTTCCACTGGCAGATCTGAGAGCCCAGGACCACGAGGTGCTTCATCTCTGGAGTATTGTGGGCGCTCCTTCAGTGTGTTTCCTTTCCTTCTTTTCAACAAATAGCCTGTTCACGTCACACCATCTCTGCTTTTACCCATAATCAAGGGGCTCACCAGCAGAACCCACACCATGCCTCTGTGCCTGGTTTGTCTCCCCAGCCGGATGGCCCGGCTTCCCCAGGGTGGGCCCCAGGCCTGTCTTGCTCATCCCAGATTCTGGCCTGACAAGCAGTCAGTGCTCAGTAAATATTTATTGGATGAATTAATTTTTGAAAAGAAGCCCTGAGTGCTGTGCTCAGTGTACAGGAGGCATGTTTGAAACATGTGTTATGAATCTCAAAGGCCTCTGAAAGAAAACGCATGCTCCTAAGAGTATGCGAGTGAATTAGAATCAACAGGTACCTTATGGCCACGGGCACTGGATACTGTGTTTGCAGTATGGAAGGGGATCCCCTTATGTGGGTGGCTATCCTCCACTTGGCCCTGGCCCTCCTGGCTCGGGGTCCCCCTCCCTCTGGCGAAATGAACTAACATGTGACAGTTCATCTACTATGTCCTCTGTCCTTGGCACTTTACAGCCCTCATCCCTCTTAAGCCCAACAACAACTGTGTAAGGTGAGAATTATGATCCCCATTTTTACAGATGAGAAAACCAAGGCAAAAAAAGGACAAACAACCCATCCAGATTTCCCAGTCAGTGGGTGGTAGAGTTGCGATCTGAACCCAAGGCTAGACCCCAAACCCATGTTCTCTGACTGACTACCCCCATCCTTCCTGCATCGGCCAGGTTAGACTGCTGTGGCTTTCAAACTGTATGTCTATCACTTGTTTTCTTGGCACCCATTTCCCAAGCTAGCAGGACCACTTTTGAAAGACAAGACCAACCCATCAGAGTTTGTTCCCAGCTTCGGACAAGCCCATACTACTCTGTGTGCTGGGTGCTGGCAGAGCTCAGCTGCATGCTTCCGACAGCCCCTGAAGGGGGTTGAAACTCAGGGCAAGTGGAAACTTCCCCCAATGTGGTGTTCAGAGATGGAATTTTTTTTTTTCTCTTTCCCAATTTTGAAACAGTCAGGGATCAGGGCTACATTCTGGCCTGGGCTCCTCCGGGCTGGATGATTTATTCATCAGGTGGCTTTGGTACGTATATTCCCCCACAGGAATTTGCTATAGAGGGAAGTGGAGATACAAGGAAACCCAGAGACCTTGTGACCCCCTGCCCCTCAACCCTCACTCAGAGGTGAACAATGACAATTCTGCTCTGCATCCGAAGCCGGGTGCTTGATTGCTAAAGAGATAGCATCTGGGCAGCAGGAAACAGTTAGCTGCCATTGTATTATTTAGGCTGGAGCCAGAGCCAGGTTAGGGACTGGGTGGGAGATTTGCAAGTTTATTAGCTCTCTCCTTCCATTTCACACACAAGTGTACACTAATCCCCTTGAGCTCTGAGTTGGCTAAGCCAATAGTAAGGTCAAGTTGATTTCCTTCCTTCCTTCCTTCCTTCCTTCCTTCCTTCCTTCCTTCCTTCCTCCCTCTTTGAATAGAAATAGCTGGGTTTACCACTTATTTGGGTGGCAATTTGCTTAAACATTGAAAGCCTCAGTTTCCTTATCTGTAAAATGGGAAAATTTATACTACCTTGTTGTGAGGCTCAGATGAGTTAATCCATTTTAAGTGTTTGGCACCTAGCCTGGAACATAAAGAGGACATACTGAATGTAAGTTTTCACTATGACTGTTGTTGACTTAGCAGACAGTGATTATTAGCCTACCATATGCCATGCATTGTGCTGGGGGTTAGAGAGGGTCCGTGCCTTCCAGTAACACCCAACTAGCAGGAGGAGATGGCCCATTAAACAGCCAATTACAACACAGAATTGTAAGTGAAATGACAGATGAAACATGATATTAGGACTTAAATGCCAGGCAACTTTTGGAGGTCATTACTTACTTCATTTAATCTTCACAACAGTCTCATGAGGCCGGTACTATTCTTTTCTGCACTTTTTAGATGTAGGAACTGAAGTGCAGAGGAATGAAGTCACCCACCCAAGGCCATCCAACTGTTGGAAGTGGAGTGGGAAGCCAGGGAGACTCTACTGGGTGCCAGAGGGGTGCCTGGCCTGCCCGGGCAGGAGAGGCTGCATTGAAGAAGAGATGTCTGAGCTGACCTGGAAGGTCCATTAGGCCAGGAAGGCCAAGCAGGAGTGAGCAGGGGCAAGGGGAACAGCATCTGGGGCCCCTTCTGCTTGTGGCTCACCCTCCTGTGGAAGGTTCCGGGCTTGGCCTGGTTTCCTTTGTCTTTAAAATGGGAGGCCCACTTAGTAGTATAATGATTTGAGGACTGAACAAGAGTGTGGAGTATGTAAAGTGCCTGCCAGGGTGTCAGGGTGTATGAGTGCTCAGTCAATTCATTCATTCATTTATCCAGCCAACATTTTTTTTTTTTTGATGCGGACGCTTTTTAAAGTCTTTACTGAATTTGTTACAATATTGCTTCTGCTTTATGTTTTGGTTTTTTGGCCTCGAGGCATGTGGGATCTTAGCTCCCTGACCAGGGATTGAACCTGCATGCCCTGCATTGGAAGGTGAAGTCTTAACCACTTGACCGCCAGGGAAGGCCCCATCCAACATATTTTTATTAAGTACCTGCCATGAGTCAGGCATTGTTCTGAGCATTGGGAATATAGTGGTGAAAAGAACAACCTTCTCGTCCTCATAGAGCTTACAATCTAGTGGGCAAGACAGAAGATAAACAAGTAAACAAAAAATGCATATTTAATATAAGAGCAGGTAATGGTGAAATATAAAACAGGCTAAGGGGAGGCAGGAGGTTGAAGGGGGGACTATTTGGGACAGGAAGGTCTGATAAGGCCTTTCTGAGGAGGTGACAACTAGGCAAAGACCTTAATGATGTGAGGGAATGAGCCACTCAAATACCTGGGCAAAGGGCTTTCTGGACAAGGGACCAGCAAATGCAAAGGCCCTGAGGCAGAAGAGGCTTGGTGTGATGGCAGAACCTCCGGAAGGAAGGCCGTGTGGCAGGAAGGAAGTGAGTAAGAGGAAGGGGAGTTGGAGGAGATACAGTCAGGGACAGATCACATGAAGTCTTATGGGCCAGAGTGGGGCCTTTAGATACTGTTTTAAATGAATGAGAAGCCACTGGGGAGGGTTTGAGCAGAGGACTTACTTCTGGTGTTGTGCTGGGTGGTAGGTACGGTCCATGACTTCTGGTAACACCCAACCTAGTGGTTAGAGATGACTTAGAAAACTGGTTACCATACAGCATGATGAGGGAAATGACAGATCATACAACTAAGACTTACTATGTGCCAGACACTCTTAGTTCATTTAATCTTTACAACAGTCTCCCAAGGCAGGTACGATTATTTTCTCTCTTGTCTAGATACAGAGACTGAAGTGCAGAACAGTGAAATCACCTGCCCGAGGCCACCTAGCTGGTAAATGTTCTCAGTAAATTCGCTCTGGCCAGCTGCACGGAAAATCAGTTAACTGTCGGGGCTACTGGGAGACCAGTTAGGAAGCCGGTGCAATAATCCAGAGGAGAGAGATGGTGGGTGGCTTGGATGGTGGCCGCGGCAGTGGAGGCGGTGACAATAGATCAGATTCTGGATATATTTGAATGTAAACCTATACGATTTGCTGCTGGATCAGATGTGAGGTGGGAAATCAAGAGAGAAGCCAAGAACGAGCCCAAGATTTTTGGCTGGAGCTATTGGGTAAATTAAATATTTACTGAGATGGGGAAAGCTGCAGGAAGAGCAGGTTGGGAGAGAAAGTCAAGACTTTGGCTTTGCTTAAAATGTGTAAAAATGTTTACTGAATGGAGGAAACTGGCTGCCAAATGTCCCATATCCACCCTTCCCGCACTCTTTCATTATAGTTGAGGGACATCTATAGTAGTTAAAATGGTTGAAAAGTGCTTTTCAGTCAAGTCCTTTTCAAACCTGCCACCACCCCAGGGTTCCAGAGAGAGGCCCATCCCTCCGTGACCTTCTCACTTTGTTTTTACACCTTTAACTTTGTTTTGGCAGCTTTGACCTGAAGAGAGCAGTTTCAACTCACTTGTGCTGGGGTCAAGGGGAGGCATCCTGACTTGAACTCTTTC
>NW_006793908.1:145443-146492 GCF_000442215.2 Lipotes vexillifer
CATTTTTTTTTTTTGTCTGTAGATTACAGTCCTGGTGGCCTTGAGGGAAGGTGGAGGCGGGTTGGGGGCCTGCAGGGCAGGGAAGTGTGAAGTCCCCCCACCGCTGCAGCTGGTGATACCGTGAGCTGAGGCGTTAGCATTAGGAAGGAAAATAGCACACAGCTGGGAAATCTCTATCTGGGCCATTTGTCTGCTGCCCCCTCCCCGCTCATGCCCTGGGAGGGAGGGGCGGGCGACTGAGTTCTGAAGAACTGCCCATCCAGTTCGTCTCAGGCCTGTTTCATTTATGGGGTGTGTGTGTGTGTGTGTGCGCGCGCGCAAAAAAGGTGAAAAAGATATTCAAAAAGATGTTCAGCTCAGTGATTCTCCACCTCCGCAACATGTTAGGTGTGTGTGTGTGTGTGTAAGGACCCGGGTCCTGGGAAGGCCTGCGAGGGAAAGACCATTTCTTTATCCTGAGACTCAGACCTCAATTTCTCACTGGGTTTCAGCTCAAAGCATGCCTCCCTCAGAGAGGCCTTCCCTGACCACTCCCGGGGTCATTCTCCACTAGGTCCCCCGATTTCTTTTCCCTGGAGTACTTGCCACTCTCGGAGAGGACCTTGACCATCTCTCTCTGACGTGGTCCTTGTCTGTCCTTCACTGTGAACACTGTGATGGTGTTGCGGGTGACTAACCCCGGAGCCCAGGCCTGTGTCTGCACGAGTGCAGCCCTCGGACCCCGCCGGGGCCCGGCAGAGTCCTGGAGCAGGGCCAGTCAGCAGGCACCTCCCCCCAACCCCTGTTGGAGCTCCACTTGCTGTGAGAGTCCACATGAGATAGTCATTATTGTGCCCACTTTTTAGATGGGGGAATGTAGGCTCAGGGAGACTTGGTGACTTGTCTGTTGCCACAGCCAGTACGTGGTCCAGCCGGGATTGGAACCCAGGTCCTCTGAGGTTTATACTCTGTGCTACGACGACATGGTGCTGACAGATAACAAATGCTATTCCGTGAGAACGTGGGGATCTCAGGTCCACCACTCCAACAGGCTTCTAAGCAGGGAAAGA
>NW_006793908.1:146560-157261 GCF_000442215.2 Lipotes vexillifer
GGAAAGAGGAGGAGTGAGGAAGATGAGGCGGGGCAGGCCAAGAGGGTGTCTGGATGCGTGGGCTGGGGGTCACACCCTGCGGTCACCCCCCACGCACACTCTGCCTCTCTGAGTCCTGCCCGAGGACAGAAGTGGGGAGCCCCTTGGGTCTCAGGCCAGGTGCTGCCTGAAGGCCTGTTTGGTTTTTTTATAACCCCAAGGCCAGAGCAACTGGGGGAAGTTAGAGCTGGAAGGGGAGAGGCAGGTACAAACCGCCTCTGCCAGTGCATCTGTGACAGATGTAAGTGAAAGGCTAACTCCAGCAGATCCTTTTTTGGAAGGAAGTGGTGAGGACAGGAATAAAACTCTCTTCTTATTCAACCTAACAGAAATAGGAGCTCTTCAAACTTTCAGGAGGGTTGAAAGGCCAGGATAGGTCAACCTAAACCACCATCTCCCAGGCTGCATTTTCAAGAGGAGTTTGGAGCAGCCTTGAAAATAGCTACTCCCCAGCTCTCCTGGCAAGCAGAAATTATTGTTAGAGAGTAAGGGGGAAAAATGCACCTAATGCATTATGCTCCCGGCCTCACCCACTGAGTGGGCTGGTGATGGTTATTTACAAGGCTGGCTTATTCATGGCCACTGAAGCTAGGAGAGGGAGGATGGAGACAGAATCGAACAAACGAGTTATTTATATCTACATCCCAGACCTCAGAAGGAAAATTCCCATACTTAGACGTTCCTAGATGGCCTGTGACACAGGATATTTAAAGTAACAATGGGCCGAATTCTTGCTCACATTTTTGGCAGTGTGCCAGTCTGAAAGTCCACAGGAGAGAGACTTGTCGAGCTGTGTAGCTTTAGCTGGGTGGAGGGAGAAAAGACTGTTTCTAATTCGGGACTTATTTAAGATCTGACTTCCCCCCTCCTTCCTGGAATTGCAAGGAAAACATGATTTTGATTATAGAGACAACAATCCATGTAATCGACTTTGGAAGATTTGGGGGGATGTTAAAGAAACAAATAGGATACACTTTGAAAAACCCTTGAACTCCTCCTACATTTCTTTACCTGAGGGTGGAAATAGCCACTACCTGTGGGCAGTCTAATAGCTAAACTCTGAATGCTGCAGACTACTGTACAGAGCTGGATGGACACGGCTCTACAAAACAGTCACTGGCCCACTTAAGACGTGACTTTGTGGCATTTGTTCCAAGGAAAATCTCAGAAAGGATTGAAAATGGTGACTTCTTGTACTTACACAGTTGAGATTATAGTCAAGATGACGTCTTACGGCCCCTCCCAAGCCTATGGTATTTCTAAACACCAGCCTTGTAAAGAAGTAGAAAATCTACCAGCTCTGTCAGTGAGGATGCCTTTGACTGCAACCTCAAACTGGCTTAAATTATACAAAAGATTTATTCAGATATAGATTAATGAAGTCTCCAGGTAGAATGACTTCAGGATTGGCTAACTAGGCAGCTCAGTGATGTCAAAAAGGACCCAGGTTCTTTCCCTGTTTTCTCCCTGCTATCCAACTTCTAGCCTTTATCCTCAGACCACCTCCATTTATGGTACTAAGAAGACTGCTGTTCCAGTGTCATAAGACACTACAATGTGTTCCTTTCTTCTTGGTTTGTCATTTTAAAAATGAAGAAACTTTTCCCAGAAGCCTCCAGCAGATTTCCCCTCACATTCTATTGGCCATTGCTGTATCACATGTCCATACATGAACCAATCACTAGCAAAGAGACCGGTCAACATAATTTGATTCCACTCCTTAGGCTTATCCCTGCAGCTGTGAATAGTTACTTTTGCCTGAACTATATGGCAAAGGGGTGAACCCTGGAAGAAATTTTGGGCCGCAAACAAAAACAGGGGTTGGATATCAACCAAGGTGTCTGCCACATTAGCTATGAGAGCAAAAATTTGGAAGCAACTTAAATGTCCATCAGTGGGGGATGAGTTCCTTTATAAAAAGGAAAAAGTTATTGATAACCAGTATGCCAAGTACTGTCTAGACGTGCAGATATAGCAGTGAATAAAACTGCCCTTGATGGGGGGAGACAGATAGCAAATAAGTAAATGAACACCTAGGTATATCATGGCAAATTAAAATAAGTGCAGTGAAGGGAAAGACCAGGAGGACAAGAGACAGCCCAGCAAGTCCTCTCTGAGGAGGTGACATTTCAACTGAGAGATGCGAGAAGTGAGCCATGCATAAAGGAGTGGAAGAATATTTTAGCAGGAGCAAGAGGCAGTGCAAGGGCTCAGAAGCAGGAAGGGGCTTCTTGGGGTTGGGGGCAGAGGGTCAACAAGATGAGGGTGGGAAGGCCAGATTAGGCAGGGTCTTGTGGGCTTTAGTAAGGAGCTTGATTTTCATTCTAAATTCAGTGGCAAGAAACTGAAAGTTTACAAAAATATATTTATTTTAAAAACCTTTTGTAAACATTTTAAAAATTTATTTTATTGATGTATAATTGATTTACAGTGTTGTGGCAATTTCTGCTGTACAGGAAAGTGATTCAGCTATATATATATATATATATATATATATATATATATACATTCTTTTTCATGTTCCTTTCCATTACAGTTTATCACAGAATATTGAATACAGTTCCCTGTGCTATACAATAGGACCTTGTTGTTTATCCACTCTAAATATAATAGTTTGCATCTGCTAATCCCAAACTCTCAATCCATCCCCCCGCTCCCCTCCTTCCCCTTGGCAACCACAAGTCTGTTCTCTATGTCTGTGAGTCTGTTTCTGTTTTGTAGATAAGTTCGTTTGTGTCATATTTTAGATTCCACATATAAGTGATATCATATGGTATTTGTCTTTTTCTGGCTTACTTCACTTAGTATGATAATCTCTAGGTCCATCCGTGTTGCTGCAAATGGCATTATTTCATTCTCTTTTATGGCTGAGGAGTATTACGTGGTATATACATACCACATTTTCTTTATCCATTCTTCTGTCAATGGACAGGTTGTTTCCATGTCTTGGCTATTGTGAATAATGCTGCTATGAACATAGGAGTGCATGTATCTTTTTGTATTATGTTTTTGTCGGGATATATGCCCAGGAGTGGGATTGCTGGATATACGGCAACTCTATTTTGAGAAAAAACTTTTTATTTTGAAATAATTTTAGATTTACAGAAGAGTTACAAAGATAGTACAGAGAATTCCCTATATTCTCCACCCAGCTTCCCCTAATGTTAACATCTTATATAACCATAAAATTAAGAAATTAACATTGGTATAATACTATACACACTTTACTCAGATTTCATGGGTTTTTCCACCATGTAGCATGTCTTCTGTCTTTCTTAGTATGTGACAATTTCTCCCTCTTTCCTTTTTTCATGGCCTTGACATTTTGAAGAGTACTGATCAGGTATTTTGTAGAATCTCCCTCAATTTGAGTTTGTCTGCTGTTTTCTCATGCTTCAACAGAGGCTGTGAATTTGGGGAAGAATAGGAGAGGTGACATGCCTTCTCGTCACATGATTTCAGGGAGTATATGACATCAGCGTGACTTTACTGGTGATGTTTAACCAGGATCACTTGGTCAGGATGGCATCTGCCAAATCTCTCCACTGCAGAGTTACTGATTTTCCCCTTCCATGCTCTATTCTTTGGAAGCAAATCGCTAAATCCAGCTTACGCTCAAGAGGAGGGAGGAGCTGGAGCGTTTAAAGGGCAGTGACAATAAAGGATTGGATAAATAAACAATGGCCACTGTGGAATTCACATCTCTAAGTAGTGCAGACCTGGAGCTGCCAGCCCGGTGAAAGCTGTGTATCTTAAAGAAAACTGCCTTTCACCTTCCCTCCTGTTCCCTCCTGTTTATTTTCACGGTCATCTTTAAGGTGAATGCTGCACTACCTAGGATTTTGCCCTATGTCGGAGATGTTCCACTTGGCAGTTCTGGGGAGAGAGGACTTTCCTGTGTCCCCCAGTGATGGCCCCAATGGCCTGCCCTGTGTGCAGCCCTGCCACCCACCTTGCCCCATCACACACACAGTCACGGCCCAGCGAGGCTCCTGGTTTTTTTTTTGTTTTTTGTTTTTTTGCGGTATGCGGGCCTCTCACTGTTGTGGCCTCTCCCATTGCGGAGCACAGGCTCCGGACGCGCAGGCTCAGCGGCCATGGCTCACGGGCCCAGCCGCTCCGTGGCATGTGGGATCCTCCCGGACTGGGGCACGAACCCGTGTCCCCTGCATCGGCAGGCGGACTCTCAACCACTGCGCCACCAGGGAAGCCCCGAGGCTCCTGCTTTTGACCAATAATCTCTTTGGGCAGGGTGAGCAGAGGGTGTGTCTAGTGTGGTTTAGCTGAGGTTGGTGGCTCGGTGTGGAGAGCAGAGCATATCAAAGGGGAGGTGGGAAGAGGAGCCTATGAGGCATAAAACAAAATAACACGCAGCACCAGCTATTAAAAAGGAGAAAGTGGAGTGACGGAGGTATGGAAGAAAGTCCAGGTGTGTTGTTGAGTGAAAAAAGCATTTTGCAGGAACAGCTTTGTGCAGTGTGATCCCATGTATGGCTTTAAAGGTGGAAGGACAGTCCCTAGCACATAGCAGACACTCACTATTTTTTAAATGAATGAATGGTATATAGTAAAATGTTAAACTGAGGCTGGGAATATGGTGGGGAGTTTTTTTTTTTTTTCCCCTGTTGTTTTCTTTTTTGCAACATTCCTGTTATAATTTGACTTTTTAAATTATTTTTAAAAATTAAATACCACCCTGGTTTTTTTTCCTGAAGCTGATCGGTAATATCTCTCACGTTGGCCTGGTCTGAGTGGTGAATATTAATTAATGCTTCTGGTAACCATACCTCTTCTAGGAGGGCCAGGAGAACCAAATAACATATGTTCCTAAACTGGCTTCCTTTTTTCCTCCTTGGGGATGTTCTGTCACAGGCAAGTGGTAAAGGGAGCAGAGGGCTGGGAATTTGCCAGATTCAGTTCTGCATACTACTGGCACCCAAGATCTTTGCATTCCACGAGTGCTTCTACAGCAATGCAGCCAGGTCTTCCTCCTCTGTAGCCAGGGCTCAGGCCTCTTCCCACACATCAGCCATCCCCATAATTGGCTGGCCAGACACCTTGCTTTGCCTCTTCCCAGGGTCCAGGGGTGGGAGCACAGGTAGGAAAGCAGAGGCTCTGTAGTCAGACTTGTGTGATCTTGGGCATATGACTTCACCTTCTAGAGCCTCGGTTTCTTCATCTGTAAAATGGGTACAGCCACCGAGCGAGGATGAAAGGAAATAATGGATCAAAAGCACTCGGTTGGCACCAGGCTTTAAATACTCAAGTGTCAGTCACACGAGGTAGAAGCTGGTCCTATTGTTTACATCATTCTGATTACGTGGTGGAAACCCAACATCCTCTCACATGGCTAGCTTTAGGAACAGAAATGAAGTCTGAGGCCACTTGTCCCTTCCCCTTTGACTCTCCTCTCGGTATATCATTAATTAATTAACACGTTTAACAAATATTTATTGACTGCCACTCACATGCCAGATGCTGTGCTGGAAGCTTCCCGAGGGGCGTGGTGTATATGGAAATACTGATCCCCATGCTCAGGGCAGTGGGTGTGGCTGGGAGAGGACAGAGGCCTGGACCCTGGAGTGCTGCCCGTCACTGGCAAGTGACCTGCGGGTTTACCGCAGTGGAAAGCTTCTATGTGTGCCGTGACAAAGGCCAGGCGGCCTTGAAATCATGAACAAGAAGCCTCAGAACAAGGGCTCATCTCTAGGGGGGGAACAGACAGGCTGTGAACAGACAGGTGTGAACAGGTCATCACAACATGTTGCAGGAGGGCGGGAAGGAGACCAGTAAAGATCAGAGAGGACCGGGGCGAGACTGAGCGGGGAGGGGGGTGCTGGTAGCATCATTACTGTTGATGTCACTTGTGGGGAATTTTTGGTAGGAGACACTAGACTGGCTCACAAGTGCTTGAAAACCACAGTTTCCTAGAGAGACAGAAAGCCTGGCTCCTCTTCTTGGCGTTGCAGCCAACCCATTGCGTGACTTGGACAAGCTGCTTTCAGGGCCTCACCTCCCCATCCGTATGATGGAGGTGAGTGGATTGGACCAGTGATTTTTCACATTTTGATGGGTCACATACCCCTCTGGAAAGTGTCTCTCAGACAAAAAGCACAAACACACAGAAATTTATCTACAGTGTCAAAGGGCTCCCTCTACCCCGGCCCCCTACCCCTAAATCCTAGGCTAAGAAGCACCGGCTTCCATGACCTCAGATGTCCTCTCTGGGATTATGATTCTGGCACTTGTGCCTGAGTGACATGCCTACAGGGTGGGCATCCTTAGGAAGCCCTCTAGATAGGGGTTGGGACATCTTGTTTTGGGTTTAACTGCCCAAGGAGACCAGTCAGACTTGACACCAGCTGGTGTCAGGAGCAGAGAGCAGGCAGATGATGTAAAAAAGAGAAGCAGACTGGGCTAAGGGACATCAAGGTACAAACACCATGATCAATGCCAGCTGGCGCTCAGCCCAGGGGACTCGGGCAGTGAACTGGGGTGGGGGGGATACTATGTGAGAGTGAGGGGACCCTGCCCTGTTAGCAAAAGGCCGTTAGCTGCCTTTCAACTCTGACCATTTGCTGCAATGGGGAGCCCAGAGCAGCCAGCGCTTTTTAAAAGATTAATTAATTAATTATTTATTTATTTACTTTTTTGGGCTGTGTTGGATCTTTGTTGCTGTGCGTGGGCTTTCTCTAGTTGCGGCGAGCAGGGGCTACTCTTCGTTGCGGTGCGCGGGCTTCTCACGCGGTGGCTTCTCTTGTTGCATGCAGAGCACGGCTCTAGGTGCGCGGGCTTCAATAGTTGTGGCACACAGCCTCAGTAGTTGTGGTTCGAGAGCTGTAGAGCGCAGGCTCAGTAGTTGTGGCGCACGGGCTTAGGTGCTCCGTGGCATGTGGGATCTTCCCGGACCAGGGCTTGAACCCATATCCCCTGCATTGGCAGGCAGATTCTTAACAACTGCGCCACCAGGGAAGTCCCCTGCCAGCGCTTTTTATTTTTCATGAGAAGTTTTCGATCTAGGCTTGGAAACCTCTTCATTTTCAAAGAACAGCCAACAGTTTTTGAAAACACTGTGGGCTGTAGTCTGTGGTCTCCTGCCTACATGGTCCACACTTCCAGGCTAAAGACGGAGAAACTGAGGCTAAGAGGAAAGTAGACTGAGTTCTTCTATTCTCCGCTGTCCTATGAGACATATTTTCACCTCTGAGATATTGGTAACAACGTTTATCAGTGCTGCACACAGCCATTGTCGAATCCTCCAACTGCTGTTAGAAGGGCAGTGACCCCCCCGAGGTCACACTAGAGAAGGTGGCAGAGCAGGGCCCTGGGCATTGGGACCATAAGGCTCAGTTGCTCTTCCCAGCACATGGCCCTAAGAGGAGAGGCCTGCGGAAGTGGCAGTCACTTCTCAGTAAGGCCCAAGGCCCTGGCTGTGCCCACTCTCTGGGAAACGGCTCCGTCTGGATGGACACTAGTTCTTTAATCCGATTAGATCCGGCACCTCAGAGAGCCTTGGTAATCCAGGGCTGGCTGGAGCATTGCCTGGAAACTGGTCAAGCAGTAGCCTGGGGGGTTGGGAGGAACTCAGCTTATAAACATGGAGGTCCCCAGACCCTAGCCCTGCTGCCTTCCACTCCACCCGGGCTGCTGTGGCCCTGGTCTGTGCCCTCTTTGTAGTTTGCCCCTGGAAGCCCAGAGGGGAACATTCTCCCTTAAACCCTGTGTGTGCGTCTCTCCCGGAGCAGTTCTGCCGCCCCACACACCCACAAGCCACCAGACTACACTTCTGAATTCGCTGGGTTAAGCTCCCCCTCTCCCCTGTTAAGCTTCTTGTCTCTGGCCACCACAGCCCAAATAATTCCACAGGTCTGGGGAAGCAATTCCTCTTTTAATTGCAGAGGAAATGAGGAAGGCTAGCCAAGAGCAAAGTAGGGAGTGTTGTTACAATGTCATGTGGTAACGCAGCATCCTTCCTGAGATCAGTTTGAGGATGGGGCCGCAATATTTCATATGGGGTGCTGTGAAGCGGTGCTTATACCCGGGTTCCAGCCCCATCCCAATCAGTCTATGTATTCTTGCTTAAAGATCACCTACTATACTGACTTCTACAGAAGCACTAGGCGGCATCCCAGGGGAGGTGATCTTCGGATCGGGTCTGAAAGTTAGGATAGGACTTTAGCATGCAGTACACAGGCTGTGGAGGAAGGTCCACCACTTATCAGCTGTGTGGCCTTGGGTGAGTGACTTACCCTCTCTGAGCCTCGGGGGGGGGGGGTTCTCCTCTATAAAATGAGACTGATTATATCAACCTAATTTGATTGTTTTCAAGACTGTAAGTGATAATGCAGTGTCTTTGCTCAGAAGCAGTAGCTTTTGTAATGGTTTCCTAAGGCCACTTGACCTCTGTTACTCTGTGAAGGCTTTCTAGAATACTGCAGGTATTCCAACTACTGACTCCAACAGAGAACCACCTGAAGCTCTTCTCTTGCTTTGTAAATGGTGGATTTTCTGTTCAGAGTCCGAAGCCGCTCCCTCCCTCTCCACGCCCAGTGGGAGTGGAGCCAGTCAGGAGACCGGTTGCATAGTCTCTTCAGGTACAGGAAAGAAAGAGGCCAGACCCAAGGGAGAAAGAAGGTGGGGGAGGAAGGGAGCAGGGAGGGTTCCAACCCTTGCAACAGTTAAATGTTAATATAGGTGTCGGCATAGGAAGTGTCTTCTAATGACAGAAGGAAACTAGGGAGTTTTTCAATCATCTCCTGTTTAAAAGATACAGATGTATTCATAATTATCTCTTGCCTCAGGCCTTGAGGCCCAGGTGGGCTCCAGAAGGCCTGTGTTCCTGCCAGACAACAGTCCTTAAGGAAAATCATGTAGACAATTGGAATGCAGTTTATCGTGCAAAACACAATAAAACCCTGAGCTCTCTTCCTGTCTCAGAGACCCATAAATTATGAAAATTATACCTGCCCCAGGCCATGGACATATTGTTTTATTAAAGTTCCGATGAATAAACTTAAGACTCTTAAAAATGTCCTCTCAGCTTTCATCTGGCACACACCTCCATCACGGAGCTGTCTGCCGGGGTGCATTCAACGAGCTCACAATCGAACTTTGGGAGGTTGAGCTCATTTCAAGGTGCAGATTCAACAGGGTGCAGGGGCCAGCTGGGGAGCTGCAGGAGGGGCTGGGGGCCTCCTGGCCTGATGACAAAGTTGCCCAAGGGGTTCTGGTTGTCTGCCGTCAGAGCTGGGACCTCCCCCCAGCTTGCCCCCACTCTTCTGTCGGATGCGCGTCAGGATTGTGGTGCCCTCATAGGAGGTGTGTGGTTATGGGTGTGGAGAGGGTTGAAATTCTTCCCTCTTTTTTTTTTTTTAAATTCTGTCACTGGGTAGTCTTTTTATTCCATCCTGTGCTTCCTCCCCAGATTAAGTTGCTAAACCTTCAACTTTCCATTTTCCCGTCTACCCTTCAACCATGTAACTAGCAGGCATGTAACACCTTCTCCTAACCCTCAATTTCTGCATCTCTAAGAGGTAACTAACAGTGGTTTTCGGCCAAGTGTGTTCAGCGCCTGGCAAAAAGGAACCATTCACTACATGCTAAGCCACCTAAGTCATTTCATAACTGGGAACAAAGAGGAACAGGGCCGGTCAGACAGACAGACAGTGGAGGCACATGTGGAACTTTTTCTCTGGACGCTGTATCTTAAAAACAAGCTCACATTTGTTTAGCTCCCATTTCCTCAAGAGTATTTGGGTTAGTCTAAGCAGTAGAAAAAAAGTAAAACCAGGGGCAGGCCTGACCCATGTCCCCACCTATCAGGACACCCAAGACTTAAAGCCTGGTACAGTATCTGGGACTGAGCCAAGGGAAAAAAAAAAAAAACCACCTCCAAGTGTCAGTTACTTACCTTGTCAGTGAAGGGAGACGCCATCATGGAGGAGTGGGACAGGCCACAAGGTCGGGCCAAGAAGGAGCAGACAAGACCACAATGAGCAAGGACATCTTTTGTGCCTTCTTGGACAGTGACCAGGGAATTGTTGGAATGCAATGGGTTTGGAGGTCTCGAAGAGGACCCCAAGGCTTTCACAGCGACTTGGAAGACACCATAACTGGTGACCCCAGAGAAAACCAGAGCTGGACCCAGGGCTCCTGATCTCACCTCTCCCTCCAGCCCCTTCCCCCCACCATTGCTGGCTGTCGGACCCCACTTACTGGTAACAGAAAAATGTCTATTTCTCAATTCCTCTTTCAGCAAACAAGAGGTATGTGTTCACATAAAAGTCAAACGTTCCTTGTGATTGGCATATGAATCCAAAGTAGATCATCTGAGAAGTGGCTGCGTGGTCAGGAGATAGAGGGATAGATAGACGGAAGGTGCACTGGAAAGGCAGAGGCAAGTCATCTAATAGATGCAAGTCTTTAGGGGTCAGAGGGGACGGGTTTTGTGCAATATGCACCAATCTAGTGAAACAAAGGAAACTGCCAAGGGCTTTTGTGTTTGCCTTCTGTAAGCCTGTAGGTGTACGTACGCGAAAATCTGCTTGGGGGCACCAAGGCTAAAAGGAGAGTTGCAGAATTTTTGTCAGCTGGGCAGGTCAGATGAGCCTCTCCCACTTCCCAGTTTTGCTGTCCATTTGTTATCAATGTACCCTCGTGTAG
>NW_006793908.1:157271-158986 GCF_000442215.2 Lipotes vexillifer
CGTGTAGGGGAGGGCTTGCCGGAGGATTTAGCACCTGGCAGGATTCAGCTTCATAAGAAAGTGAAGCTTTCCTCCACCGACTCTCAGGTCATCCTAGAGGCAGGACAAGGGCCAGGAGCCCTCTCCCCCCGCCTCTTTGTCTGCCAGAGCTTGGCTACTCACTTCCATTTGTTCTTTGACAAACGTGGCACCTTGCTGGGTGAAGATGTTGGGAGTGTGAACACACAGACACACAGAGAAACGGCAGTCCTGTGTATATTTAACAATATATATTTATATATATATTCTAGATCAGTACATTCAGTTTTTAACTTGCTTTTTCTTCACAAACAGAAGAACTCTTACAATAGTAGACTTTCTAAAATAAATACTATTAAAATAGAGCTTCAAAATAAATATTCTATACAAAGGAAACCTTCTGTGGTAACTTTTGATGTGGGGTGAGAAGGGGTTACAGTGAAGAGAGAAAATGTGCCAGAGGGTGGGACCCTTGAACAGCTTTTGTTTGTAACATGAAACCAAACCGTGGGGCAGTGAGAAGGGAAAGCAAGATAAGACACCACACAGTTACCCACAGCCAAAAATGGCAGCCTAAGATTTGTCATCACCTGTCAAAGTAAGCAGAGGGCGTGAAAATGCTTACCGAAGGCATGAACCAGGTCAGTGAAGTTTGCGGGATGCCCTAGTGACTTGCACAGTGCCAAGTCGTGCTGCCTACACCCCACCGGACATCCCCTGGGGCAGCACAGAGACCATGAAGGTGACAGGATGTGGATGCTGGTCCCAGCCCACACTTTCCACACTTGGTCTCATCATAATCTAACCGGGCCTCGCTCGATGCCCAACAGGGATGCACGCAGACTCCAGAACGCGTAAAGAACCAGGCGCATCATGTGACGGTCTTCCATCTCAGTCAGCTGTGAAGGGCCCATATCAATAGCAGGGACTGGTCTTGACTCCTCCCAGCCAGGGACCTTCAGGAGCCTTGCTTGTACCCCATCTACCTGCGAGGGCTGGGCTCTCCTAGACCCATTTCCCAGGGTGCCGGCTGGAGTGTTGGGCCTTTACAAACCCACCCTTGAGGGGAAGCAGCCTTGGCCCCTTAGGACAAGCATCCTGGACCCAGGTTTGTGGATCCCACCCCCGGTTCCAGGCAGAACCACCAGCCACCCCAGGTTGAAAAGAAGTGGGAAGCAGCTGGCACTGTTCAAAAAAAGGTCAACACAAGGCATAATCCAGCCAAGCAAGCCGCTGGTGACAGGACACGCAACCAGCCAGAAGCAGCCACAGAAATGTGTCGTGTTTCTGAGCCTGGTCCCTCAGTGGCCCTTGACTGGCCCCCGGGGGCCATGGGCAAGCCAGTTTTCTTTTATTTTTTCTTTTTGCCAAGGAAAACATGCTGAGGGATAGCTATGCAACAAAGCTGGGTGAACCGAAGCTGAGCACACAGGACAGAGTTCTGCAGACATCCATCTAGCAGTCTAGATGCAAACCAAAAAGAACAAGCCAAAACAGGGGGAAGGGAAAAAAGAAAGCCAAAACCCAGAAAAATTCATGTTTATAACTATATACACAAAAAGTCAGGGTTCAGGAGGCTGTTTGCCAGGTAACAGGGTCTGTGTAGATAGAGACGGTGGGGTAGGGGTATATATATGTGTGTGTGTGTGTGTGTGTGTGTGTGTGTGTGTGTGTGTGTGTGTGTGTGTGTGTGTGTG
>NW_006793908.1:160006-168475 GCF_000442215.2 Lipotes vexillifer
TGTGTGTGTGTGTGTGTGTGTGTGTGTGTGTGTGTGTGTGTGTGTGTTTGTGTGTGTGTGTGTGTGTGTGTGTGTGTATGCACAGCTTATGTAAGTCAATGCTCCACAGAATGGGCGTGTAGAACTCCAAAGATCACCAAAGTGCAACTTGCCACTGGGTCAAGTTTCCCATGGAGACATTTGAGGGAGGGGCTTTGGGAAAAGTTCTGAGGTCTCACCAAGAGAGGACGTGTGCCCTCTTTTTTGGGGGTAACCTCTGCACACCTGTTCTGAGGAAAACATCTCCAGTCCCTTCAGTACACATCTGATACATTCAATTAGGATAAGTGGTTGGCTGAATGTGTTTTTTCTACCATTCCCTCTGATCTGTGCAAGTACATCCATACATCCATCACGACTGTGGCAAAGGTAGCTACAGGAATCAGCCTTAGAAAACGCAGATGCAGTATTTCATATTTGCCTTTTACAAGCCAGCATATGTTATATAAATAAAGCCTAAAATAATAAGACCCTCCCCTCCTTTCCACCAGTCAATAAATACCTACGGTTACAATTAACTTATTCTAAATCATAAGATGTTACTACTAGTCTTCAAGAAGGAAAAAAACAAAAAGTCCTTGAGAAGCACTGGGTGCATGACCATTGCAGCTACCTGCCTCCTTGCCTCCTTCCTGGAGGCTGTTCTGTTCCTACAGAACAAACTGGAAATGCTACAAACGCTGTGCCTAGTGCACTTCCAATATCACCTGGGGTAGCTTTTCTGACCCAGACTACTTTCTCTCATGGGGGGAAAGAGAGGGAGGCACAAAATACCACACTAAGCAAAAACCCCGCACAATAGCTAGGGAGGAAGGACCGGACACACTACAGCTTTTGCATGCAACAAGTACCTACCCACCGGACGAGCTGCACTTTCTGAGTCCTTTAGCACCTTGAGAGAAAGAGTTGCTACGTCTTTGGGGGCTGTTGGGAGGGGCTCATGTAGCCATGCACAGAAGCAGGGCTCAATCCCAAGAAGCCCCCGGAGAATCTTTCCCCCACCCGCATTCTTCTGACTCCCCCGCCAGGGCTTCCTAACACTAAAATAGACTCTTTTTTCATCATCTGTCTATTTACATTAAAGATACAGACACTGTACACAAAAGGCTATGACAGCAAGCAGCAGAATCAAGAGAAGAAACCCACACCCAGCTCGCCTCAACTCTCACTCTGCCAATGGGAGGTGCTGCCTCTCTTCTTTGCTGTTAAAATCGTCTTCTTGGTGGGGAGGGGATTGTGTTCCTTGAGGTTGCTCGCCCCCCAGATTTTGAAATCAGCCCTTCCTGGGGGTGGCCCAAAAGGAAGCAAGTGTTTTACTATTATTTCTTAAAACACCGATAGCATCTGGTTTAATGCTTCTATAAAAACATAATGACTGGATCCAGAGACCACAGCCTCAGACTCATTGGCAAAATGCTATTTGGTCTCGAATTTGCCGCCCTCGCCTTCTCTACCCATAAAGTTTCTGGAAAAGATCTGGGTAGAGAGAACTTGGGACACGTAGCGGGCGGGTGAGTCTGTGACCCAGTAAGAGCCGAAGGACCGTGTTATGAGTGGAACACCCCCAAGAGTTAGTGAGGGAGTTGGAAGGGAGGAAAGGTACTGTGCAGTGGTTCCTAAATCCATCCGTGGCTCCGGGCAGAGCGAGGAACGAGGGGGGCTCCCAAGTATGTACAAGAGGGATCGCCAGGGTCTACACCTTCCCCAAGATGTCGGGGCCAACCGGGGTAGAGGCTGGGAGAAGGTATAGACGGCAAAACTCCAAGGGTCTTCTTCCAAGGTCCCCTGGCCGCTCAGTTACCGGTTCCTCCCAGGCAGCCAGAGAGAATGCAAAAGAGCGGGGAGAGAGGGAGGGAGGAGGAGGGCTGGGAAGGCATTCAAGCAGCTGCAACTTCCGGATATGTGTCCACATCTGTGTTCCATCTTCTGAAAAAGAAAAATCGCCCCCAAACCACACCACGCCCCTGCCACTATCTGTTTCACACAAAGTTCCAGGACCCTGAAAAAAAGACAACCCAAAGTTCTTCATCCTTTTGGGGAAGAGAAGCACGGGTGATTGTGGTCTCTGTTTCTTCAGAAGCTGGGGGTAGGGAGTGGGCAGACTGGCAGGGTCAGCCTGAGGATGCTAAAACCTCTGGCCTCGCTGTGGTAGCCCCCTCAGGTGTGAGAAGGGAACCAAGTTTCCAGGGGGAAGCGCCGGGACTTGACCCCAGGTGTCAGAAAGGCTTGTCGGGTCTGCTGGCCTTGGCGTCCCCGGTGGCTGCCTTGCAGATGACGCTGTTCGTGTGCTTGCAGCGGCATCCGGGGCGGCGCAGGCGGTCATAGCCGCGCTGGGCCAGCTTCACGCAGCCGGTGGCGGGCAGGTAGCAGAGCAGGCAGGGCAGCACCAGGGAGAGGGCGCCCATGAAGGACCAGCGGGCGCAGCAGTTTGAGCGCGAGCAGGAGCAGGGGTGGTCGGCGCAGGAGCCCTCATCGTCCTCGTTGGTGCAGTGGTAGAAGACGCCCTGCACCAGGCACATGCAGGTGCCATAGTTGACCAGCGTCTGGGCGGAGCACAGGCACTCCTGGTTGCAGACCCAGCAGGAGGGCAACGTCCGGGGGGACGCGCACTCCTTGCACTTACACTTCCCGCAGGCCTCGCACAGCAAGAAGTGCTTGTCCAGCTCTGGGGGGACGGCCGGGCCCTTGAGGTCCAGTGGCTTGCAGTGGATGGCCTTGGGCTGGATGCGCACGGCCCTCGGGGAGGCCTGGTCAGCCACGGGCGGGGGGGCCATGTGGTCTAAGAGGCGCTGGTCAGAGGACGTACTGCTGCTGCTGCTCACAGAGCTGGGGCGCCCGCTGAAGGAGATCCAGTGGTGGGTGATGTCCTGGTCACAGCGGGCGGGTGTCAGGGCCAGCTCTGGGGCTGCACCCCGGGTCCGCTTGGGGCCGGTGGGGGGTGCCAGGCCAGGATTGTCGATGTAGTCATTCTCCACGTGGCTGGTCTTCATCTGGTCGATGGGGAGAATGGTGAGGGGGTGCTGGAGCCGGCCGTGGGCCATACGGCTGTCCAGAAGGGGCTGGACCATGACTGAGCTAGGAGTCAAGGGGACGCTCTGTGGGATCGGGGGCTCCATGGGGCCAGAGGTCCTGGGCTGTGCAGAGAAGCAGGCTTCTAGGGGCCCTGGAGTCGGGGGCGGAAGAGAGAATGGATTCCAGGCATCAGTATGTGGTCTGTTAACACCCCCCACCCCCCCCACCCCCGTCAGGTCCTTGGGAGCCCAAATGAAATGGGAACTGGAATTCCTTTGGTGGACTCTCCAGCATTATGGCTTAGATGATTAATAATGACAGCAACAACAATAGTAAGTGGTAGAAATAACTTATTCAGTACTTACTATGTGCCAGGGACTCTTCTAAGCACCATATTTATTACGTCATTGACTCTTCACAATAAACCTAAAATGTAACTACTATTATTATCCCTTTTCTAGTTACAGGAAACTAATGTTCAAAGTAACTTGTCCACAGTCACAGAAAACCGTCAGTAGCAGAACTAGGGCTCAAACCTGTGCCGTCCGAGCTCATTCTTATAACCCCCATGAATCATGCTCCTGATTTAAGACAGATACAGCTTAGCAGTTATAAACACAGGCTCTGGAGTCAGATCCAAGTTCAAATTCTCACCTCTGCCTAGCAGTGTTACTGTGAATGAGGTTCTTTAACCTCTATGCCTTAGTATTTTCATCTGTAAAATGGGTTCTTGTGAGGACTAAATGAGAAAATGCATATCTAGGACCTAGCATTTTGCCTGACACACAGCACATACTCTAATTTATCACCATCCCAGAGAGCAACAGTTTAGATTTCCTGAGCACTAATAAGCACGAGTAATAAGTACCAAGCGTTGTGCTGCGTGCTGAGGATGTGGTGACCATGACAGACAGTCCCTGTATGCTCCCATGTAGTTTATCAGCTGGATAAACAAAAGCCTTTATTTCAGATAATCACAAGAGAAGGAAGAGCTGTATCTGATGCCTGCACATCCAGGATATTAACTTATTACCACTACTTCTGAGAGCAGCAACATCTAGTGGCTAATAACCCCTGGGTAGGTGCACCTCTGACAACTTGGATGGGAAATCCTCCCGAGGGGCACTCACATCACCCATTGCCAAGTGCTGAGCTGAACATTCAGCCTAAATGCTATTTACTAGAATAGCTAAGCCAACCCTGGATCAGTTTCTAATTTCACCAAGAGAGTGCAATTTTAAGTTGGAATCCGGCCAGAGATTCAACTGCAGTGCCTGACACGGAACCCCAGGAAGTCACTTAAATCAAAGAGCGGAAACGGCTTGGTTCAAATTTAGAAAGTGCACATTGTTTTCTATTAGAAGTGCCATTTCCTCGCCTGCTGACCTTTACATTCAGAATTCGGCTGGAGATAAATTTAAAGAAATAGCAACAGAAGCCAAGACCTCTGCCCAAGGGGCCATGATTTGGAATCCCACAGAAAGATTAGACTCTGGGAAGATTCCACCGCGCTTGGGAGTGGGAGACAGAACAGATAGCCAGGGTTCGGATAAAAGGGGAAGATAACCACCTTTGCAGGGCGGGGGGTGGGGGGAGAAAAAAAAAGACCATTGGATTAACGTGCTATGGGATGGGGTTTCGGTAAATGCTTTTTCAAGACGCTAATGATGTTCTGATTTGGAGAGCTGACCCTATACCTCCGTTATTAGGTTCACCTTGCCTCAAAGGTGATACCTAAGAAGGGGATGTGGATAGGTTTCCACTTCCAGTTCTAACCCTGTATCCCTCCAGACTTGGGACACAGCTGGTCATCCCCGTATTCCAATCACAGGAGAATGACACCTGCCCCGAGTGACACAACCATACTTATCAATGTTTATAGTAAAGAATGAAGAGAGAGAAAAAAGGCATTCAGGGCAACTCTGTATTATACTTCCCCTGCTTGGAAACAACCGTTTGATCAGAAATGGTTAAATCGGGGAAGGGCCTCTTTAGATGCTTTCCAGCCTGTGTGAAATAAAGAGCTAGGTCTAGATGCAAAGTTCATGCAGTGGATGAAAGGGAGCTTATCCACAAGGTTCTCATCTGTATACTGCAAAGAAAAACGCATTAAGTCTTTTCTGCAAGGTTCATTGCTCAGTCAACTGATATTTCCCTTTCGCAAAGGCATGAACTATGGGCTCATGAACAAGGGCTCTGCTCCCACAGTCCTATCCACTTAAGAGAGATTTCTGTGCATAGTCTCTCCCATCTCAGAGGATGTCTGCCTAGAGGTAGCCTGCCTCCTGCCTCTGTGTTCCCCCCACATGTCAGGAGAGCATCGTCTTCAAAGAAGAGACTTCCCCATGGCAGAGTTAGACTTAAGTGTCTGGCAGGTCTGCCACCAAGAAATAGTCATCTGCCAAGGCAGCCTCCTTTGGGGATCCTGGGGTCAGGGCTGGATGGGGGGGATGTTAGTTAAGCATTCAGAGAGAGGAGTTTTTCCAAGGATCAAGTTGGCCATGGGGCAGAACTTCAGGGGATGCTACCTCAGACCACTTTATTCTTTGCAGGCACTCCAAAGCCTTGCTTCTAGAATAAGTGGGTTTGGGGTCAAGAGAAGGTTAGGAGCCACGGGCCCCAGACCTTTGCCTGGAGGAAAAGGTGCGACTAGGCAGAAGAATGGAAAATGCTGACAGAGGCACAGGAGGCAACTCTGGCGCCAGCCAAGAGGTGTCTCAGCCAGAACCCCCCAACCAGGACAAAGACAACGCGATTCCCTTATTCCAGAAGCTCAGGTCACAAATACTCAGGGTCCTGCCAACAGAACGTCAGTGGTAGTTTGAAGGTTGTATTCCCCCATGTAGTTGGGCTTTTTGCCTCTTAGGACTAGGATTGGGACTGGCCATGCTGTGGGTACTCCCTCCCCCATACAGTTTATCCTCTCTCCTTCCCCTGGTTCTATTCCTGGGGTTCTGTAAGAATGGGCACACTTTCTATGGAGGAAGCAAAAGGCATGGGCAATGCTTGGGGATTTTAATAGGCCCCGGAATCACAAGGCAGATTCATGGAAAAAGTCCCATGGAAAAGTCCCACCAGGAAGCCAGGGTGGGAGCAGTGCCTGCAGGCGATGGGGATATTGGCATTAGCAGGCTCCCATCACCCTCCAGAGGCAGCTGTCAACATCTGGGCCTGCACTCAGGGCCAGACATGGGAGTGGGAGCTCAGTCCACGATGACTCAGCTCTCTTGGGACACGCTGCATCCAAGATGGCTCCAGCAGGCATATTCTAAAATGCATCTTCCCTATCATAACCCTGATGGAAGATGCCTTCCGGCCACCAGGGGCTCAGAGTTGTACCACTCCAACCTTCTCAGGCTTCATGGCCTCACCTCCCAATTAGCCGGGACCCTCCGCAGGAGGGTGGAATTCATTTGGCTGACAAGAAAAACAACTTCCTGATAGCCTGTTTGATAACCCCTCAACGCAGCTAAATGGTGTCTCAAAAACCCCCCAAGTCCTCGGCTTAGAAGAATGATCTCTACTCACTGGGACACACCCACCCTCCAGTCTGAGCAACGCTGCCGAACTTAAGTGCAGTTTAATATGTACTCTGCTTCCCCTGCAAGGAAGGAAGAGATTTATAATACAAATAGGAGAGAGGAGGCTTTGCCTCATTTAGGCTGTTTGGGAGACTGATGGCCAATTTGGAAGACTGTGGACAGAGAAAAAAAGCCAGCAGTCCACTTAGCCAGAGACGCACCTCTATCGAATTTTCGGTGGCAGCCTTATGGATCAGCATGAGGAAGGGAAACTTTTACTTCCGTTCCAACCTTCTAATAATAATAATAATAATTAATAATTAGAGGAGGGCTTCCCTGGTGGTGCAGTGGTTGAGAGTACGCCTGCCGATGCAGGGGACACGGGTTTGTGCCCCGGTCTGGGAGGATCCCACATGCCGCGGAGTGGCTGGGCCCGTGAGCCATGGCCGCTGAGCCTGCGTGTCCGGAGCCTGTGCTCTGCAGCGGGAGAGGCCGCAACAGTGAGAAGCCCGCATACCACAAAAAAATAAAAAAATTTAAAAATAAAAAATTAGGGGAGCAGCAAGCATTTATGAAACATTTCTTGGTGTCAAGCTCTGTGCTAAATCCTCAATTATTTTCTCCTTCAATCCTCACCATCCCCTTGGAGGATAATACCCATTTTGCAGAGAAAGAAATGGAAGAACAAAGGGTCATAGAGCAGGCAAGTGGTCAGGGCAGGATTCGAACCCAGGTAGCAGAGGCTCCAGAGGCTGCAACTTCAGCCCTGTGACCCTGACTTGCAATAACTTCTGGGTGTCCACGGAAGGGCACGGAAGCACCCTTCTCTCTTATAGCCATGAACTCCGCCAGTCTCCCAGGTCTGCCACCAGCCCTCAGGGAATGTCATCGGGCCATCTTCGGGTTCTTACCCAACCAGCCTGAAAATGAAGCCAGACAGGGCTGACATCAGACTGGCCCCCAGTTAGGGGAATTTTCAGTGTGGAAAGCAGAGGCTGGGGGTTTGAAATCTGTCATTAAAGGAAGGGTCAGAGCGCAAGACATCTTCACTTCCATTTTCTTTGGCATCCCTTTTGTCAACTCACACACCCACATTTTTCTAAGAGTTTTCATTTTTAGTTTTCTTAAGGTTGAATGGGTCTCATTTGTAGGATCTCACCACAAAGCAGTCCCTAAAAGGAAAGCCTAGAGTGGGCGGGAATCCCGTCTCCTCCCACCTATAAAGCTGAACTTAAGGGTCCCTAGGGCACGTTCATGGATGCGGCTTCCTGGTCCAGGTCTGTGGGGAAGGGAAGGAGGAGCTAGGGTAAAAGGAAGGCAGAAGAGAGTCCTAGAATACTGAATCAGCAGGATATCGAAAAGCCCAGAGCACACTGCCCTGTATTTGCGGCTTCGTCTGTGAGCCTGACATTGCATGTGTACCTGTGGGGAAGGGCTGAGCATCAAGGCGGCAGACAGCTCAATGCAGGCTGGCTGGAAAGAATCAAGAGGCACATTAAATGTCTGTTCCACCCAGCCACCCCTTCCCCTGGACTTATCCCAGGGAGAGGAGTTGGGAAATATTAGGAAAACCTGACAGTTGTACTTTGAAAACTACAGGTCAGCTAATGCCAAACTGGCAAGGGGCTCTGAATGAAAGGGCAGTTTCTGCACTGCCCCATTCAGTCCCAGCAGGTGCCTTCAGGGAAGGCTGTTTAAGCCCTTTAACAGCTCAGAGAAAAAGGTCTCTAGGCTTCATGAGAGACCGCCCACCACTATCTACCACTCTCGCTGGGGTTCTTTGGGACAACACTCCAGTTTAGTTCATTAAGCTCCAACTAAATAATGACTTATTGCTTCAAAAAGACTTTTTAAAGGCGGGGAAGGGAGATGAGGGAAGCCAGGGACTTGCCTTCCC
>NW_006793908.1:168509-175375 GCF_000442215.2 Lipotes vexillifer
AGCCAGGGACTTGCCTGCCCTACACCCCACTGAGGGAGACAATTTCTGCTGCAAATAAAGCATTTAGGCAGCTGGATTTGCCTGAGAAACCTTGCTCCTCCCTGCCACCCACCACTAGCACTAAGGAGCTGACCTCTGGTCATAACCTGTCAGAGATCACAAAAGCAGCTGCTTTTCCTCACGTTGTCCCATCCCCAGTTATCAGTTCCCAACCCTTTTCTCTTCTTTTTCCACAACGAGCTGAGCTCCAAAGCCCCAGTGCTAGGGTGAGTGGGAGAGGTCTTGCTGTACTATGGCTCTGGGCTATTCTAACCGGCTACAAATTTTGGCTTCGATGTATTCCCCTCAGAATTGTTGTCTGCTCAGATCCCCTTAAAGAGGGATTAGAAGTCAAGAGTGAGAAAAGAATGGGGCTAGAAGAAGTCTCTTAACTACTGGTACAGTTGGGGAACCACTGGCCCACATCAAAGTTTGGGATGGGGGACCAGAAATCTAAACCCCAGGGGAGGACCCCCCTCTCAGTGACACCAAGATCATTTTATTTGACTCACCACCATCCACTAAGAATTGGACTTACAATAATAGACGTTAGCTTACTCCTGGGATGGGGCAGGAAATGACTCCTCCTTCCCCCCCAACCAGAAAGAGACAAGGGAAACCACTTTTCTGCAAATGGCCACCTGCCCCAGAAGGGCCCCTTCCCTCCTCCGTGAGATCCAGCACATCTGTGCTCCCTCCCCGGTGCCCTTGCTTCCTCCACCGACTGTCCTTGGAAAGAACAATCGTGATCACAGCTGATCGGTGGAGCCTCTTAAACCCAGCCACATGTCCCGGATACATCCCCAGCCCTGTCAGCTGTCCGGATCTGCAGGGTGGCCCCAGGCCCCCTCGAGAGCTAAGCATCCTCCGCCTCTTACATCACACAGCACCCCACATCTCCTGTGCAGGAAGGGGCTCCCTTACAACCAAGCCCTCCTTGCTAGGCACCCAGCAGTAACAAGGGGCACAGCCCCAGCCCTGCACACTTGCTAGCTGCTCAGCTGGCCCTGGCCCCTCGGGAGGAGTTTCTTCTCCCCACTCTGCAGATGGGGAGACTAAGGCCCAAGCTTAGCACATTTCCTAGCCCCTCATCTGCTTTGACCCAGCCCCTACCTTGGTCTGGAAGAGGTAATACAGTCTTCGGTTATGTTGCCCTTCATCACCTTCCTTTGGCTCTTTTGAGAGAGTAAAAATATATTCCAATGGGTCATTGCTTTCCCTTCTGTCAGGTGGACCCAAGTTGACCATGAGATGGAACCTTCTCCACTCTTGCCATGTCGACATCCTAAATCCAAAATTTTTTATTCTATCCCTAGATCCTGAGGTTTTCCTCACAAGGGAACTTCCACCTCAGTAGGGCCCAGATGACAGACAACTCTGGATGCAGAACCACATTGAAGGCCGTAACTTTCTAAGAACACTGACCTTCTCTGAAGAGAAGGGGCTCCTCTCTAATAAGCCTCCTGGTACCATCACCCGGGCCCTACCCAAGACGATGGCCGGGGAAAGACAAATACTCGTGGGGGCTGGAAGGTGTCACATGAAGGGACTAATAGCATTAGACGTCGGAAGAGAATCCCACACAAAGGATTTATACTTTGGTGATACCAAAGTATTCAACCCCAGAGCAACACACCTCAAGGGCCATTTCTGGAGGTGTTAACGGGTGTTTTTCCCTCCCTTAGTTTTAAAATCACTGACTTTCAAATTCTGCACTGAAAGGCTGCCTTCATTTGTTTTTCAATTCAGCCAAATCTCTGGGCAGAGGCAATGTCAGGTTTACCAGAGTTGGGGGGGTGGAGTTCCAAAGAGCCCGTCTCTCCACCTATTCTGGAAGGATGAAAACAAAAATGACATCTGCGAGCTCCAAATGCCCCCAGCCTCTGCCCTGCTTTAACCAGGAATCATACTATTCCACGTGATCAGTCTCTGCCCACTTCACCCTACCAAAGCTTTAAGGAGATGCTGCCATTTCAGAGGGTAATTTGGTAAAGGTCATGGGAATGAGCAGGAGAGCACTTACTCTAGAGCTCAGAATCTACGAAGGAAGATAACCAAGAGACGTCTTTAAAGTCTTCCTCATCAAGCTGACCAACATTTGTCCAACAAGGAGATTTTAGAAATCTGCCACCAAAATGCCCCCTACCCAGTACTGGCCACGCAGCTCAGTTGGTCAGGATGTGCACTGCTCATATTAGAATTCGTCTGGAGCCTTCTGGCAAGTGAGGACCCTTCCAAGGGCTAGGAAAGACAGAAAATTTGATTTTACACTGGACACATCTACAACTTCTTTCCCACCCTTCTGCTGAAAGAGAGAGGAGACAGAGAAGGAGAGAGGGCTGGGGCGGGGAGAGAGAGAGTTAGGTGTGGGGGGCATTGTCAATGGCTGCCCTCCCTTTCCTAGTCCTCCCCACACCCACACACTAAGGGAAAAACTGAAACTTTCAGATGTTTATGCTCCATTCGTATGAAGATCCGGGGGAACTCTAAACATTGTGAAATCACCAGTGCAATATTGGGTAGGGCCTCAGGCCAGACCGAGCTTATTAAGAGATTGATAAACCCACATTTCCTAAATGCTCTGGGCCTTCACCTGCCAGCTTTGTATCCCCCAAGAGGCTGAGAGAGACTGGAGAGCCTTGGTCAGCTAACCAGACAGAGATGCACTTGCTCTCACCCCTCCCCAAACTGGAGAGAATCATGCCACTGATTTGGAAGCAGGAAAGAGGGGGTTCACACTGGGTCTGGGTGCCCCACCGAACCCACAACCTTCCTTTCATCGCGAATCACGCTGGGGTTGGCGGGGGGAAGTGGTCTCTGAGCCTTGATGGGCCAGACGGCAGCCTTCTGCCCTCATCCAGGCCTGGCAATATGGATACCCATCCAGCAGCTAGTACAAGAGGCAGCCAGCAGCTCTTCCCTCTGCCCACCATCCAGCCCCTCCAGCCCAGTTCGCTTCTCCCGTCCATCGCTCAGCCCATCAAGCCATGCAACCATTTTCCGCCTCTCCTGCCTCCTCTGCCCACAACCCCCAGCCCCCAATCAAAGAAAATTGAGAAACCGTCTTCTTGCACAAGAGCAGCTACTGTCTAAATGTTTTTTGATCGTCTGTATGGAGAGGAAACTGGGCAAAGCCCTGGTCCCAGTGATGGAGCCAAGCTCCAGCTGTCCTGGCTGGCCAAATTTGCCCTCACCCCCCTTCATTGCCCCCATAGGCTTGGCGATTCAGAATTTTCAGAACGTACCGTCTCTATCCTTCTCTCTTCTCGGTGATGTCAAGCCTGGTACCACCAAGAAGGAAGGAGAGAAAGCGGGAGCCTTATCTCTCCTACGCACGCAGCCTCTTCCTCCAGCTCCCACACGCCCGGCGTTATGGAAACGCACCTTCAGCCCCTACCACAGCCCCAGCGCGGCCCAGGGGCCCCGGGACCTGGCACAGCTCGGTGCCCGGAGATAGGGAGGCACGAGGAGGCCGAGGAGCCTCGGGCCCTGCAGAGGCCGGGGAAGGAAAAGGCAACTGCAAGGCAGCCGCACAGCATAAAATGCGGCAGCAGAGCAAAGGTCAGACGGCAAGGAACCGCCTCGCCAAAGCGAGAGAGAGCAGAAATGCCCTGTCCCGGCCAGCCCCGCGCTGACCATCGAGGGGGAGGCAGAAGGGAAGAAAACCCAGTCCCTTACGGCTCCGAAGGGGAAAGAAAAACCTACGTCGAGCATAGGCCGCTGCGGCGGGCTGGGGAGATCTACGGCAGAGCTGGCACCGTGGGCAGCGAGCCCGGGGTGGGCGAGCCGCCCAGGGCGAGGGCGCCCGCCGGACCCAAGAGGTGGCTCCTGACGGAGCCTAGAGCCGCCTGTTACAGCGCCCGAGGCCGGTGGTGGCAGGGGGAAAAAAGCCAGGCCAGAAGCAAACTCCCGGGACACGCACGGAGCTTCCGAGTGGTAGAGAGTGGGGAAGCTGTGCTTGGCAGTGCCCGGGGGTCGGGAACGCCGGTGCCAAGCTGTGAACACCCCCGGCGCCTTGCCGGCCCAGCCGAGGGCGTCAGGGAGCTGCGGCGCACCGCAGCGGCTCCAGGAGGCGCAGGGAGAGGGAAGGAACACTGAGGCGCGCCTAGAAATAGCGCACCATTTGCCCCAGCCCGAGGGGGAGTCGCGTCGCGACTCAGAGAGGGGCAGCTTCACATCCCGAAGCCGGTCGGGGACTTACTTTGAGGAGCCGCAGAGTCACAAGCATTGCTCCACGTCTGTGTGAATTCCCGAACCCCAGTGGGTCTGACGCCGCTGTCCTCGCAGACGCCGGCCGGAGGAACCGGCACTGGTCCCTGCGCTGCTCAGCGCCAGCACCGCGCTGTCAGCCCCTCTTGCTGCCTCCGCGGCGATATTGCAACCACTGCCTGGGAAAATGGCTTTTTTATGAATGGGAGGGAAGGGAGCTCCTGTGCGCACGCGCGCCGTTCGCGATTCTATGAATGGGTGGGCACAAGAGACCCCGCGCGCGCATGCGCCGCGCTCCTTTTTTTTTTTATGAATGGGGGGCCGGAAAAGAACTTAACCCGTGATTGCTGGGGCTGGCTCTCGCGCTCCTCCAGGGGCCGTCGTTCTTTTACAAAGAGGGGTGGAGGTTGTTGTTGCCTTTTTTTTTTTTTTTTTGTTTTTTTTTCTGATTTGGGAAAAAAAGATTTAGGTAGCATCCCCATTCCTTATTTTTTTTTTTTTTTTTTTTTCCTTTATGAATGGAGGGCGGCGGCGACTGCTGCAGCTGGCTCAGCTGCGCGGGCTGTACCCCCTCCCAGCCTGCGAGAGGAGGTAAAGGCCACCTTCACGCCACTGCGGGCCTGGGCTGGAACCGTCAGTGTTGCTGGGGGGCGGGGGGGCACTGCGGCCTCAGGATCCTGGGCTGAGAGCTGGGTGGGGGAGGACACACCTAGATCTAGGGATTTCTACCCGCCGCAGGCAGTCGGGAGGGCGGGGGAACGGGAAGACCCCTGCTGAGGGCCTTCTCTTTCTCTAGACTACGGGCGTCGGGGGCGAGGGGTCTCGAAGCTGTGTTTACCAAAAATTAAGAAAATGTCAAACGTCCATATCAAAGAAGGGCGGAGTGGGGATTGCTGAGTGAATCTGGTTCCTTTCCTGAGGCTGAGTCTCCCTTGAGTAAGCGCAGACCACCCCTCCCCCCATATCTTGGGTGTGGACAGCGACTGGGCCGAGGCCTCTTCCGGCTCTAGTACCCCCCAGGGTGATACTGGCTACTCAGCTAGAGACCTGGCTCTCGCCTGGCAGCGCCCCCTTCCCCCCCACTCCAGGGTAATGTCTACAGTGCTCCGGCGTCCGCCCGCCCTCAGCTGCCCTGGTTAGTGCTCCCCTCTCCGTGCGTTTCCCAGCCCTCACGGGATGCGGGCCTGAGGTCCCTGTGTCCTCCGAAGGCCACAGCCCTTTGCTGCTGTAGGCGCCTCTCCCCAGCCACCCCTACTTGCGCCCCTCCGGGGAAGCGGGAGCGGCCGAGAATTGGCCAGGTGGATGGGTGGAGCCGTCCGCGCCGAGGATGCTGCCGGGGTGGCCACGGGATTAAATAACAACAGAGCTCTTGAGCCGCAGAGGAAATGGGAATGGCCGGGATCTTTTCTTTGCAGTTAATGATGGGGCGGCGGGGGCGGGGGGAGCGCATCAACCCTGGGCGGTGAAAAGAAAAGCCCCCGCCATTAGGCCTGACTCCGGGAAGGCGGGGAGCCCTCGCAGCAGGCCCAGCTCCGCCCAGGAACGGAGGAGGCTGTAGCCTCCGGGGAGTCCGGGGTAGGGGATGGCTTTGATGCGGGATAAGAGCTGGGCCAGGGTCTGAACCCCCTGTAAGGTTTGTCTTGATGGTGTTTTCGCTTCACGGGGAGGTTGTGAGGCAGGTTTTTTCTTCCTACGCCACCATAGATCTGCGCTTGGCTGTTGTCAAGGGAGCCGATGAAAGTCTTCCAGCCCAGGCCAGAGGTCTGCCCTTGGGCTGGATCTGGGGCTGGGGCTGGTGCTGGCGCTCTGGAGACAGGCAGAGGGAGAGACATTTTGCAAACCCAGACCAGAACCCAAGGTCACCGAGTCCAGGCTAAAATGGCTTCTCGCTACTCAAACGCACCTTTGCAGTGTGAATTCCTTACTCAGCTCCTGGGGGCAGAGCAGGCTCTCCCCCTACGAAAGCTCAGTCTTCCTTTCAGGGCCAAGACCTTACTTAATGCCAAGAGAAAAACTCTTTACTAGGACAATAGAGTATTTTACAGTTGTTCAGGTCTTCCCTTTACAGGCATCCAAGCTCAATATCATTATTCCTATTTGTCAGATGTAGAAATTGAGGCCAAGGGTCTTGCACCAGATAAATGAAAGATCTAATAAATGGTGGTGCTGATTTTCTAGATCTTTGCAACCCGGATCTTTCTACTTTGCTACCACCCCATCTTCATATCACAAGCCTAAAAACTTGTTTCTTGCAAGTCACTTAAGCATGTTAAACAAGGAAAGTTGGAGCAGTGATTTTCCAGCCAGTGGTTGCTCATGGGCCTTGCTGGAACAAGTCAAAGGATGGGAATAAGGAAATCCTTTCTAAACTATGGAAGAAAGTCAAGATGAGGTAGGGGGTGGCTGTCCTGTGTCCTTAATTAGAGGAATTAGCCAAGAGACAGTGTTCCTTCCATTCCTGGTCTGTTCTCAGCTTTCCTGAAGGAGAAGTGAGGGGACCCCAGCTCTGGTGGGGCTCCATGAAGGAGCCCCCAGTCCTGAGCTGGGAGGAGTCTCTGATGCCTGAGAAGACTGTGACTCGGTGTCTGGGAGGGCACTGGGGACCATATTCCGCTCTT
>NW_006793908.1:175392-176112 GCF_000442215.2 Lipotes vexillifer
CTTCCTTGGAACCTAAAGAGAGGAGAGGCTTAGGGGTAACTGTTATGAGAAATCCATCCATCCATCCAGTCAGTCATTCATATATTCTGCCCTGGGGCCTGCCCTGACTCTGAGGCCTTGGTAGTGAGAGACAGATAGCCCTCCCTGCCCTAGTGAAGCTCACAATTTGGGGGGAAGACAGACTATGCAATTTGAGTCTATGATAAGTGCTAGGGGAGAGATGGAAGCAGGATCTGAGGGTATGGGGAGAGCTGCGAAGGACCTGATTTTAATTTGGGCATCAGGGGGTCTCTTTCTGACAGGGGCCTGTGGTTATGAGTTGAGACTTGGAGACTGGGAAGGCGTGACCTGAGGGAGGATGAGGGGACAGGTGGGGAGGCGTCTGCATGAGGAAAGGCTGACGATGAAGGTTACTGTGGGGAGGCATCTCTGTGGCCGACACCCTCTGATTGTTTGTGTTTTAACCCTGTCTGCAGCCCAGGGGCCAGAGGTTGGGGGAGAGGGGACAGAGTGAAAGATGGTGGGGAATGCAAAACATTTGTGCCTTCACAGTTTAATGGTACCACCTTCATTCTTTGGATTGAGTGGCTGGTAGGCCTGTGCTGGATTTTTTTTTTTTTTTTCCTACTTCCTGTGACTTTGTTCATTCCAAAGCTGCCCTGTCTCTTCCCCAGGTATAACTCTTCTGCTGGAGGTGGACCCTAACAGCCCTGCATTCCT
>NW_006793908.1:176165-183644 GCF_000442215.2 Lipotes vexillifer
CCGGCCCTGCTTTCCTGCCTGTGCTAATTATAGTCGTTTCACCCTATCACCACTACCAGATCATGTATAGGGGAGTCCAGTGGCTTCAGTTCTGGGCTTTGCCCTCTCATCAAGCTGGGAGCTGAGTGCAGTGGGAGTGAGGAGAGGCAGGAATTCTAATTCAGTGGCAGACATTTATGGAGCATTTACTGTGTGCCATTCCTGTGCTCGGCCTGTTTTCATATGTCATGCAGCTTTAAAAAGCTGTGCTCTCGGTCTTATCTTCCCTCCTTTTCAGATAAGAAGTCACAGGCTCTGTTTTAATTATTTACTAATTCCACAAAACATTATTATACACCTCCTATGCATCAGGCACAGTGCCACGTATTGGGTTTACAGTGATAGATGCTATTTTTGTCCATATAGAGCTTACAGTCAGTGGTGACACCATGGTGTCACATATAATCTTCATCAGCACCCTCATTTATTTCTGTATTCAATGGACCTTTCTCACCCTTATATCAAATAGGAAGCACTGGAACCAAGCCCCCCAATACAAGTAAATGACCTGCCGCTACCTATATGGAAACTCTGGAACTGCTACTGTCTATATAGTCAGGAGGGGAGAGAGATGTTAAACAAATAATGATTTGTTTCCAAGAATTATTTAATTACATTAACATCAGTGGTGCATTAGAGAGTACAGGAGAGCAAAGGAGGGGCCACAGCCTGGGGGCCCTGGAGAAGTTTCCCTGCATTTTGCATTTGCAGAATGCAGACTCAGCCAGGCAAGGGGTGGCAGAAGGAAACTTGGAGAGTGCTAGTGCAAGCGAAGATAGCCAGGGCGATGTGTCAGACCCGAGGTTAGAACTCTGTTCTGGCAGTAGCCCCTAGGCTTTCTGGCTCATTGTGTTCAGGTGTTTCAGCTTTGGAGCCTGGAGAACTTGAAAGACAGATGTACAAACACTGACCGCAGACAGCTGGGGTTCAATCTCACCTTTACAAGCTCCACAGCCTTGGACAAGTTACGCAAACTTAATGTGCCTCAGTTTCCTCCTCTGTCATATGAAAACTAATAGTAGTACTTACCAAAAAGGTCTGAGTGGACCTTGAATGGAATAATGCACATAAAGCCCTTGGAACAGCGTCTAGGTGCTGAATACACGTTTCGATGATTATTCAACATACCCAGCCATTTTGATGAATGGGAATAAGTTAGAATTTTAAGAGAAGCCTCTTTATCTGTGTGCGTCAAAACTTCAGAAAGTGAAAAACACTCTCAAATGCAAACAAAGTTTTCTTTATCAAGAAATAGTTCAAACAGTCATACTGTGCTGTCATTGATGCTTTAACTAGTACAGTTTTTGCAGGATAAAAGTTATATTTTTAATGGTGTGACTGGGTATCTTAAATAGTTCACCAAAGAGTTGATTTTAGATGCTTGGATTTCAGTGGTAGCAGATATTGTGATATAAAGCTGGGAATGATGATTCTCTTGTATCAGTATTGGCAGGGTGGTTGTTAAACACTTGGTGACTTTACATAATTCTTAATCTCTTCAGATCTCTGTTGTAAAAAGGGGGAAAGTCATAATATCTGCTTCAGGGGATTATCATGAGCCCTAAAGGGCAAGATATTTTTCAAGTAATCTAGCTCAGAGCCAAGTGCACAGCTAGTTTTGAGGTCCCTCTAATTGCTCTGTGTAATAGGGAAATTTTGAAGATTTTTAGTTTGGTTACAATAATACAGGTCACTAGCTTCCTCTTCCCGCATTCTTCCTCCAAGACCCTTGGTTTTCACTCTTTGCTGAACAGGGCCGTGGAAGATTATGCAAAAGAAGCTTTCCTGAAGACCTCACATAGTCCAGAGTGGTTTCCTCATAGGTGTGACTATAAAGTCAGATTTGCATTGTTTCAGTTTTGGCTACTGAATCAAGATTTTTATGAATGTATTTAAATGGCACAGTCCAAATTTGCACTAGTTCACATAAAATGAAGCACACTGCTCATTTCAGATGTGGGAGCTAAATCCAGAGCAACCACTGAGAGCAGTAGGAAGAGAAGGAGAAAAAAATAAAAGATCAAGAGGAGCTCTTTTGGTCATTGCTTGCAAATCACAGAAATTCCCTGGTAATCTTGAAAACTCAGCTGATGCAGTGATTGGTGAGCTATGACTTTGGGAATGGACATATTTAGACTTTGCCCAAAGACTGCCACTTAATTGTTGATGGATCTCGGGTGAGTTACTGATCCTTTAGACTCTCGATATTATATATTTAATGGGCATGATAATTCTACTCCATAGGGTGGTTCAGTAAATACCTCATAAGTGTCTGTGTCCTTCATACAACAGAATGGGGACCCTGAGAGAAGCACAGGGATAAGGAAGGGATATGTGGACTCTGGAGGGGTCAGCAGTTTTTTGGAGGCTGAACTTGGCTTTCACGTTCCATGAGAGGGATGGGGGTTGCGTGCTTCTTTCTGACTTGACTTGTGATTTGGGCCACCCTTTCTCCCCTGGCCTCCATTCATGCCATTTCATTTGGTCAGTCATTCATTGGCTGATTCATTCAGCCAATATTTAAGCAGCTTCTAGGTACTAGGCACCATCCCAGGCCCTGAGGGTACAACAGTGAACAAGTTATAGGAATCTCCTGCTCTCATATACCTTAGTCCAATGAGGGAAGCAAATAATAAAAAGTAAAGACCCAAATAATAACGTAAATTCAGATGTTGGTCAAATCCATGAAGGGGATAATAAAGGGATGTGACAGTGATTGGGGAATGATCTTTAAGGAGGTCAGGAAGAGCCTCTCTAGGAAGTCTGAAGGCTGAAGAACGGGAACCTTGCAAATGTCCAGGAAGGAGGCCACAGTGAGTGCCAAGAGCAGGGCAGGTGTGACCTGGTGTGTTCCAGGACCACTGACACCTTGGGCCTGAGGCTGGAGAGGCTCATCTCTGCTTGAGGACATTCAGGCCTCCTCCAGCTGACTTACACTACACCAGGGCTGGCTGGACTCCGGACCCCGGGGTACACGACCACGTGCACCAGCCTCAGGCCCTGGGGAAGAATTTACAACCATCCTGGGCCTGTTTACCACCTGCCAAAGAGCCCTTGGAAGGCACAGGCTCTTTCTCTTGACTAGTTTTTTCAGAGCCACGTATAATACAAAGCAATTAAACTGGGCAGGATTTATTTTTTCTTAAGTAATCCTCGCATTGAAGTATAACATTTTAGTTGGGCCGTGTGTGAAGTTCCTAATATGCAGCGACTTTTCACGGACAAAGTGGCATTTCATATGATTCAACATAAATATATTGTTTTACAACATAAAAGTGTACAAATTAGAAGTATATAACTGAATTAATTTTCATGAACTGAACACAACTGTAGACCTAGTGTCCAGGTCAAGAAACCAAACATTACCCAATTCGGGAAGCCCCACTCATGCTCTTCCCATCCCAGACCACCACCATGCCCCACCTCCACCCATAAGGGTAGTCACTATTTTGACTTTTAGCAACATAGATTAACATAGTCTATTTTTAAAAATCTTTCTTTAAAGGGAATTATACAGCAGATACTTTTTTTTCTTGATGAGATTCAGCCATGTTGTTGCATGTAGTTGTACTTTCTTTTTTGTTGCTGTATAATATTCCATTTTATGACTATACTACAATGTGTTTATTTTTTAATTTTTAAAAATGTTTTGGCCGTGCCATCCAGCATGTGGGAATCTTAGTTCCCCAACCAGGGATCAGACCCACGCCCCCTGCATTGGAAGTGTGGAGTCTTAACCACTGGACCACCAGGGAAGTCCCTACAATGTGTTTATTCATTCTGCTCGATGGACATTTAGATTGTTCCAAGCATTTGGTTTTAAGAATGCTGCTTCTGTGAACATTCTTGTACATGGCTTTTGGTTGAACACATTAATATATCTGTGGATATAAACTGAGGGCTGGGTCAGTGTTAGTATTTCCAAACAGTTATCCAAAGCGGTTGTACCAGTTCATACTCTCTGCACTGCTTTATTCAATGCCTCCTTGCTGCCTAGCTCTTGGGCCAGGTTCAATGTAAAGAATGAATATGGGGGGCTTCTCTGGTGGCACAGTGGTTGAGTCCACCTGCCATTGCAGAGGACACGGGTTTGAGCCCTGGTCCGGGAAGATCCCACGTGCCGTGGAGCAACTAGGCCCATGCGCCGCAACTACTGAGCCTGCACTCTAGAACCCGCAAGCCACAACTGCTGAGGCCCGCATGCCACAACTACTGAAGCCCACGTGCCTAGAGCCCGTGTTCTGCAACAGGAGAGGCCACCACAATGAAAGGCCTGTGCACCTCAACGAAGAGTAGCCCCCACTCGCCACAACTAGAGAAAGCCTGCGCGCAGCATGGAAGGCCCAACACAGCCAAAAGTAAATTAATTAAATAAAAAAAATTTTTTTTTAATTTACCATTTCTTTGAAAGAAAAAAAAAAAAAGAACGGGGCTTCCCTGGTGGTGCAGTGGTTGAGAGTCCTCCTGCCGTTGCAGGGGATACGGGTTCGTGCCCCGATCCGGGAAGATCTCACATGCCATGGAGCGGCTGGGCCCGTGGGCCATGGCCGCTGAACCTGTGCGTCCGGAGCCTGTGCTCCGCAACGGGAGAGGCCACAACAGTGAGAGGCCCGCGTACCGCAAAAAAAAAAAAAAAAAGAAAAAGAAAAAAGAATGAATATGGGGGTAGTAGTGGGGAGGATACATGACAGGATTCATGGGATGAATCTCAGTTTCTGTAGTGATTAAGAGCACAAGTCCTGGAGCAGCTAGGCCTGGTTTCGATTGTTACTCTTCTCTATTTACCCTCTGCCTCTGTGACCTTGGGCATGTCACCCAATGTCACTAGACCTCAGGCCCTTCATCTACAAAATGGCATAAGTATAGTGGCTCTTATTGCACAGTGTCTGTCACCCATTTTTTTTTACTTTAGAAATGTTTGTGGAAAGCCTGAAGTGTACTAGGCTCTGTTCTGGGCACTGAGAATTCAAGAGTGAACAAGATAGATGGGACTTTGCTCTCATGGAATGTATGTTCTAGTTAGGGGAGACAGATAATAGTGGAGCTAACAAAAAATTAAGATAATTTCAGATAGCAAAACATGCTATGGCAGCAGTAAAACAGGGTGCGGTGATGGAGCAATAGGGTGAGGGGGGTAGGGGAGTCAGGGAGGTAGTGACTGAACTGAGACCCACGTGACCAGCAGGAGGCAGCCATGCGTGGATCTGAGGGATGAGCACTTCAGGCAGAAGGGCTAGCTGGTACAAAGGCCATGAGGTAGGAACAAGCTTGGTGTCTGTGAGTTGCAGAAAGAAAGTTGATGCTGCTGGAGCTGACTGAGGGGAGAGGCCATTTTAGATAAGACAGCAGAAATCATATTCCTGTAGGGCCTTGACTGCGGAGATAAGGAGTTTATATTTTATTTTAATATCAAGGGGAGTCATTGGAGAGTTTTAAGCAGGGGACCAACATGAGCTAATTGACGTGAAGATTGAGATACTATATATATGTATGTATGTATGTATGTATGAAGAACTTAGCACAGAGTCGGGCATAGAGTGATGTTCAGTAAATGTTGCTGCTACTGCTATTATTATTTATTGATGCTCTTAAACAACCTAAAAACTTTCATCCTTATTGAGGATGAGGAAGCCAAGGCACAGACCCATTACCATCCACGTGTAAAGTCAATCAAATCAGAGAACAGGATGTAGATTTTAATAATCAAAGGAAATGCTTTTGGTCCCTTTCCCAAATGGGAATTTTGAGGCAGAGGGTTTTTCACTGTGGTTAGCAATTATCTGGAGCCAACCAAATGCAGCTCCTTCAGCTCCACTTTGCCAAAATGGCCAGCGTTCCATCACTTGGGTGCCATTGACTGTGGCCCTGGCCACCATTTAGGGCCCTGGGAAAGGCTCACGGTTGATTGTTCAATCCATCTGCCTTTGCTCTGGGTCTGATGGGCCGAGAATGGGGAGGCACTCCCTGTTCTCCACCTTGAGTGCCCACCAGGTTTACTGAGATGCCATCCACTGCCCTGGCTTGGAGTCTCTCCCACCACGTTCTTGCCATATGTTCATAAAAGGCTTTTGGAGGAAGCTGCCCTTTGTTATCTCTGACACAGAGAAATGGCAAGTAAATAATCTGTGAATGAATGAATGCAGATTGTGTAACGAAACTGGGGAAAGCTTCTTAGGGTATTTGACCCTCGTTTTGGGGCAAACTGTCCTTCTCTTAGTAAGGATGTTTTCGTTCCTTCATTCATCAATATGTACTGAGCTTTTGCTAGATGCCAGGTGCCAGGCAGTGTACAGTAGTGAGCAAAAAGGGTGCCATTCTTGCCCTCTTGGAGCTTCCAGTCTAGTGGGACACACCTTCATCAAATAATTGTACAAATATGAATAGAGAATGACAATAGTGATAAGTGCTCTGCAGGAGACATATTAATGTCCTGAAGGTATATAATGAAGGTGGAGCTTTGGGAAAGTTCCTCCAGTAAGTGACACTTGAGCTCAGCCCACAAAGATGAGTGGGGATAAGAGGATTTAGAGGGTGGAGTGAGAAGTATTCTAGCCAGAGAACAGCATGTGCCAAGGTCCTGAGGTGGGAAGGAACATGCATGGTGAATCCAAGAATATAAGAGAAGGCCACAGTGACTAAAAGGCTGAAAATGAGGTGGTCTCTGGTCCCAGTAAAAGCTGGCGATATGGCAGAGAAGACAGGTCACAAAAGACTTTGGAGGCTATGTTAAGGCACTTTTAGCCATCTCAAGGACTATGGGATGCTCTTAAAAGACTTGAAGCTGTAGATGTGTATGAGTGAGTGTGTGTGTTAGGGAGTGTGTCATTCTAGCCACAGTGTGGAAAATGGATTGGAAGGAGCCAGAATGGGTTCTCATAACTGCCCGGCCCTCCTTGGCCTTTCAGTGCTAGAGGTGGTAACAGAGGCCTGTTTTCCCCAGTTCCAGGGTGTTGTGCTTTCCCTGTGGTTTCCTTACACTCTGCCCAAATACTTCCTTTATCAAAGTCTCATCACATGACCAAATTTGTTCTGACTGACTTTATGGAAAAGTCACATATGGACGAAGCAGGAGAAAACTTTAGCAGCTCCCTAACCTAGCTCTTTTACTTTATTTGTAATGAGCCCCTATTACTGGATTTTGTTTTCTAGCCATTCTGACAAGCTTTGTCTTTTCAATGCAGAGCAGAACATTTCAGTTAGAATGTATTTACATAAGAGCTAGAAATTACTGAATTAGTCAGATTTCTCTCTATCTTATTTTGTGCTGTTTGTCCTGGGTGTGTTTTTTTTGTTTGTTTGTTTGGTTTTTTTTTTTGCGGCACGTGGGCCTCTCACTGTTGTGGTCTCTCCCGTTGCGGAGCACAGGCTCCGGACACGCCGGCCCAGCGGCCATGGCTCACGGGCCCAGCCGCTCCGCGGCATGTGGGATCCTCCCGGACC
>NW_006793908.1:183755-191727 GCF_000442215.2 Lipotes vexillifer
GGGATCCTCCCGGACCGGGGCACGAACCCGCGTCCCCTGCATCGGCAGGCAGACTCTCAACCACTGCGCCACCAGGGAAGCCCTGTTTGTTTGTTTTTAAGACGGAATTTTTTTAGAGCAGTTTTAGATTTATAACAAAATGGAAAGGAAGGTACAGAGAGTTCCCATGTACCCCCTGCACCTACACATAACTTCCCCTATGTCCTGGTTTATTTTTATTTTTTCCTTCCACTTTATCTTCTTATGGATTGAAGTTTTTAATCACCCCATTTTTTCCCCATTGATTGCCTTGGAAGTTACAGTCTCTCTATTTATTCTTTTAATGGGTCCTCTAGATATTAAAAATTTAATCACAGGGACTTCCCTGGTGGTCCAGTAGCTAAGACTCTGCATTCCCAATGCAGGGGGTCCTGATCAGGGAACTATATCCCACATGTTGCAACTAAAAAAGATCCCACATGCCGCAAGGAAGATCCTGTGTGCTGCTACTAAGACCTGGCACAGCCAAATAAATAAATTAATATTTTTTAAAAAATAAGTAAAATTTAATCACAATTTTTACCCTCTTAAACAAAACAATAAGTGACCTTAAACCACTTTAACTTAAACTCCCCCCATCATTTATTTCCTGTTGTAGTCCAGTTTTTCCACTCTTTTATTTTTTTCAGGACAGATGAGACATCATTGTTTCTTTACCCAATCAAATGTTGTTCATTGGTGGCTTACAGAATCACCAATCTCTTTGTTCACGGTTCCTTTTTATAAGAATATCCATCTGAGATTGGCTTCCCTCTGCCTGAAATTCATCCTGTAGTATTTCCTTCAGCGAGAGTCTGTTGGTAGTAAATTCTCTTGGTTTTTGTGAGTTTAAAAATGACTTTCTTTCACTATCATATTTAAATTCTTGGATGAAATTCTCGATCGCCAGTTATTTTACCTCAGGACGTTGAAGATACCATTCTGACTTCCACTGTGGCTGCTGAGAAGTCTGTGGTCTGTCTAATTATAGTTTCTTTGTTATTGATTTGTATTTGTCCCAAGCCCTCTGCACTTTCACTTTGATGTAAGTACACATGAATATATTTTTCTTTATTCTTCTTGGGATTTCTGAATCCAGAGTTTGGTGTCTTACAACAACTTGGAAAAATTCTCAGCAGGGCCAGCACTAGTGTATAGCCAGTGAGGGCATCAGATTTAAAAAGATGCTCATTCTTGAGTTTGTACGAATACAGGATTGGCTCTGAGAGCGATTGTCTAAAATAAATTTTAGGCCCTAGGCCCCTCACTCACGTCACAATAGTCCTGGTGTTGACTTTACAAGTACCTCTTATTCCTTATTCTTTCTTCTTATTTTCTTCTGTAAAGATGATTAAATATATATTAGACCATCTTATTCTATCCTCCAATGTCACATATGTAGTTCTTTTATTCTTTATCTCTTTGTATCCCTGGTCACTTTCTAGATTTCTTCAGGTCCATCGTCCAGTAAATGAATTCTGCCTTTAACAGTATCTAATCTGCTATGTAATCCATTCTAGTTCCTCCCTGCACACCCCCACACCCCCACCCAAATTGGCTTCATTACTTTTTACAGTCTTTTAGTCTTTTATTCCTGGCTCATATATTTAAGGCTCACATTTATTGTACTCGATAATTTCTATATCTCAAATTTTAGTGAGTCTAATTAGTTGTTTTTTGTTTCTGCTGGTTTTCTTTATGGTACCTTGTTTCCTTGTATGTTTTGTGAGTTTTAACTTTAGGCACAATTTATTAGAACTTCATGGGCATTCTTTGAGGCATGAGTTGAAATTGTAGTCCTTCAGAGAGGATTTGTATTTGCTCTTACCTGTTACTAGGATTCAGTTCCCACCTGAAAGCTCCTTAAATTAAATTTTATGCTTGACGTTTTTCAGATTATATAGGGCAGCGGTCTTCAACCTTTTTGGCACCAGGGACCAGTTTCATGGAAGACAGTTTTTCCACGGACCTGGAGGTGGGAATGGTTCAGGTGGTAATGCGAGCGATGGGGAGCAGCAGGCTGCATTCCAGGACCTTGGCCTTAAGCTCATTCTTTTTATTTGGCTTTCTCTTGGGAGAATAGGACATCTTTTCTCCTAGGAATAGAGGGAGAGAAAGAAGTGAGAATGGAGTGATGTGAGGTTGGAGAGACCTTGGGAGTCACTTTGCAATTTTCTTATCTGCCCATCAAAAATGAAGAGGTTATTCATTCATTGATTGGAAAAAAAAAAAATGTCTTAGTTAATCACCTGCTCTGGACTGGGCACTGTGCTAGGCAAGGGGGACAGGTAACAGTGAAGCAAGTATCAGAGATTGATTGACTGCTTATGTAATGCCAGGCCCTGTGTTATGTGCTTGGTGTACTTCCTGCTCTCAAGGGCGGTATAAGACAGGGACTGTTGATGTTGCTTTGGCTTTTTTTACAGGTAGGGGAATGTCCTAACTGAAGCTTAGGATGGTTTGGTAACCCACTGTGGGTCACAGACATATAAGTAAGCAACTTAGACCCAGCCCAGGGGCACTTTTTCCAGCCCTAACTTCTCCCAGGCCCCTGGGGCTTCTATCAGCGTACAGTAAGTGGCTGGCTTAGGGTCCTGCATGAATCAGGCCAAGCTGGGGATAAACAGTCCCAGTTCCTGCCGTTCTATCCTGTCCTTGGCCTGAGAAAGGAGGTGGCGGAAAGGGACGGATGCGGGCTAGGATAATAATGCAGAGTCACTGACGATGAAAGCCCTGTGTATTCCCCTCCTCCCAGCCACCACCTAAAGCCCGGCTCAGCCACTGTCTTTGTTGTCACACTCACATCCCTCCCGGCCCCACTGACAACAGCTGGGATTGTGTCTCACGAACCAAAAACGTGTTTCCTTCCTTCTTTGGAACTTCCTCAGAGCTACCAGAGGACACAGTCAGATTCTGAAATCCTATTCCCCATTGCCAGGGATTTCCCCTGTGGTCCCAGAGAGAGGGAGAAACGGGTTCTGTGACTCGTATTGCGTGAGATCCTGAGGAAACAGTCCAGTGACCTCTTTCTTCTATTCTGAGGTGAGGAGGAAGGTGGTCCTGCTGCAGTGGGTCAGTGGGTCTTGGGACTGAATGCTCGGTGTGAGTGGAGAACTCAGGAGGTAGGACCAAAGGTGAAGAATCACCCCCAGTCTGCTCTAATCTGGCAATCAGAGGCCTTAAAGACTTAAGGAGTCCACAGATTTTATATATATATATATATATATATATATATATATATATATATATATTATCTCTTAGAAAGATATATACTGCATTTACTTTATCTTTGTATAGTCCTTTATTATGGGATGAACTGCATCCCTCTGAAATCCATATGTTGAAGCCCTAAACCCCAGTATCTCAAAATATGACTGTGTTTGGAGATAGGGACTTTAAAGAGTTGTTTAAGTTATGAGGTTGCTGGGGTGGGCCCTAATCCAACATGACTGTTGTCCTTATAAGAAGAAATTTGTACACAAAGTATATTTATGTATTTATATATACATACACACACACACATATATATTCATCACAATGTTTTAGCAGTAGCAACCTACCGGCGCATCTGTAGAGGGCTCATGAAATCAATGAAGGTTGCTCTCTACAAAAGAAATCTAAGTTGCCATAAAATAGCGTGTGCTGTACCTATCAAGACTGTTAAGTGAGTAAAGCAAGCCACAGGACGGTGTATGTGTGTGTATATGTTTCAGTAGCCATGGATGATTTCTAGAAATACTCGTGAGAAGCTGCCAATTGGTTCATTCCAAAGAGTAAGAATGGAGCTTTGGATGGGAGGCAAGACATTTGCTCTTCACTTTACATTCTTATATACTTTAAAAAGATTTTTTTTTTATAATGAGCATGTATTGCTTTTATAATACAATGAGAATGAGAAAGAAAAAGTAGAATAAAGAAAGGCATAAGAAGGTTCACAAGCCAAAGACACCTAAAAAAATTTCAGCGCTGAATCCAGGAGTGCTGAGGGCAGGAAGAAAAACAAAGTGGGGCCTCAGATGACCTTGCATGGTGGAACTTGCCCCTAGCCACCGTTTGTAGGGATATGCTTTGACCAGCCAAGGGTGGATACAGAGGTAGGGACTGGCAGGAAATCCCTGTTTGCAAGGCTGACTCAGTGATAGAAAGTCTAAAATAAAATCAAGGCCAAAGTTCAACTTCAAGGGCAGGGATTGGAGTCTCTTATAACCCTAGCTAACATATATTGAGTATTTACCATGTTTCAAAGCAATATACAAATTGCTTTACTTAGTGTTATCTAATTTATCTTCCTAACAACGCTATGAGTTAGCATTGTTATTATCCCAATTTTATAGAGGAGGATACTGAGTCTCAGAGGGTCCAAATTACTTGCCCAAATACACATAGTCAGTAATTGGTTAGGCTGGGATTAACCCAGGTCTGTTGCAGAGGGCACCTCTCTTATCACCTCCTGAATACTACTATGTGTTGAACTCTAAGGGGCCTTTGGGTATAAGAACAGGACATCCTTACATCTTTGCCATCAAGGAGCAGCTGGGCTAGGTGGAGAAGCCCGCACTAGCCTATGTAGACTGTATAGTGATGTATTTATTTATTTATATAAATTTATTTATTTATTAATTTTTATTTTTGGCTGCGTTGGATCTTCGTTGCTGCATGTGGGCTTTTCTCTAGTTGTGGCGAGCGGGGGCTACTCTTCATTGTGGTGTGCGGGCTTCTCATTGCGGTGGGTTCTCTTGTTGCAGAGCATGGGCTCTAGGTGCACAGGCTTCAGTGGTCGTGGGACGTGGGCTCAGTAGTTGTGGCCCGCAGGCTCTAGAGCTCAGGCTCAGTAGTGGTGGCGCACGAGCTTAGTTACTCTGCGGCATGTGGGATCTTCCCAGACCAGGGCTCGAACTCGTGTCCCCTGCATTGGCAGGCGGATTCTTAACCACTGTGCCACCAGGGATGCCGTGTGTAGTGATTTATATAAGGCATCCATCCGGATTTAATTGTACTGCAAAGATAATAAGCACTATTTGGATTTTAAAGTTGGAGAGATCAGCGAGACCTGAAGTTGTCGATGAAGGCGTCTTGGAGGAGGAAAGATGTACATCAGGTCTGGAAGGATGGATGGAATTAAGAGAGGGGCAAGGAGAACATTCCAGAGAAGAGAACGTGCAAATTGTGCAGAAGCCTGCTCTGTTGTTTCTGAGGCAGTGAAGCATCTTGCCTAATCAGAGTGAAAGTTGTATATGTGTGATAAGCGAGCTGGTGTGTGTAGGGAGGGAAAACAGAGCATTAGAAGTCATTCTGAAGGTTGAAAACTGGGAGAGGAGTCATGACTTAATGTGGAAAGAAATTAACAGCCTCCAAAGGCGTTTTAGACAGTGAAGAGACACTATGAAAAGTGATGCTTCAGAGAGGTTAATCCCATAGAGATGTCAAAGTGACAGGGTGAAAGAGGGGGCCATGTGAAAACCTAGGTGTGGGGTGATAGGGGCCTTGAGGGGGGTACCAGCAAGAGGAATGAACCAGGAGGGCTGGTGTGAAAGCTGCTTGTAAAGGGAGAGGAGGCAACAGGACTTGATGATTGAAAAGAAACAGACTATGAAGGAGCAAGTCTGAGCCTAAGAATTCCAGGGCTTCAAATACAGATGTCCAAGGAAGAGAACACTTATATCTGGAAAAAGGAATTGGGAGAGCGTTTTGGTTAGCTATTGGAGGTGTGGTGGGAGGAGATGATGAATTGTGTGTTCATTCCAAACCTCTTTTTTTCCCCCAAGACTGTAAGACAGCTTAGGGACTTTTTTTCACTTCATTTTCTTGGTGGTATAATGCATAGGACTTCCTTTGTCTGGACTAGTTCATTCATTCAACAGCTGTTTATTAAGCTGTCTTACGATTTGGCTGTTGGGAACACAGCAGTGAGCAGGGCAGACCTGGTCCCTGTCCTCATGGAAGATAGATATTGAACAAGAAATTATAAGGGTTCTTTCTGTGCTCCTAATATCAAGGTGGCATTTCTTCCCCCAGACCAATTCTGTTCTATACCCACAAAATCTGGAGGATGCATCAACTGGTAAGGGCATTTGTTAAACACTTTATTATAGATCGTATCTCATAATAAAGAAAAAACATTGCAACCATTCATTTATTCCTTTGCTCTACAAATATTGAGTGGCACTGTGGCTCTGTATTTTTAGCCCTTATGCTCACAAACTAGTGGAGGACATAAACAAGTAAACAGGTAATGATAATATGGTGTAATAAGTGTAGTGAGGGGTAAACACCAGGTGTTGTGGGAGCACCTAGGAGGGGGATTTATCTGGCCTTGGGGGTTGCAGCTGGCTGGGCAGGGAATTTTCCCAGACAAGAATCATGAGATGTTAGCTACACAAGGGCATGGGGTGAGGGTGAGGGTATGTGTTCCATGCAAAAGCAACGTCTACTTCAAAGACCTGGACACTGGAGAGGCCTAGACTTGGTGGGGAATGATTTACCACCTAGAATTTTATATCTACCAAAACTACCAAGCAAAATGTGAAGAAAGAATGAAAGGAAAGGCATGATCGGATATGTAAGGTGACAAAAAATTTATCTCCCGTGTGTCTTTTCCCAGGAAGCTAGAGGAGGACCTGCACCAACAAAACCAAGGCGTAAATCAAGAGAGTAGACACCATGGAAATAACTGCATGGCGCTCAGGTAGGCAGAGACTGGATAAAAAGGGTTCTATAGGCATAGTGAGGAGTTTGGACTTCATTATAATGACAAAATTACTTAAAGTAACAATAGAATGAGGGACTTCCCTGGCAGTCCAGTGGTTAAGACTCTGCACTTCCACTGCAGGGGGCGTGGGTTCAATCCCTGGTCAGGGAACTAAGATCCTGTTTGCCACGTGGTTTGGCCAAAAAATAAAAACTAAAAAAAAAAAAAAAAAAAAAAAAATGGATTTCTATATAATGAAATTATATCTGGCCAACTTCCTAAACTTCTTATTAATCTTAATTAAATACCCATCCCTGGAATTTTATATGTAACGAGTTTTGGGAAAAAAAAAAAAAAAAAAAAAAAAAAAAAAAAAAATAGAATGGTATTCTAAGGTAGTGCTTTTCTCCCCCCAAGCTTTGAATTCTAGGGACCATTTTAAGCAACATTGTGATTGGCTTCAACCAGGAACCATAGTTTTAATCTGTTTTTCATATTTTGTGTTCCTTTGAAAAGAATGCTGCTGAGTTTTAAAGAATTTGGAAGTCATTGTACTAGGAAAACCTAAACATGTGTGTAACTGCTTCTTAAGCAGTCTTGGGCAATTTGGCGGGGCCCCCAGAAACTCCCAGGGTCAAGAGGTTATAGAAATTTTATTTTATTTTATTTTTATTTATTTTTTATAAATTTATTTATTTTTGGCTGTGTTGGATCTTCGTTGCTGCGCATGGACTTTCTCTAATTGCAGCGAGCAGGGGCTACTCTTCGTTGTGGTGCGCGGGCTTCTCATTGGGTGGCTTCTCTTGTTGCGGAGCATGGGCTCATTAGTTGTGGCTTGCGGGCTCTAGAGGGAGGCTCAGTAGTTGTGGTGCATGGGCTTAGTTGCTCTGCGGCATGTGGGATCTTCCCGGACCAGGGCTCGAACCCGTGTGCCACCAGGGAAGCCCCAAGAGGTTGTACCAATTTTAAGGCCTATGTAGGTGGCCATAGGGCTATGAAAGTTCCTGGAGCAGTGCACTGTGGGAGAGGGGACAGTGGTATAGGGAGGTGATAAGGGCCAGCTTCCAAATTCCAACAGGACTCTTCACTGGTCAGCCTTCCACAGCAGAGAAGATCCCTAGAAGAACATTTCTACTAGAACAGATCTGCTTACAAATTCAGTGCTGAAACTGCCTTCCCCAGTGACTTTCAGACTGCCAAGAAATAAAATTTAAAAATGCAAACATGGGATAGGGGAAACACTGCATGACCAAAGCTCCTTTCCTG
>NW_006793908.1:191739-195307 GCF_000442215.2 Lipotes vexillifer
GCTGGACTAAGACAGGGTATAGTTGAGAGACAGAGAGAGAGAGAATGCATGTGTGTCTGCGGGCTCAGAAGAAATTTATGGCTATGTTGTATTTTAGCAAATCATGGTCAAAGCCAGAGCAGGGATCCAGGTGTTCCCTAAGTCTGAAGCCAAGGAGAACATTTTATTTATGGATTCAGCAGACAGACGTTTGTTTTCTTTCTCATATCCGCATTTCAAGTTTGGATGATAAAAGATTAGCACAGAAACCAAGCAGCATGCTATGGTGTTTGCTGGTTTTACTGGCCGTAACAAAGGGTGTTTCCCAGTTCCCCTTCAGCTGGGAGAAATCCTTTCCCACCTCTCCTGGTCAACCTCTCTCCCTCCCCCTAAGCAAGTGAATTTTAAACACCACTCTAAAGTTGTTGGCTGGTGACCAGGAAAATTCCTTTTGCTTTGTTCTGCTGTTAATGGCCCATCAGTTTAAACCTCCTACCCCCAGAAACTTCTTTCTCATAACTAGACTGAGGAAGGAGGAAGCAGAATTAGGAAGGATGGAAGGAAGGAAAGGAGGAAAGGGTGAAAGAAGGAAAAGAATCCCTATTTTTAAGGGCTTTGGGAAGATCCAAAGATGGCCTGGGCCGGATGAATGGAAGGAAGGAATTTCATTTGTCTTGACCTATCTGTACAGCAGCCAACACAAGGGCATACGTAAGTAGGGCCTTATTGAATGACTTTGGATGAAGGTGATAATTTTTGAATGCAGCAATAGCTCAACCATGTGGGATTTTAGTGGACACAGGTCTTCTGGAAGACTTCCAATTCTGGGGGCCAAGATTCGGACTTATATTTGAGCTGTGTAAGCTAGTAAATGTGTGAACATCATTGAGCCACTAAGGTCAGTCACCTTCCTTATTCTCATTGTATCTTTTTTTTTTCCCGGCACACTGTTGTGGCCTCTCCCGTTGCGGAGCACAGGCTCCGGACGCACAGGCTCAGTGGCCATGGCTCACGGGCCCAGCCGCTCCGCGGCATGTGTGATCTTCCCGGACCGGGGCACGAACCCGTGTCCCCTGCATCGGCAGGCGGACTCTCAGCCACTGCGCCACCAGGGAAGCCCTAGCTCATGCTCTTAACCTTGACATTTTTCTGTTTATAAAGTACAAAGATCTAAGAAAACATAAATAAGAGGATGCATCGAGTGGCCATACAGTTCCTCCCTAGAGCATGACAGTTGGTCACCTAGGTCTTGAATTTGCTGAGTTATCACTGGGGGGGACAGTTCTGCATATAATGTTATAAGCGGATCCCTGTCCCTGGCCTTTCAGATTTCTGGAATAAGGTTCTGACCACAGACCTTTCTCAGGTCTTGGTCTGTCAGATTCCATTTCTCAGCTTCCAAAACAACACATAGACACAGAGAAATCAGAGCCTTTGAACACCAGTGCCACTCCATTCCCCTACCTCCACTGCCAAGTAGCACCTGTGGTAATTTTTCCCTCTCAAATGAGCTTTGTCATCTCTTACATCACTTGGAGGCGGCAGCTCTCAAATCCATCTTCTGTAACCCAGAAATGCTGTGGGACCCTCCCTGACTGGAGGGGAGGCAGCTGACCAGGTGAGAGACTGCTACTGACATGACACACTGAGGATGGGATCATTAACCCCGGCTGGAAAGCTCTGCAAAGATGGCATTGCTGGGGGTGTACCCTGGATGGAATTCCCAAGCCCAGGGTGGGCTTTTACGCTCCCCCTTTAATATTTATCTTTATTATATGTAAATAGAAGTATCTTTATCTTTGAAAAATTAATACATGATTGTTGTCAACAATTTAAATAACGTGGAGATTAATACAGAGAAAGTACAAGTATGCCATTAATAGGACACACTCCCCCTCTGCCCTCCCCTGACCCCGCCCCCCACCCCGCCATGCATCTGCCCTGGCACCACTAATGACAGTTTGATGTCTGTTCTTCCAGAAGGTTCTGCTGGTTTCCCGTGTGTGGTGTTTACATAATAATCAGCGAGAAGATCCTATTCTGTACCTTGTACATCACAGGCGTATTTCTAGTCTATCCATACAGCTCTCTCCTCCTTTTTGACGGCAGCACAGTATTCCACTGTAAGAATGGATCAACTTCCTTTTTTTTCTAATCTCTGCTCTAACAGATCTTTTACTCTCCTGGGAACCTGTCTCAGCTCCCACCTACCATGCCCTCGTCTGGCTTCTGCCTCAGGAAACTGCACCGAGGGGAAGGTGGTCAAGAGGTGAAAGGGGCAGTGGTGGGCCCCATATGGGAGACTGTAGGATGAGTGTAGTCTATCCTCGCCTTGCTGGGGTACACAGGAAGTTCTTCTTTCTTCCTCGCCCTGCCAAATGGTTCTTCTGTCTGGCTAAAACAAAGCTGCACGTTTTATGGGAATCATCTTTGAAAGGATCAAGAGGATCATTTCAGAGAAACATAAAAGACTGTCTTCTTAGACTGTCACACTGTATCATTTGGGACCCCCCACTCTGGGCATGCACACCCTGGGGCTGTCAGGATGACCAGAGATCATCCAGGCCAGTCTCCTGCCTCTGTCCAAGATGGATGAGCAGCCCCTTGATTAAAGTTCTTCTCTTGGTAGCTACTTTGTGTGATTAACAACTCCATTAGTTAGAAATGTGCTGCTCCTTTTCCCTGGAAAGGCACGCTAGCTTAAAGGATTCAGGTGAGACCACTTATTAGCTATGTGCTCTTGATCAAATTTCATATTTTCCTGTATCTCAGTTTCCTCACCTGTGGAATGGGGATATCTAATTTGGTACGGCTTTTTTTTTTTTGGTAACTTAAATTAAATATTGATATATACATAGCATATTTGGTGTATTATATAATAGATGCTAAGCACTCAATGATGGGAATGATTATACCCTGAGTCCGAATAGTTCTCACTGTGCTTTAAACCCAGACTTTATAAAGATCATCTAGATCACTGGTTCCTAACCCTGGCTGCACACTAAATTTACTTGGGGACCTTTAAAACAAAAGCCAGTGCCCAGGCTAGTCTGAGGTGGGATCAGGAAGAGGGGTCAGTGTTTTTGAAAATCTCCCTGAGGAATTCTAATTTGTACCATGGTTGAGAACTACTGAGTCTAGTCCAGTGATTTCATTTTCCAGATGAGGAAACGGTGAGGCCTAGAGTGGGGAAGGACTTGCCCTGGTTATAAAGCCCCGACCAGAAGGACCCAGGTCAATCTTATCCTAGATGCCAACCTTCAAGGCTTGTCCTTATGCAGGAAACCTGTCCTCTGGGTGCCCTTCAGGTGCTGCGCCAACTTTCAGTCTCTTTCCTGAGAATATACTGTATGGATCCCTCAACTAATTCTTCCCAGGAATGGTGCTTTTTCACCCTCTGGTCCCAGTCGGATGGTCACCTGCTCAAAGAGTTCTCTGGATTAAAAGCTGCTGTTCAAGAATATGACCCTTTAATCATAGCACTTAGAGCGTGTGAAATAATCCTGTTCAGTCATTTGTTCGTTCGTTCATTCATTCATTCAAAAATCTAAGCCCCCTGGGGGCAGGGGCTGATTCTATCTTGTTCCTG
>NW_006793908.1:195393-195804 GCF_000442215.2 Lipotes vexillifer
TGAAAAATACATTAAATGACTGAACGAAAGAAATCCCAGGAGGGCAGTTGAGTATATTTTATTTTTCTAGTCCTAGCCATCTGATTCTCATTACTCCTACAGCTTGGGAAGCCTCTCTGTGCTTTGGCGTTTTATAAACCTCGTGTGTGTACGTCGACATTTTAACCATAAATCCAGAGTTTTGGGGTGGAAAAATTCGAGGCCAGGGGATTGGAGGAGGTGGATAAAAACCACCCGGAGGTCTGAAGCAGGGGCGGCGCTGCCCCAGGGTTGGAGGGGAAGAGGGGAACCGTTGGGCGGGCGCCGCCCCTCCGCCCTCTCTGTGTCGCCTCGGCGGGTGTCCCCGGGCTGCGACATCTATCAGAGGGGTGCGCAGCTGCAAACTTCTCCTACAGTCCCGGGATGGCGTGG
>NW_006793908.1:195949-200458 GCF_000442215.2 Lipotes vexillifer
GGGAGGGAGGGGGGAGGCCAGTGTGTGTCCCTTTAAGAGCCCGAGCGCTGCCCCCGCCTCGCAGGCGCCCGGAGCCTCACAAAAGAACAGGATGTTGTTGATTTGTCACCAAACCACAGAGAGGAAATGATTGTAAATTTCCTTTAAACATCCCCACCGCGCTCCGGCCGCCCCCGCTTCCGCCTCCGCCGCCCCCGCCCGGCCGCGCGCAGCGGGGCCTCGGCGCTCCAGCGGGGCACCCGCGCCCCGGCCTCCCAGGCCAGGCCACAGGCCCGGGCCGGCTCCGGGGCGCCTGCGGGAGGAGCCCCCGCCCCCCCGCGTCCCCCGCTCGCGTTCCAGTTGCTTTCTTCTGATTATTTTTTCAGCAGCTGCCGCAGAGAAAGGGCCTCAGCTCGTGTGCAGCCGCGCGCGCCGCCCTTCCTTCCTCCGCACTTTCCTTCTTGAACGGAGGGGACCCGCGCTGTAGCCCCGGGCCCTGCTCAGGAAGGGCCTGAGCGCTCCTCCGCCCCGTTGAGCCTCACGACTCCCTTACACAGGCAGTGGTCATTAGCTCCCCAGGGTCTGGAGGCGGGGAGGAACTAAGGCTCGGGGAAGTTAAGTGATAGCTGAAAGTCACCAGCTCCTGGAACCACCTGGGTTTCAGACACCCCTACCTAGGTTTGAGGGACCCCAAGCTTATGTTTGTAACCCCGCAGCCACACAGCCACCGGAACATCCCAGATGTCCCAAGCCATCAAAGGTAGCAGTTTCCAGTGGGAAGTCCAATGTAACAGTTAACATCAGACCAGGTTATTTCATGAGGCGCATCCCACCATTTACAGCCGGACACCCGTTTCAGGAGCTGCTTGGGCCTCAGTTACACCCGTGACTTTCTGCACCCTTACCTGCCCCCCCCACACACACCCTCATTGCTTGGTAAGATTTCTAGAAGCCTCTGGTGGAGTTCAAATTTGCTCCCAACCTGTGGCCCGTGGTGGAGTGGTCAAGTCTGGTCTATGGTCTAGGGAAGGGCTGCCTTTGCTGTGCAAAGTGTTCTTCGGGAGCAATTAATGCGTGTGACTCTGGCACTGGCTGCACTGGGCTTCTTGGCTTGAATGTTCAAAGCACCAGCTAATGTGCGGTGGTTAGTGCCTTCTATCATTCCATACTTACAATAGTCTCATGAGGTTGGCATTGCTATTCTGTTTATACAGATCAGGAAATTGAGGTTCAGAGAGGTGAGGTGACCAGCTCACACAGAGTAAGGTGCCAGCGATGGGACTCATTCAGTCACCACTCTCTGGTTACTGGTGGTGTCCCTCTTTGGTACTTTAAATCTGATTATTTGGTTAGGGGGAGTGGTAGTAAAAGGACGCAGGGAATTTTCTTTGGGTGTTTTGTCACCCCACCCTCCAGGGAGCTCTGGGCCAGATCCCACTTTCTGGGAAAAAAGAACCTGAGCAGCTGATACCCTCAGGCTGGAATCTTCCCTTTTGGGGCTGTATGAGGTCCTGAGTGGCTTGGAGGAAGAGGGGCACCTGGTGTGGAGTCTAAGTCCTTTCCACTCTACTTGAATGGGAAAATAGGATCCTTGAAAAAGATTGACCTGGTGCTGTATTCCTAAGGCCAAATAGCCCCCTTCATTTCAAGACCCTGGATTCTAAGCTCAGAGCTGGTGAGGTGGTTGGGGGTGGGGAGCGGTTGTGTTTGCCTCTGGCTAGCATCAGCATCCTGTAGAACAGTCAGTGGCATCGCATGCCTGCTGTGTGCCCTGCACTGTGCCATATGCTGTATCTGGGCTTTCTCATTTGATCCTAAGAAGGATCCTAAGAGATGAAAAGTTGGTTTCCAGGGAGGCTGTGCCCCTAGGAATGGTGGAGTGGGGATTTCCATCCTTCCCCACAGGCTCCCCGTGTCTGTGTAAGAAGGAGCCATCCAGGCACCCCAGAAACAGCGCTGCAGTGCTTCCCTTCAGTCAGTGCGGAAAGCCAAGAGGGTCCTGGATGCTGGTGAATTTTGAGAGAGGAGTGCAGTGGCCTTTGGCTCCTTTGTGCTGCAGCTGTCTGCAGTTCCTCAGCACTGAGCACATTTGTTGATGGATTTCCAGAGCGGCTGCGGTATCTCCACCTGTCCTTTTTGCTTTTATAGATTGCCAGTCACTGAGGCATCCGGGTCCGGGGCACTTGGGAGGGAGAGCCATCTGCTTAATTGTTTCCAGTCCTCAGATGAGGAGCACTGGGTACCAATATGCTGAGTTGTTGGTCTGAGCCAGCTGCCTTGAGGCAGGGCAAGACACCAGGAGTCAGGGTCCCCAGCCTCCACGGCCATGCCGTTTTAAGCAAGCAGGAACCAGAGGCAGGTCATCTAATGTCTCTTGGCTTCAGTTTCCTAGCCTGTGAAGAACTCTGGCCTCTGTGGTCTCTGATGGCCCTTTTAGTCATCGTCATCAGAAAAATAGCTTCTGTTTATTCATTCAGCTAATATTTATTAAATACCCACTCTATGCCAGGCGCCTCCGTTGTAGGTGTTGGAGATACAGCAGTCAACAAAGCAAAAGCTCTGCCTTCTGAGAGTTTATCTTTTAGGTGAAGGAAACAAAAAATATATATATATACTTATTTATACATGTAAATTAAAAATATATATATATTTTTGACCCTTTACCCAGGGCTTAGGATCTCTGACCCCAGCTCAGTTGAAAATCCATGTACTACTATCTCTGCCTCAAAAACAAAGGATTCGATAAATGACTCATCCAAGGGCAGGAAGCTGAAAGAGTTTGGACAGAATCAAGATTCAAACGCTCAACATGTTCTTTGAATTCCATATATTGTGATCTCTAATAGAACACAAACTTTTTCCCACACTTAATTTAAACATCTGTAAAACGAAAATACAGGTGCTATATTTACTGAAAATATTCGCATATAAATGGACCTGCACAGTTCAAACCCATGTTGTTCAAACTGTTTGTGTGTGTGTGTAATATGTCAGGTAGTGTTTTGTGTTATGGACTCAAATGAAGGGGGGATGCAGGGTGTGTGTATGAGAGAGGGGAGTAGTATTTTATTTTACTTAAGGTGGTAAGGGAAGGCTCCCTGATAAGGTGACATTTGAGCTTTGAGATGGAGGGGAAGGACTGAGCCATGCAGCTTTCTGGAAGTTTGCTTTAGCAGTTGGAATGGCAGCACTGAGGGCCACAGATGGGAGCAGGTTGCATAGCACTTAGAGTGTGTTAGGTACTGTGCTAAGTGCTTTATGTCATACATTTAATCCTGTTATCGATGTATTTTATTTGAAGAAGCCGAGTTTCAGAGAGATTAAGTGATTTGCCCAAGGCCGCGCAGCTAGTAGGTAGTGGAGGTGAAATTCAAATGCTTATCTTAACCATCATGTTGCTTCCCACTCAGGGACTCTCCTTATGGAGCTGGTGTTTAATTCATGACGTGTTTTTTGGTTTGTTTTGTTTTTGCCGTGCTGCACGGCTTGTGGGATCTTAATTCCTGGACAAGGGACTGAACCGGGGCCATGGCAGTGAAAACACAGAGTCCTAACCACTGGACCGCCAGGGAACTCCCCATGACTTGGTTCTTATGATTTCTTGGGGAGTAAGTGTCAAAAGTGGCCAAGGTGACTCCTGGCCCCTGAGTTGCATGGTTCAGGTGGGGAGAGCTCAGGGCCTGAAGTTCCTTTTTATGAGTGGAAGAAGGTAATCTGTTTGATGCTGGAAAACCCCGTGTTGTGTTTATGGCCGAGAGAAAAACACCTTCAGATTAGTGTAAACTAGAGAAATGGGAAAACAGGGTAGCCTGAATCCCTCCACCCCCCTCCTTGGTTTTAATTTCCCCATGATGGGCCCCACACAGCATGTTGTATGATACAGCGATAATGAAAACACTTGGATTAGGGAACTGAGATTTATAGGGCAAACAGGAGCCAGAGGAGAAGATAGCAGTCATCTCTCTTATTTGCAGGCAGATATCCAAACTGCCACTTGCTTGCTTTTTCTTCCTGACACTATCACCTACTCTGCTTAATTAGATCTTTCTTCCCCGTATCATTTCCAATGCCTGCACAGCCGGCTGCTCGGCAGTTTGTGAAGCTGCACGCAGAACACTTTCCCAGAGCCCAGGGAAGATGAGTCAGAAACACAGCACATGCAAGCCAGGGACGGGACCTGTGCATCGGGCTGTGAGCCCGCCTGTCCACTGGCCTCGTGGAGCAGGACGAGGAGGGCTGGACCCAGGGCCACAGAGAGGAAGCTCCACGCATTTCCCAGCTCTCCTCAGTTTCCCCCTGAGCACCCTCTTTGTTGTGGGCAGCAGAGACAGTGAATTCCCCAGACAGCAGACCACTGCCAGCGCACTTTCCAAAACCACATCGAAAGAGTTCAGTCCTGCCCCAAAGTATTTATGGAATATTTTACTATGTTCAAAATATCATTCTAGGGCTTCCCTGGTGGCGCAGTGGTTGAGAGTCCACCTGCTGATGCAGGGGACACGGGTTCGTGCCCCAGTCTGGGAAGATCCC
>NW_006793908.1:202352-211961 GCF_000442215.2 Lipotes vexillifer
ATCATTCTAGCGCTTCCCTGGTGGCGCAGTGGTTGAGAGTCCGCCTGCCGATGCAGGGGACACGGGTTCGTGCCCTGGTCCGGGACGATGCCACAAGCCGCGGAGCGGCTGCGCCCGTGAGCCATGGCCGCTGAGCCTGCGCGTCCGGAGCCTGCGCTCCGCAACGGGAGAGGCCACAACAGGGAGAGGCCCGCGTACCGCAAACAACAACAACAACAAAAAATCTTCCTAGACTCCGAGAGGGATGAGAGGTAGCCGGGGACTGAGATGAACAAAACACTGCCAAAACCTACAGTAGAGTAGAAAGGACAGTCAAAAATAGCTCATGAGGATTTTTGGTCAAATTCATTTCTTTAAAAAATATTTATTGAGTACCTACTATGTATCAGACGTTGTTCCAGGCACTGAGGGGACCCAGCAGTGGCAAGACATGCAAAAAAGTCCCTGCCCACGTGGATTTACAGTCTACCCAAATGGGGGAGGGGCAGGGCAGTAAGTTCATTACTAAAGAGCCTAAGAACTATAGAGAAAAACCAAGAGGGGCAGGTGGTGAGAGAGCCCTTGGGCTTAGAATTTTAAAAGGAAGTAAGTGAAGGCAGGGTAGCGTGGTGGAGACTGACAGATCTGATCTGGGACCTGGGCTTTGACGTCTACTAGTTGTGTGATCAACTGGTCTGAACCTTATTTCTCATCTGTAAAGTGGGGCTAGTCATAGACACTCGTAAAGGGATTAAGTGAGGAAAAATATATATAAAATACGTACTTAGTTAGGGGTCCGTGTTAGTTGTTCTTAGTGTTGTGTGTGCTTATAATAGGGTGATTGGGAACGGAAGTAGTGGCTAATTACGTTTGGAAATAAAGGGATTATTATCCGTGTCACCTTTCCTTTCTTCTAGGAATCAGTTTGCCCGTACACAGGGAGAAGGCAGGAGTACGGGTGAACTCTGGAAGCTAGAATTCATATTGGAGGGGATTTAGATACGGGTTTGGTATGTGGATTGTAGTTGGAAGTTGGACGATTGTCGGTGTTTTGCATTCTCTTTTTAAATTGATTTTCCGCATGCTTTGTGTTCACCCCAATATTCCGATAACAAGCCTGGCAGGGAGGCCGGGGCTGCCCATTAGACAAATGGGAAAACAGGCACAGGATGTGAGTGCCCGGCCAAGGTCACCTCCAGTCTCCAGAGGAGATCTCCTGCCGGCCTCGAGATGAGTCATCCTGGAGTGTTGCTCCGGGGTGAAATCACAAAGGAAGGAAGGCTTGGATTTATTGCAGGCAGTCCAGGAAGTTTCCTGTTCTTGAGAAATCTCAGAAACAGTAACCGTCCACCCGAGGGGCCTTATTCTTTGGAGGTCTGCCTCCTGCGTAGTCCCAAACCCCCAGAAGCTATGGGATCTGACTTGTGAGGGAGATGGGCTTAGAAGCCTTTGGCGTAAACGGAGGAGAGAGAAAGGAGATGAAAAGAGGGAGAGGGTGCAGTGGTTGAGAGCTTGGGATCTGAGTTTGGTGGTTCTGCCACTTACCAGCTTGGGCAAGTCCTAGAACCTTCTCCAAGCTTCATTTCCTCATTTGTAAGATGGAATAGTAACGGTCCCTAACTCCCAGGTTGTTGGCAAAGTGACATGCAATGGTGAGTGCCAAGGGTTTAGCACAGCGCTCGGCAGGAGGAGGCCCTTAGTAATGTGAGCTGTTATCACTGGAGAGGAAAATGGGGCCGCGCTGGGTAAAGGAGTGAGGGTGAGAGGGCCCCCAGGTTACTGCATCCCTCCTGATGCTGAGCCCTTTAGATGAGGTCTTGATGAAGCTCTTTGCACCTGGGGCACTTAGAGTCAGTCACACAGTAGATGCGATCTTGGCCCTCAAGGAGTTTCTGCTGGGACCAGCAGAGCAGGAACAGACAAGCATCCCATGTCCTCTGGTCCTTGCTCACCCTCACTGGCATCGTGATTCAGAGAGCACGGCGGGCCTGCCTGGGAGGGTTCCCCCTCAGTTACCTCCCTCCGCCTCACCTTAACCTTTGCTTCTCCGGCTCAGACCTATTATTCGTCCTGTGTCTGTTGGCTCCATAGAATGAAAATAATGAGTCCGTCACCACTGATCACTGTCTACAAACGAATCAAGCCCCACCCCAGTCATCTGCCTCTGGTTGAATACCCTCTGCCTGCTGCAAACCCTCCTGCTGGAGCCTGGTTCCCAAACCCAGGCAGTGGGAACCCACAGGCTAGATGCCCTTCCGAGGGTGGTGACACCCTACTGGGCAGCCTTGTGGTTTGCTGAGGGTGCCTAAGGGTTCTGCAACCAAGGTGGAAAGCTCTAAGAGTTTTTTTTATGAATCTGCCCTTCATCCTCCAGCCTTACTTCCTCACCACTCCCTGTCCCCCTTGGATGTAGATTTCCTTAAGAAAGCTGATTCCAGCCCATTCCAGTTGAGCTGAAGTGTTGCATGGGCTTGGGGTGGGAAAGCTCCAGAGGCTCCAGGTTTTTCTGTCTTTCATAGAAATTATCCCAAGAGCAGACCTCTTAGGAATAGTACCCCCTAGCGTGAGTGAGAAGGGCAGGGGTTTTGGTCAGAAGAATCTTATTTAATTGTATTATTCTAGTCCAAAAGAGTCTAGTCCTATTGATGTTTGTGTATTTTGTTAAGATATAGCAATCTTAAGTGGGGAAAAAAAAACCCAAAACACCATGTGTCTTCTGCTCTTTAATGGACCCTGCCCTTTTGCCTGGGATCCGTTCTCATTTTTATCTTCCCACATATGCACATAACGTGAAGTCTCTCACCAGGAGCCTGGATTGTGCTAAACCTTTTACGTATATTCCACCAAATCTCGCAATAACTCTAGAAGGAAGGAATTATCATCCCTATTCCTTTGATGAAGGGACCGAGGCTCTGAGAGGTCATGTCGTCATGGTTGGCAAAACTGGGATTCAAACCCAGTTTTGATCCCATCCAAAGCCTGCAAACTTTGCGATAGGTATGGTTTTGTGACTGTGTTTTTCATTCAGCATTATAGTGTAGACCTTTCCCCCGTGTGCCTCTATAGCCTTCCTAATTACTGTTTAAAATGGAAACGTAAGATTCCCTGAACCATCATTGTGTAACCATTTTCTCCTTTTGGGCGTTTGTGGGCAAGGTCATTGGCTAAGGGCTGCTGAGCAGTGGTGGCAGTAAAGGGACACAGCATGGGGAGGGGGAAAGTTTGGGCTCTTGGAAGCAGGAGCACACAGCAGCTGAGAGGAACACAAGGAATGCACACCCCCTCGCTCATTTTTACATTAGGAACTTGAGTTGGCAACTCTGCACTACCTGGTCATTATTTCAGCCATGTGAATTGGTGTGGGGCTGGGTCACGATGGCAGCAGTTCTCAGCTCTAGTGAGAGAGGTAGGGAAGGACCCATCCTCTTGAGGTAGACAGGAAAGGAGTTTTTAAGCTCCATTCTACTGGAAAGGAATCTGATCTCGGGGATGGCAGGCGACTTGCCAAAGCATAGGTCTGAAGTGGCGAGCTGAAGAATAGAGCATTGGCGTTCGGACTCCTGGTGCCCTTCTACTCCGTTGACCTAGCGTTTGTTTCTCCTCCTCTGGTCATCTCATCCAGGCCTCTTTTCTTCCTGATACATGGGGATGCTTCCCAGGTAAACCTTAGATGTACAAATGCAGATTAGATACAGACATTACATGGGAATTCCCTGGCGGTCCAGTGGTTAGGACTCCACACTCTCCCGGCCAAGGGCCGGGGTTCAATCCCTGGCTGGGGAACTAAGATCCCACAAGCCACATGGCGTGGCCAAAAAAAAAAAAAAAAAAAACGGGTGGAAGGATGCCACGTGCCGTGGAGTGGCTGGACCCCTGAGCCATGGCCGCTGAGCCTGCGCGTCCAGAGCCTGTGCTCTGAAACAGGAGAGGCCACAACAGTGAGAGGCCCGCGTACTGCAAAAAAAAAAAAAAAAAAGATACAGATGTTACAGAAGGGCTAGCCCCATGTGGATAAGCTGTTTCTAAAGAAGGGCCCAGTGGTTAGCAGAGAAAAATAAGAACTTTTTTCCTATAAACTTCCAGGTAGAGGCGGGTTTTTGTCTTGTTGGCCCAGGGTGGAGATGGTAACTCAATTTCCTCCTTTAAATCTTTAAGATTTAAAGAAGCCTCTCAGCCTTTGCCTGGAGCAGTACTATAAACATCTTTTTCGAGTCTAAGCAGTGGTCACTGCACATTTTTCTTTCACAGTAGAAAGACTGGAGTCCTTTATAGGGGCGTTTGCAAACAGCATCAAGTTTATAGAATGACAAGCCAGATTTAAATGAAAAAAAAATGTTGTTTATGTCAGCTCTGCAGCTTATCAATATAAAATGAAGATTAAGATTCATTTATATGAATAGACCATTTTGGGGAGGGGTGTTAAAAATTCATATGCCTTTGCTAATGGAGCCATTTCCACATTCACAATGGGGAAAAAAAACACACAAAAAAACAAGGTTCATAAAAGCTTCCCTGGAACAACCAGAGAAAGGAGTGAGTTCCTGAAAATACAAATTGGCGGTATTATCTTTGCATATTAGCAAAATTCTTTAACCTTTCAAATAGAGTATTGTGGACCTGGTATGCTGTTTCGTGAATTTAGCATCTTTTTCTTAATTCAGACCTTCTCTAGACTGTGTTTCTCTGCACTCACTCTGAGCCAGCCTGTGCTAGCCCATTTTGTACTCACCATGGCCTTGCATCCCTACAACTCACCTCTCAGACAGTCAGGGATCCTGTGTGCCTTGCTCCATGAACACAGTTTAAGAATAGCTCCCTCTAGAGTTTTACGACCTGGGACCCTGGAGGTGTAGTTATGAGTGATGACCAAATTCTGAAAGGTTTCTAATGGGAAGTGAGTGGCAGGGCAGGATTTGAATCCAGGTCTGAATAGCCCATGACACATACTGTTTGGCACTACCGAATTCTGCCTTGAAATGGGCAAGTCTGTGCTGAGCCTCTTCTTTGGAGTAAGACACCCTGTCAGGAAGGTACCTCAAAGGAAATGCCAAGGTGAGGTAGACTGTTCACTCTCTTCAAGGTACCTTCAATCTAGCGTGTGTTGGAGGGTCATCCTTTATTGTAGAGAAACATTTATTACTTTGTAATCTTCGTTTTACAGATAACGAAACAGTGAATCAAAGAGGGCAAGCGACTTGCTCAAGGTCACATAGGTATGATGAGACGAGACTTTTATTAGGTAGGTGCCTGTTGCTGTTAAGTGCTCAGCGGTCCGAGACACTTACGTGGACCACCTCATTCCTAGGTGCAGGGCCCGTGAAATCCTTACAGGTCACATGGAGGCCGAGGTGCCAAGTGCTTGAATTGAGTGGCGGGTCTAAGACAGATTTATCCCCAAGGACGCCTCTAGGCTCCTGGGTCCATGTCTGTACGTGCAACAGAACTCAGGGCTCACCCACCTCTCTCTCCCTGTGGGGAAGTGTCCCTGCTTTGGCAAGCCGCCTCAAGAGACCTCCTGTCCCCAGAGCTTCCCTAGCAGGACAGAGGCCACTGAGGCCTGCTGAGCTGAGTTGTGCAGTGTAGAACTATTTGCTTTGGGCTGTACACGCTGAGGAAAGCCTGGAGGGATGCCCTTTGCTGTCAGAGAGCTGCGAGCCCTGGGGCCTAGGTTTTCCAGGCCCCACCACCTAGGAGCTTCGAGAACTCTCGCAGCCCACCTGCTCCGCTCAGAATTGGGCATCAGGGTAACACGGACTCCCTTGCAGAGTTGGGTGGATAGGCGAGAAATGGCTGACTCTGTCGGACACAGGAGTTGATATTTCACTTTCCCTCCTCTTTCCTTCTTGCCTCCCTTCCCTCTTAATCTCTAGCTGGTTAATAAGCCCTATAGGGCTTTCTTGCTGCCTTCACATCTGCAGTGACAGCACTTTCCTGTCCTATACTCTAGGCCCCCCAGAAGCTGTCCTGCTGTACGTGCAACTTGTTGGAGCAGCACAGAAGAAGAATGAAAAAATGCTGGGGTCCCCATGTAACATACCAGGAGGGGGTCCAGTGAGTACATATTTTAGAGGCCCCCAGCCTGCGTGTTCATCCTAGCCTCTGCCACGTTGGCTGTGTGACCTGGGGTATGTTATTTAACCTCTCTGTGCCTCTGTTTCCAAGTTTGCAAAATGGGAATGAGAACAGTACTTAGAGATGCAGGGAGTATTAAATGTAATAGTGCATTAGAGCCGCTGGCACAGGTGAGTGCAAGGAACTGTTATGTAAAACAGACACCAAATCCAGCTGGAAGGGACTTTAGACAGCAGGACCTACCTCTCTATTTAAAAAAATTAATTTATGTATGTAATCAACAATAACAAGAACAGCAAAAGCTAACATTTATTGAGCACTTACCACGGGCCAGGCACTGTGCCAAGTACTTCTCATTAACTTGTTTAAAAATGTGAAGGTACAGGGCTTCCCTCATGGCACAGTGGTTAAGAATCCACCTGCCAATACAGGGGGCACGGGTTTGATCCCTGGTCCGGTAAGATCCCAGGTGCCGCAGAGCAACTCAGCCCGTGTGCCACAACTACCGAGCCTGCGCTCTAGAGCCCACGAGCCACAACTACTGAGCCTCTATGCTGCAGTTACTGAAGCCCATGCACGTAGAGCCCGTGCTCTGCCACAAGAGAAGCCACCGCAAGGAGAAGCCCGCGCACCACAACGAAGAGTAGCCGCCCCCCGCTCGCTGCAACTAGAGAAAGCTCGCACGCAGCAACGAAGACCCAACGCAGCCAAAAAAAAAAAAAAAAAGAAAGTGAAGGTACAAGTGGGGTGTGTCTCCTTTCCACCCCCAGTTGCCCTCCACAGAGGCAGTCACTCTTACCAATACCCTGTGTATCTTTACTGATGTCCTCTGTGGACGTACAAAGATTTAAATCTCTTTTTACCTCTTCAACTTTAAATAGAGGAAACTTGGGCTCAGGGAGGAAACACAGCAATTTGTCATAATAGTTCCTATTCTGTGTAGGGCCACTGCTCCCTGTGCTGTGGGATTTTGAATCCTTCCTTCAACCCTGCAGAAAAAGCTGTGTTGTGTAGAACAAATGCTCAAGCCTTAGTTTACCTCAGTGCATTGATGGAGGATTAAATTAGATAATCCGTGTAGAGGGATTTATCAGCGTTCCTGGCACATCAGAACTGCTCAGGAGATGGTGGCTGCAGGGGAGGATCAAGGTTTTATAGGGGCTCGAAGCTTGTACAATTTGAGAGCTGTCCTTAAGAGAAATAATACAAAATTATGAATCCAATATTAAGAATATTTATTTAGAGTGAGAAAAGAGCTCCAACAGTTTACATATTTTAAAAGCCATCAAGGGCTTCCCTGGTGGCGCAGTGGTTGAGAGTCCGCCTGCCGATGCAGGGGACTCGGGTTCGTGCCCCGGTCCGGGAGGATCCCACATGCCGCGGAGTGGCTGGGCCCGTGAGCCATGGCCGCTGAGCCTGCGCGTCCAGAGCCTGTGCTCCGCAACGGGAGAGGCCACAACAGTGAGAGGCCCACATACCGCAAAAAAAAAAAAAAAAAAAAAAAAGCCATCAAATACCTCCAGCACTATAAAATCCATAAGAATAAATAACAGAACATTTTTGTTAATTAACTGCCTGACACACCTCTGTTATACTTTTCATTCCTACATATTCTGGCTTCATAGTCATTGTGATCACTTCTTCGTTTGATAACAATTTTCTAAAATAATTTTCTGAAGAGGGAATAAAAGATAATTCAGCCTTTTCTCTGGCCTGGTTGATCAAACTTTGCTTTTTGTTATTGACAATTTATTTTATTTCTCAAATTTTTATGGAAGTATAGCTGACTTACAATGTTGTATTAGTTTCAGGTGAACAACAAAGTGATTCAGTTATACATATATCTATATATATCCTTTTTTAGATTCTTTTCCATTATTGGTTATTAAAAGATATTGAATATAGTTCCCTGTGCTATACAGCAGGTCCTTGTTTATTTTATTTATAGTAGAGTGTATGTGTTAATCCCAAACTCCTAATTTATCCCTCCCTCCCCGCCTTCCCACTTGGGTAACCATAAGTTTGTTTTCTATGTCTGTGAGCTTATTTGTTTTGTAAATAAGTTCATTTGTATAATTGTTTTTAGATTCCACATATAATTGATATCATATGATATTTGTCTTTCTCTGCCTGACTTACTTCACTTATTATGATAATCTCAAAGGTCCATCCCTGTTGCTGTGAATGGCAATATTTCATTCTTTTTTGTGGCTGAGTAGTATTCCATTGTATGTATGTATCACATCTTCTTTAGCCATTCCTCTGTTGATGGACACTTAGGTTGCTTCCATGTCTTAGCTATCGTGAATAGTGCTGCTGTGAACAGAGGTGTTGTTGTTGACAGTTTAGATGTGGAAAATGAGTAAATTCATACAGATACACTCACTGTTTGTAGTATTACTACCCGTTTGTGTCTCATAAACAGAGGAATTTTGGTGAATTCTATTTTGTACAATTCTCATCAAAAATGAAAAAGAAGCTCTGGTATGTTATAACTGAATACATGGAGGATGTTTCTGACAGAAGAGAACTTCCCTCAACTGGGGGAACTGAATCCTCTCCTTAGGATTTTACAGGTCTAGGAATTGTCAGCGTTTCTCATAGGCTGGCGTCTGATGCTATACATTTTAAACTTTCCTCCTTCTTGCCTACCACACACGTCCACGTTGGGCTCTGTTGAACACATTCATGTGGCGATTCCACCACTGATGTGGCGTCAGGAAGTGGCTGGTAGGCCCTGGGTGCAGGCGGACTCCTGGGAGCTGGGCTTCCACTGGACGTTAGCAGTAATTCAGCACATGTGGAGGTGATGGCGCACCACATAAACATAGCCCACTAAACTCAAACTCAGTGTCCGCCCCCACCCCGCACCGCACCCCGCCTTTGACTCCTGCGTTGGGAGTCCCTGAGTGCCCAAAGCCGCTGGAACGTTACCCAGCACGAGGGCAGGAGTGACAGAGGGAAACTGGAGTGAGGAGAGGCAGCGCTCTTTCCCGTCATGGTTAAGACTTGACTTTGGCAAAGCTTAGAGAAACCCAAGATCACGTGAACATGTTTCTTTCCAGGCCCCCTCCCAGGACCTTGGAAGGGACTGTTATAAGCAAGGGCTCTGAAGCTTCAGGTCTTTGAGCTCCGCCAAGCACCTGGTTAGTTGTTATCGTGTTCTGGTTAAGAGCAGTGTCGTCTGAGAGAGAGCCGTGCACAGCCCGCTTGGGAGCTGTGTGATCCTGGCTTACTGATTCCCTCCAGGAACCTGCTTCCTCAGGAGTCAGCATGACACTCGTCCTAGTATTTAGCTCTCCGGGAATGTGAACTCCATGAGGGCAGGCACCGGTCTGTTTGTTGCCGTGTCCACAGTGTCCAGGACACATAGTCCACACCCAAACATCTGTTTTGTGGATTTAATGAAATACAGGATGTTTGGGTGTTGAGCCCCAGGCTCTCAGAGAAAAGGAATCCAAGGCACAGTGAGCTTAATTCCCTTTCCTGTACTACACGCTGCCCCTAGTTAGACCTAAGGCAGACCCTGGGTCTCTGGGCTTCCTTTCCTTCCTGCTG
>NW_006793908.1:211971-213244 GCF_000442215.2 Lipotes vexillifer
CTGAATAGGAAGGGGAAGCTTAACTCACTTCCGAGAGCCTGAGATAATCATCTGAGTTATTCCCTCTGTTATGGACATGAGCCAGGGTCCCTGGGTCACATCCCTGGAATTTGCTCTGATCCATGGAATCCACTGTTCCCGAGACTCGCCTGCCTTCTCCCCTTCCCTGACCTGACCTGCCCTGAGTCCCGGGGGATGGTGGGAAGCAAGGGAGAGGTTGGGAGAACCAAGGTGAATGGTTTTGAGCCATGAAATAGCCTGAAAATCAAGTCTGGAAGATGAATGGCTCTGGGGCTTGCAGGGCTTAGCAGGGGCAACCCTGGCAATTATTGACATTCCTGCCTGTGGACTCCGGGAGGCCCCTACTTCACAGCTCCCCTGGATTCTGAGAGGCCCTTGAGCACAGCTGGAAGTCACTCTGTGTGGCAGAACCTTGGAGATGAGGCCAGAAGGGCCACCTCAGTGAGTAGTCACCTTGTCACTGACAGGAGCTATGATCTAAAGAGCCAGGTGGCTGCAGGTGGGCACTCGGCCAGCCGTGCAGAACAGGCAACAAAACCCCAGTCTGGGCCCTGCAGGTGGAGCTCACCTGTTTGCCGTACTTCCCCTCTGCCTGGCATAGATTTCCAGCCAAGTCCTGCACCAGCTTCCACCTCTGTTTTATGATAAGCTGTTCTGATGGGGAGGGCCTGTGCTAGGATGCTTCCCTTTTATCGTGGAGCTCAGGGAAAGGATGGGGGTACTCACCGCCCACCCCTGCCCAAACCCTGCCCCATGAATGAGGCAACTGGGATGTTGCAGCCTCTGCTTCCAGCCTGGTTTGATTTTTTTCTCCAGCGCTTGGATAATATTTATATACAAATGCTGGCTCTGATCTCCACCCAGGAAAACACCAGCTGCTATGGAACTCTTGTTACACATTATAGAGAGCCGAGCCTCACGTGGGCCCCCGTGAGCTTCTCTGGAGGATGTCAGGGAATGTTCTGTTTGTGTTTTACAAACTTATCCCAGGGCTGTGTCCAGGCAACTGAAGTTCTGTCAGAGCCGAGAAAACATCTGATTCCTTTTAGAAAAGACAAAAGGATTAGGTGTCCCTGGGACTTTGACAAATGCATTGCTGGTGGTTTTGATTGAGCTTTCATTTAGGGAAGGTTGAGTGCAGAAGTGAGAATGCCAAAGACCCAGGTTGTCAGTGCTGAGAAGGTGCCTGGAGATGGGCACAGATACACCATTCGTTGGTAGGGATGTAAAGTAATGCAGCCTTTTGTAGGGA
>NW_006793908.1:213254-224638 GCF_000442215.2 Lipotes vexillifer
TGGCACCATCTTTCAAATAAAATGAGAATGACCTTTGATGCAATCATTCCATGCCTTGGAACCTACCCTAGAGTGTGCCTGCCCATGTACACAAAGACCTATGTTCACAAATGCTCACTGCAGCAAAAGTAGGAAATCACCTGTGTTTCTCAGCGGGGAGCTGGCTCAATGAATTGCGGTTCATGCTAATAATGGAATACAGTTGTCCATTAAAGAAGAAAAACAGGGTAAATCACAACAATGGCCAACACATAGAGGACTTACTCTATCCACTATTCTAAGTGCTTTATGTATTTTACAATATTTACAGTGTTAACTCATTTAATCTTCACAGCAATCCTTTGATTACTATTGTTAGAATATTTTTATAGATGAGAATAGAGGTGTTAATTAACTTGTCCAGGGTCACACAGCTAGTAAGTTGGGGAGCTGGGCTTCAAGCCTGCTGGCCCCAGGGTCTATAATTACCTCACAAACCCCTGCATGTTCAAATATGGAAAGATGCCTCTGACTTATTAGTAAGTGAAAAATTCAAGTAGCAGAGATATAGAGTGTGGTTTTATTTATGTAAAAATATAGTGTGTGTGTGTGTGTGTGTGTGTGTGTGTGCACATGTGAACACATCACATATATTTGTAATGGTAAAGTAAAAGTAAAAGTTCTGGAAGAATACATATCCAATCGTTGGTTCCCTTCAGGGAGGGATATAATAAGTAAAAAGAATTTTTTTTTTAACTTGTAACTGAATATAGTTTAAAAAAGTTTTTTTAAATTGAGGTATAGTTGATGTACAATATTATATAAGTTTCAGGTGTACTGCATAGTGATTCACAATTTTTAAAGGTTATACTCCATTTATAGTTATTATAAAATATTGACTATATTCCCTGTGCTGTACAATATGTCCTTGTAGCTTATTTATTTTATACATAGTTAACTAGATACAGTTTTATATTTTCTTGAGCAAGTGCCTTTGGAATTTTAGAAAAAGTAAGCTTGAGCCCACCATCAAGGTAATCATAATAAAATAATAATCATTTGGTTTCTACTTCTCAATAGCCCCTTAGAAAGGACAGGCTTCCTATAAACATGGACTCAGAGTAACCCTTAATGATTAACTCCAAAGTATAAGACGTAGAAGGAAGCCTAATAGGCCTTGCCATAAATTAGATGAAGGTAGTCCAAGGAATTGTTCTTCTGATTGGCTGAAAGGCATTTGAGATAAATACTCTTTTTTTCATTACCCTCAGAAATCTCACCTCCTCCTGGAAGCCTTGGGCCAGACAGTGGAAGAATAATGGTGATTTTCTTGGCATACAACCCCTCCCCACTCCATCTTCACTCCCCCGCCCCCTGCATTTAATGAGTTCACTTAGTGCATTATTGCATCTCAGGTAAACACTCCAAGTACTTGGGCTTTGTTTAGTCACTGTCCCTTCAGGGTCATCCTGTAAAAATGGACTCATGATGCATTACGTTTTTAGGTGCTTTACAGTTTGTAAATCTTGTCTTCATTCATGATGTCAGTGAACTGGGGCTGGTGCCTTGTCACTGTAAAGCCCTATGTCCAATATCTCTTTCAGAGTTAAACCAAGCAGGGACCTGGGAGAGGGGCTGATGAGGAAAATGCGGGCTATCAAAAATTTAATCCCCATTTTACACCAAGGGGGAAAGGGGTGGGGTGGGAGGAATTGGGAGACTGGGATTGACACATATACACTATTGATACTATGTATAAAATAGACAACTGATGGGAACATACTGTATAGCACAGGGAACTCTACCTAATGCGCTGTGGTGACCTAAATGGGAGGGAAGTCCAAAAGAGAGGGGATATCTGTATGTGTAAGGCTGATTCATTTTGTCGTGCAGTGGAGGCTAACACAACATTGTAAAGCAACCATACTCAAATAAAAATTAATTAAAAAAAATTTAATCCCCATTTTAAAGTCCCCCGTATTTAAATATTGATTTGTGGGGCTTCCCTGGTGGCGCAGTGGTTGAGAATCTGCCTGCCAATGCAGGGGACACGGGTTCGTGCCCCGGTCTGGGAAGATCCCACATGCTGCGGAGCAACTAGCCCCGTGAGCCACAATTACTGAGCCTGCGCATCTGGATCCTGTGCTCTGCAATAAGAGGCCGCGATAGTGAGAGGCCCGCGCACCGCGATGAGGAGTGGCCCCCACTTGCCGCAATTAGAGAAAGCCCACGCATTTAAAAGAAGACCCAACACAGCAAAAATAAATAAATAAATATTTAAAAAAAAAAAATAAATAAATAAATAAATATTGATTTGTGAAATGTGACCCAACAGAAAGAATATAGAAAAATAGCTCTATGTACTGTGTCAGGTCATAAAGTACCCCATGTTTCCATGTGCTTTCTTATTGTAATTCTCAAAGCAAGTTTAGGGGATAATTATTTCCATAAGGAAGCTGAGGCCCAGGGAGTTTACATAAAGTCCTCAGAGTTATACATGTGGACAGTGAGAGATGGATTTCTCACCCAGGCCTGTCTGTCTGCAAAATCCGAGTTGCTGAGCCTCTCAACAGAGGAAATAATAGAGAAAAAAGTATCACTCAAATACCACCTCCCTAACATACTGTTAGCAATTTAGGTTTATTTCCTTTGTTTATCTATCTAAACAAAGCTAAATTAAAAAAACACCACCTTAGTAATCAGAAGTAGTCATATCAGCTGTTTATATCCTGTTCTCTTTTTTTCGCTATCTTTCTTATTGCTTCGTGACGTCATTTTTAAATGATTGCATACTTCTTCCAACTCAATAGTTTAAAAAACTAATAACCTGGGAATTCCCTGGCGGTCCAGTGGTTAAGACTGCACTTCCACTGCAGGCGGCACAGGTTCCATCACTGGTCAGGGAACTAAGATCCCACATGCTGCAGGGAACAGCCAGAAAAAAAACCCCAAAACAAAAACTAATAACCTGATTAAGAGATGGTTTAAGAACTTGAACAGACATTTCTCCAAAGAGGGCATAGAAATGGCCAACGGGTATGTGAAAAAAAGGATCAACATTACCAATCATCAGGGAAATGCAAATCAAACCACAATGAGATATAACCTTACATCTGTCAGGACGTCTATTATCAAAAAACAAACACCATTGAGCGCCTCAAAAAGTTGAGTGAAAATTTTATTGGAAAACATTAAAGCCCTGTTTTGTGAGTGCTATGAGTCTGAGCTACGCCAGTCGTTGACACCTGAGTCCTAAGGACAGTTGAAGTGAATCTTCTTTCCTCGCGGCCAATTTCTTTCATCAGCTCTGGAGCATTTATTCTACTCGATAGAGGAAAGCCATGTACCAATTTGTGCTGTTCGTCAATCACTTGCTTTTTCGTAAATGTAATTGCTACTCTGATGAAATGTTCAGATTTCCTTGGAAAAGAATAAATAGCCGTAAACACTTTAAAACAAAACAAACAAAAGAAAAGCATTGGCAAGGATGTGGAGAGATTGGAACCCTTGGACACTGTTGGTGGGAATGCAAAATGGTGGAGCTGCTGTGGAAAACAGTATGGAGGTTCCTCAAAAAATTCAAAATAGAATTACCATATGATCCACCAATCTCACTTGTGGGAATTACCCCAAAGAATTGAAATCAGAGTCTCGGAGCCATATTAGTACTCCTATGTTCATAGCAGCATTATTCACAATAGCCAAGATGTGGAACCAACCTAAATATACATCGACAGATGACTTGATAAAGAAACCGTGGTGTATGCACAAAATGGAATACTATTCTGCCCTTAAAAGGAACGAACTTCTGCAATATGTGACAACATGGATGACCCTTGAGGAGATAATACTAAATGAAATAAGCCAACCACAGAAAGACAGATACTACATGATTCCACTTGACATGAGGTTTCTAAAGTAGTCAAATTCATAGAATCAAAGAGTGGGACAGTGGTTGACAGGGGCTGGGGGGAGGAGGAAGAGGGGAGTTACTAATCAGTGGGCATAAAATTTCAGTCAAACGTGATGAGCAAGCTCTAGAGACCGTCGGTACAGCACTGTCTAGAGTCAGCTATGAAGTACCATATGCTTAAAAATTTGTTAACAGGGTAGATCTCATTTTGTGTTCTTACCACAATTAAAAAAAAAAAAAAAAAAGATTACATACTATTCCAGGAGAGTGATGTTCTTTGGAGAGATTCCTAGACATGGAATCGGTAGGTCCAAGAGTATGAATGTTTTTATGGGTTTTTTAAAAAAGTTTTAATGAAAAAAATTGAGATATAATTGACATATAACATTGTATAAGTTTAAGGTATACAAAATATTTTTATGGTTGCTAAATTGCTTTTCAAGAGGGCTGTATTAATTTGCACTTCAACTAACAACTTTGAGTGTCATTTTCGTCACATTCTTGTAGGCCTTAGTTACTGTTAAAAAAATGAAAACACACGAATAAAAGTCTGACGTGTTTGCTTAATATATACCGAATTGTTTGCAGTGGCTAGTTTGGAGAGTGGGTTGGGGCTGGCGGTGGTGGTGGGAGCGGTGAAGGGGGCGTCCCGTTTCCACTTTATGTCATGTGGCGCTATTACAGATATTTTACTATAGGCATATATTACTTGTGTAATAAATATATTTTAAACTTTTGAAATAATTTGTCTTACAGACAAGTTGCAAAAAGAATACAAAGAATTCCCTGTATTCCCTTTGTAATATGTTTTTAAAAGATGAAATAATTAAGAAACGTGCCCCGAATATCAGATGTCAGACCTTCTACCACCAAGACTCTGTAAGTCAGTTTCTTTTATTTATTCATTTATTTATTTATGGTTGCATTGGGTCTTGGTTGCTGCACGTAGGCTTTCTCTAGTTGTGGTGAGTGGGGGCTACTCTTGGTTGCAGTGCACGGGCTTCTCGTTGCGGTGGCTTCTCTTGTTGTGGAGCACGGGCTCTAGGCGTGCGGGCTTCAGTAGTTGTGGCTAGTGGGCTCAGTAGTTGTGGCTCGCGGGCTCTAGAGCGCAGGCTCAGTAGTTGTGGCACGCGGGCTTAGTTGCTCTGCGGCATGTGGGATCTTCCCGGACCAGGGCTCGAACCCGTGTCCCCTGCATTGGCAGGTGGATTCTCAACCACTGTGCCATCAGGGAAGTCCCCAGAGTTTCTTATTAGGTAGAGTAGAGCCTAACAGCAACTTGGGGAAATGCTCATTAAAATGCAGACTCCTAGGCTTTAGCAGGATCTATGAAATCAGAATGTTTGGGGGCGAGCCTGAAAATCTGCATTTTAAACAGGCCCCCCTCATCCACACTCCTCTGTGCTTCTGAGGCCCCTCAAGGGCTGAGAACTACTGTTAAAAAGGTTCCTCCTTTTGATTTTATTTCCTCTAGTAATATTGTGGCTTCCTTACTTGGAAAGCCCTCCAACGTGCAGGGCTGAAGAGAAAAGTGAGTGAAATCTGAGCATCTTTTTTGCAACTTTTCACACTTTGTGCTGCTACTGCTTAGCTGCAGCCAAGCTGTCTGTAATTTGTTTCCTCAAAAGCCTGCTGTCTCCCTCAAACTAGAAAAGACCGTTCCAGGGGAGGCCCGGTCCAAAAAGCCATGTGTTGTGGATGGTGGTGACCCTTCTCCCCATCGGCCCTCTCATCCTGGACGTTCCAGGGAGTGGCGGCCGGAGGCTTCTGGTCTCCTGACTTGCAAGTGCAGCCAGGAGGCCCTGAAATGGGGAGGGAGCCCAGATTACAGCCCCAGGTCATTCTGTTGTTTCGTTCCTTTGTCTTAGCTTTTCGGTGCACAGTTTGTTTCCCTTGGCCACCATGAGGCATGGCCTTTCCCCATGTGTGTTACCTGTATGTTACATGTGTGTTACATTGCCAGGTCAGCTTCACTGGGGGGGGGGCACCCTGCTCAGTTCCTCACCTGCCCCCACCTTCTGCACCCCCTGCCTCTACTGTCACACCTTCGTCTCCACCCCCAGAGCTGTTCTTTCCAGCTCATGGATCTGACCATGTCACCTAATAACTTACCTTGGGGACTGAACGACTAGTGACCAGAAGGATAGCAGAAAGCCAAACTGTGGAGAATTGAATTCAAGATGAAAGAATTTTTGTCGTTTTAAACATTGTTTGGTCATAAGTTTATTGTTTTCTACATTAAAAAAGTAATACGACCCACCAGGTGTTACATGCCTGTATGACCTTCGAAGTGGAAGGAAAAGTTAAGGAAAAAATGTACTAATGGTTAATATAGACAATTTGGAAAATAAAAAAGTAGAAAGTAGAGGGGCAACAAGTTGCCAGCCATTCCACTAGCCAAATCAAGCTACTGTCTGCTTTTGGGTGTGGTATAGCTTGGAGGATAAGGGCACAGGCTCTGAATCGGGCAAATCTCGAGTTCAGATCCCTCGTCAGCTGTGGGCAACCATTGGGCAGCTTCATTATCCTCTTGTAGCTTCCGTTTTCTCCTTGGTTAAGTGAGGATAAAAATAGTTCCTATCTTGCCGTGAAGGTGAAATGAGATAAGAAGGTAAAGCAGTTAGCAGGATGCTTGGTGTTAGTTCCTCTTTATCTTGTTCACTTCCTTTCAGTCCTTTCACTGTAAGTAGTGTTTTTGCTTTCACAGAGTTGTGATCACACTGTCTGTATAATTTTATTTCCTGCAGGTATTTCTTAACATGACGGCCCAAGCATTTTCCATGCTGTTTTCAACTCCTCATAAACATACATTTTAGTGGTTGTGTAATATCCAATTGAACGGATATATCAGATACATCATAGTTTCGTTAACCATTTCTTTATTGTTAGTCATGGGCATTATTCCAGGTTCGTTGTTCGACATAACCTTATGTGTGAACACCTTTACGTGTAAAATGTCACCCTCCTCCCAATCACTACCAGTTACAACCATTTCCTTGAGGAAAATTCTTAGAAGGGAGATTATAAGGTCAAGCGGCATGAACACTTAAGTTTTCTGACCTATCCTGCCAAATTGGTTCCTGTAAAGTTGGCCTCCACTTATATTTTCAAGGCAATGGATGAGACTCAGGCTGAGGGACCTAGATTTTGTTATGCAGGGCAGCTGTTGGGGGTGTCAGGGTTGGACACAATCAGTTGGAGTTTTAGTGGATGCATCTAGCAGCCATTGGGAGGGTGGATGGGGGTAGGGCCAACGTTAGGGGTTACCTGGTGAGACTCTGCACCAGGGTAGCGGTGCCATGACTGTCTGTGAACCTGGCCCTCTCCTCATGGCAACTATTGGTCCCATCTGTATGAGAACCTGTGGTCACAGTCTCATAATCCAGCTTTCTTTCTGTTTTTGTAGGTTCCGTACAATTTGTTTATTTATTTTTTCCCTTTAAAAAAATTGAGGTATAGTTGATGTACAATATTATATAAGTTACAGGTGTACAATAAAGTGATTCACAATGTTTAAAGGTTGTAATCCATTTATAGTTATTATAAAATATTGGCTATATTTCCCATGTTGTACAATATATCCTTATTGCTTATTTTATACATAACAGTTTGTATCTCTTAGTCCCCTACCCCTATATTGGCCCTCCCCCTCCCCTCTCCCCACTGGCAACCACTAGTTTATCCTCTATATCTGTGAGTTTGCTTCTTTTCTATTATATTCACTAGTTTGTTGTATATTTTAGATTCCACGTATAAGTGATAGCATATCATTTTTGTCCTTCTCTGTCTGACTTATTTTACTTAGGGTAATACCCTCCAAGTCCAACCATGTTGCTGCAAATGGCAAAATTTCATTCCTTTTTATGGCTGAGTAATATTCCATTGTAGGTAATATATATGTGTGTGTGTGTGTGTGTGTGTGTGTGTATATATATATACACACACACATACACTGTGTACATATAGTGTGTGATATATATATATATATGTATATGTATCACATCTTTTTTATCCATTCATCCATTGATGAACACAGGTTGTCTCCATATCTTGGCAATTGTAAATAATGCTGCTATGAACATTGGGGTGCATGTATCTTTTCTAATTTGTGTTTTTGTTTTTTTCAGATACATATCCAGGAATGGAATTGCTGGGTCATATGGTGGTTCTATTTTTAGTTTTTTGAGAAATCTCCATACTGTTTTCTACAGTGGCTGCACCAGTTTACATTCCCACCAACAGTATATGAAGGTTCCCTTTTCTCTCACAATCCTGTTTTCTTAGTTCAGAAGAATCCACGCGCTAGCAAGCCAGTCTCCTCCCTGAGAAGCACGCTTCACGCTCCGTTCTCCCTCCGGCATCTTCATCTCTCTCAGTTAAGACCTGGACAGTGTCAGGGCGGTGGTGACCCGGATCTGGAGCTGTGCTCTGGCGGGGGCTGGGCTCCGGCCGTCAGTTGCTCCACATATGTGAATTTATGCCCTTTCAGTCTCACATAAATAGCTTCACGTTTTCATCCTCTGTGATCAAAATGACAAGGATTCTTCATCTTTAGGGATCAGAGATTAATATAGGGAATTAGTCTGTAAGCCCTGGTGTCACTGCCTGCATTGGAATGTCAGTCCTACCACTTATTACCTGTGATCCTGCGCCTCAGTTTCCAAGTCTGGGAAATGGTACCAACCTCATAGGATTAATTGAAAAAGGTATGTTCAGCGAAGTGCTGCGTGTCTGTTATTATTCTTATCTATTTTCCTTTTTCTAAGTTAAAAGACTCTGGTAGAAGGAAACTACTTGAACCTCTAGATTTACCACTTTCCTTTCCACTAAACCCAGCAAGGGCATCAGGATTAGGGAGCAATACCAGGAAGCCCACCTTGCCAAAATATGTGCCCTTGTGAAACTGTGGGGATGGGAAGGGAGAAGGTTGGGGAGGCCACAGTGATAGGTGACCAACCATCCTGGGATGCAGTACTTTCCGTGCTAAAGCCCGGACAGTCCTTGGCAACTTGGGTGGTTGGTCACCCTAGCATGATGGTAGTAGGTGACAGCCTCCGGTAAAGTTGTCCAAGGGAGAGAGAACCAGATTCTGGAGTATTTGAGAAGGGTTTGCTATTCCTTTAATTGCTGTTGGGCAAACCCATTTGGAAACTCATTTCACCTGGGAGTGAACTGGCTGCCAGAAATGAGGCCCACCTGGGGTACGGGGTGGGGGAGGGGAGCTAATTGCCCTGCCCCCAGGAAGCCGGGCCAGGGCAATTCAATATCTTCTAGATTTGAAGGGTGTGCGTGGAGTGAGCGTGCCTTGGCGTGAAGGCTGCGTGCAGTCCTTGCTTTCCAATCCCGGCCGGTTTTCTGCTCTCATGAAGCCTTCTTTCTTGGCAGAAAGAGGGGTCAGTAGCCCTTAGTGGACGACTGAGTGGACGAGGGTTGGCTCCCGCTTCTGCCCAGGTACCTTCCGATTCTCTGGGTCTCTGTATGAACAGTACCCCCAAGACAGAGGCCGAGGGAGGGGAAAGTGGCCACTCTTAGGCTGCAGGCCAGTGCAGGGGGTGGTCAGTAATTGGTATTTCCTCTTCCAGCCCTTTCAAAGCATTTTAAAATCGGATTAGCTTTTTGACAAACACTTGAAGGTTTGCTCTCCTCTGAGAGGCTCAAAGGGCTGAGGAAGAGCCTTCATCTGTTTACTTTTCCTTTATGTGGAAACTTACTTGGGCTGTTTCTGTAACCAGCTTCCCCTCCCCCCAGACTCCCTCCCCGAAGCTTTGGAGCTGGTGGGAACTCACCAGCCACTAGGGCTGTGGCCCTCCCTCCGTGGTTTTCGGGCCTAATGAACTCTCATGCCTTCCAGGATTGCAGTTTTGAGCAGTAGGACTCGGGCGGCTCACTCTGCCCGGCATTGGCCTTGTAAGTTTGCTGGGAGTGGAGAAGTGAGCTGAGAAGGGCTGGCCTGTGGACTCCATTGCCCTCTTGCAGGGCAGCCAACAGAAGTGGCATCTTTCCCCCCGGGGGTGGAGAAAGCCAGGAAGACGGGGGTGGGTAGCAGGGGGGATGGCAGCTGGGCCTGGTTTCAGAGAGCAGAGAGCTGGCCCCATCAGGGCTCCTCTTCCTTTCCCTTTTTAAGTGGCCCCCTGCTAGGGGGTCAGGCAACGTGTGTGTTGGGAAGAGCAGGGAGAGGAGACAGGTGATCAGGTGAGTGCATGGATGTACATAACAGAGAATTCAGGCTGGAGGTGGGTGCTGGAGCTGTGGAAGGGAAGGAGGGCAGGTGGTCAAGGTAGACTTTTGTGTTTCATTTTGTTAGTATGCTATATAACAAGTTGAAAGTGCATATTAAGCCAGAGAGGTATCCCCTGTGATCAGTCTGATCATGGCTAGATGAAATATATGGTCAGGAAGATTCAGGAATGGCTTCCCAGAGGAGGTGGAAGGTAAACTGAGACCAAGAGACAAGTGGGGGTCGCTAGATTTGTGCATTCAACCAAGATTTGGGGAGTGTCTGCTGCGTGTCAGATACTGCTCTAGAAGCTAGAGAGCTGGAGGACAGCAAAACACATAGAGACCCTGCCCTCATGGAGCTTATAGTTTATAGCCCAGTGGAGGGAGACAGATGAACAGAAAGACCCTATGATGTCCGACGGTGTTAAAGAAACAGTCCTCTGACACCTGTTGAAGTGGTAGGGAAGCCTTGATTGAAGGGCAGTGCAGTAGGAAAAAGAGATTGAGTTCAACTCTGAGCGTGGCAAAGACAGCTGGGGTTTAGAACCAATCAACAGACTGAGGGGGTCAGTGGATGAGGTAGACATCAAGGGGAGGCGAGTCTCGCTAAACCAACTTAACAGGATTCTTGCAGAAGGCAGGCCAAGGGCAGGACCTCATTGAGAAGAGGGCTCAGAGGAGCCTGATTAAAGTTTGGTCAAGGAGAGAGCCTTTGTGGGGAAAGGTGCTGTGAATGAAAATAAAGCAGGTGTGGGGTAGAGTGAGGAGAGAGTGATGGGGGTGCTATTTAGGAGCAAGGCCCCTCTAGGGAGGTAATTTTCAGGCAGAAATTTATATCTCGTGAGGGAGCCAGAATTCCAAACACCCCAGAAGAAGGTCCTCTGGGTAGAGGAAACACCAAGTGCAAAGGCCCTGAGGTATGTTTGAGGAATAGCAAGGAGGAGGTAGTTTGTAAGGTCAGAGGAGGGGGTGGGTGAGGGTAGAGCACAAGGGCCTTGGAGGCTGTGATGAGAAGGGGTGAGAGGGCAGGAAGGAAGGAGAATTTGGAGCCAGGGTAAGAGGAAGCCTGCAAGGGGCTCTGGGTTGCACCAGCATAAAAAAGGAGTATGTGCCAAGGAGCACGCTTCGGGGTGGGGGAGGGAAGGCAGCAAGGAGTGTTTCTGAAATCCTAGGTGTACAATGTGGGAAAAACAAAGGAGGTGGCGGGGTGTGGGGTCGGGGCGGGCCTGGTGCATTGGAGAGGAAGTTGAGGCGCCAAACGGGGAGGGGCAGG
>NW_006793908.1:224683-234266 GCF_000442215.2 Lipotes vexillifer
TGGGGCGCCCACGGGGGAGTGGCAGATGGGGGGGGGGGTCATTTGCCATCTTCTCAGTCAGGGTTTCTCAATCATTTAAATGAGAGCCTCTGTCCTTGCGTAAAAATCGGGCAGTTCAGGGAGGAAGGCCTCTTTAATTTCAAGGAGAACTATAGAAGCCGGAAAGAGGGGTCGGTTGAAATAAAGTTGGAACTCGTCTAGTCCCTCCGGCTGCGCTTCTTGTAAATAGCGCCCTCCCAGTGTTGGAAAGGCATCAGTAGGGACGTTGCAGCTGCTGGGTAACATCCTTCCTGTTGAGATGCGCAGGACTTGGCTGCGCGTGTGCATCCGCGTGCCGAGTGCCTGGAAGCAGGGCGTGAGAGCGCAGGTCAAGAAGTTCAGGCCCCCAGGCCCACTCATTTTATCCTCGGGGGCGGCCCCACTTCCTCTGGGGGCCCTGGCTTCCCTCTGGCAGGTCTTCAGCTAAGAAGTCTGCAGAAGTCATTGGCCAGGCTTAGAACAGATCCTTTGTGCCAGAGGGGTTGGTGGTGTGGTGTGGAGGGGTGGGAGCTCCTTGGCTGAACCAGGATGCCCTTCACGAGCGGTGAGCCCTGCTGAGCACCGGGATTTTGGGGGGAGAGGGAGAAATGGGATTGGGCGGCCAGGGTAGTTTGGCCGCATGTGAGTTAAAAAGCAGATGAAAACCCACGGAGTAACCAGACGTTCTTCTCTTTGCATGCAAGATCCTGCCCAGTGCTGGAAGAGGAAGGAGTATTTTTCTTGCTTTTTAGACATTACATCCTGTGAGGGGAAGATTTGGAACAGATGGGGGCCAGGGGACCCCATTGTATTTGCTTATTTCCCCCTCCCCTCCTCCCACAACCAGAAATGTGTTTTTTTCTTTTTTCTTTTTCTTTTTTTTTTTTTTTAAACCTAGAGAAGTTAACTCAGGGGAGAAAAAAGTCCTGTAGAGTGGGAAAGTAAGATTATCAGGGGTCAGGGAGAAAAATCCACAAGGTTCCAGAAAGAATTTACTTTACCTTGCAAAGCCTTCTTCTAAGTCCAAAGACAGATAATTAACTCAAAATTTCGTTTTAGGTTTAATGGCTCTTCCAGAGACATCTGCATTTATGGGGGGGGGGAAGAAAAAGGATCCCTAACAGATGGAGAAAGAGGCCCTCTGGGTAGAGAAAGGTAAGGAGTGTTTCTGAAATCTTAGGCGCACAATGTGGGAAAAACAAAGTGGGTAGTGTCTTGTGAGAGCTGCTCAAGTGTTGGCATGAGTTCCACCCCCACATGTGTTCTGCTGGATGGGCTGCCTTAGAGAAGACCGTAGGAGAGGTGATGTAAAGTGGTCTGTGATGTATTTGATTGGTTGCGTGGGGTCCCTGGTAGAGTGATGTCCCTGGCATGGCTGTGGGCAGCTGGACGGCTGGTAGGATGTTTGCCCCCAAACCACAGCTGGTCCTTTATGCTGATGAATGTCCAGGGCAGGATTCTCCTTCTTGGGAACCTGGAAGGGGGCTCTGCTCGTGGGGTCGGATGGCAGTAACTAGTCCGGGTGGACCAGCTGAACTGCCCACTGCTGTTTTATCTGACACCCCCCGACCCGCCGCAGGGAATGTGGGCTGACTGCATGTGAAAAGGAGAGGGCAGGACGGAGAGAGCAGCCTTTGTGTTTTCCTTCTAACTGTCCTTCCTTTCTGGTTCGTTGGAGTCTGTGTTGGGCTGGTTTCTTCCTTCTAGGGAGGGGATTGTGTGCTCTGGGGTCTGGTTGAAGAGACAGATTACCAGCTCAGGTTCCCAGTTGCTATGGAGAGCCATGTCTGGGGGTGGAAGGGGCTAGGAAGTTGGGTTCCTCCTCATCCGGTGAGATACATGCAAGTTTCTGCAAGAAAGACACAGCCTAAAAATCACGTGACAAGAGAGAAATAAGGCCTAGTGCCTAGGTAGGATGGGATCTCCTGTCTTGATTCTGTCTCAGCTTCTGGCACTAGACATTATAACTAGATACAGTGCAGCGGGAGCGCTAGGCTCTCCCTCCCTCTGTTGTTAAAATCCCCATAGGCGTTACCTGGTTCTTGGAAAAGATGCTAGAAGCGTAGCAGACATTACTTGAGTACCGTTACCTACTGGGCACTGCATTTTGGACTTCAGGGGACATGTCAGTGAATGAAATAAAGGTCTCACTCCCACAGAGCCCAAATGCAAATGTAAGAGCATTTCACTCTGTAGTGACATCACCAGGGTCAGACAAGCATACACACGAGAGACCAAATGAGTTCATTTAGCTGCAGGAATTGAGCACCTGCTCTTTGGGAGACCCTGTGGAAGCCCGCAGTGGAGGACAGGACACATCCAGACCCTACCTCCTTGGAGCTGCAGTCTGGTTGGGTATATGGACTTGTAAGAGGTTCTTGAGCTACAGGCTGTGAGCAGTGCTGCAGCAGAGAACCTAAAGGGTGCTGTGGGCCCTTCATGCAGATGATTTTGGGGAATTGGGAACACCTTCCCGGAGAAGTAAATTTCAAGTTAATGCACGAGTAAGAAGACGTAACTATAGTGTTGACTCTTAGTTGGCCCGGGAAGGTCTTCTGGTTCTGACATCATTTGTTTTTTGTTTTTTTTAAAAATAAATTTATTTTATTTTAATTAATTTTTGGCTGTGTTGGTTCTTTGTTGCTGTGCGTGGGCTTTCTCTAGCTGCAGAGAGCAGGGGCTACTCTTCGTTGCGGTGCGCGGGCTTCTCATTGCAGTGGCTTCTCTTGCTGCGGAGCACCGGCTCTAGAGCGCAGGCCCAGTGGTTGTGGCCCACGGGCTTAGTTGCTCCATGGCATGTGGGATCTTCCCAGACCTGGGCTCGAACCCATGTCCCCTGCATTGGCAGGCGGATTCTTAACCACTGCGCCACCAGGGAAGCCCCTGACATCATTTTTTATGTACCCTCTTTTTTTAAAAAAAATTAATTTTATTTATTTTAGCTGTGTTGGGTCTTCATTGCTGCGTGCGGGCTTTCTCTAGTTGCGGTGAGTGGGGGCTCCTCTTCATTGTGGTGCGCAGGCTTCTCATCATGGTGGCTTCTCTTGTTGTGAAGCACGGGCTCTAGGTGCACAGGCTTCAGTAGTTGCGGCACGTGGGCTCAGTAGTTTTGGCTCACGGGCTCTAGAGTGCAGGCTCAGTAATTGTGGCGCACGGGCTTAGTTGCTCCGCAGCATGTGGGATCTTCCCGGACCAGGGATCGAGCCCGTGTCCCCTGCATCGGCAGGCAGATTCTTAACTACTACGCCATCAGGGAAGTCCTAATGTACCCTCTTTTACTCTGAAAAGTGCTTAATTAAGGTGATGAATTGCATGGCACCCTACTGTGTGCCGAACAGTTCTGTAAAAGAGCTCCATGATTAGAATCGTGCTGGCTCATAGTTAAGTACTCAAAAGTGAGCTATTTGCTGGTCACTTACCTCAAGTCAAAGACTAACAGTGGCGAGGTGGTGGGTGTGGAGACTAAGTTTGCTGTGGCTCTAACTTGGGGGATGGTCTCCAGCGCTACCCAGCCCCCTGAATGTCAGTGTGGACAAGGCAGATGCTGTGGGAGGTCTGGATTAGACAGTTTGCCATCTCACTTGGGTGAAACCCAAGGCGTCATCACCTTGGTTTGTTTGAGGCCCTGCCCTTCTCCCACCTCATCCCAGCCTCTCCCACCCTTGCTGTGCTCCCTGCAGCCTCGGGGCAGCTTGCTGTTCCTCAGACACTCCAAGCTCATTTAGATCTCCGGCCTCTGCTCCGGTAGTTCCTTCTGCCCGGAATGCTCCTCCTCAAGGTAATTGCAAGGTGTATGGCCCTTGCTTGCTTTGAGTCCCTCAGAGTCCCTTTTCCACAACGGCACCACCCCCTCTGCCAGACAGGCTGCTCTGTTTTTTTTTGTTGTTTTTTTTTTTTGCGGTACGCGGGCCTCTCACTGTTGTGGCCTCTCCCGTTGCGGAGCACAGGCTCCGGACGCGCAGGCTCAGCGGCCATGCCTCACGGGCCCAGCCGCTCTGCGGCATGTGGGATCTTCCCGGACCGGGGCACGAACCCGTGTCCCCTGCATCGGCAGGCGGACTCTCAACCACTGCGCCACCAGGGAAGCCCCAGGCTGCTCTGTTTTGATTCACGTCATTTCTCACCTCCTGATATATTATGTATATTTATCCAATTTTTGTTTCTTCCCATTAAAATGAAAGCACCACCAGAATAAAGATATCTTGTTCTTGGACATAACTCCTGTTCCTAGGTATGTAGAGGAAACTTAAGTATTCGGTGAACTGTTAAATAAAATAACGATAAATATAGGATGCCTTATGAATATCTTAGATCATACTTTTATAGGTGAATTTTAAAAATCCCTCTGTGTGTGTGTGTGTGTGTGTGTGTGTGTATCAATGATCAGCAATAAAAGGAGTGAACTACTTGGTACGTGCACCAACACAGATGAATCTCGAGTGCATTCTAAGTGAAAGAAGCCGGACTCAAAAGGCTGCGCACTGAAGAACTTCATGATATTCTGGAAATATAACTTCATGATACTCAGTTATAAGGCCATAAAGCAAATCAGTGGTTGCCAGGGGCTGGGAATGGGGGGCGGGGTTGGCACAGAGGAATTTTGAGGGGTATGGAAATGTTCTGTATCTTGATTGTGGTGGTGGTCACACAGCTGTGTGCACTCACTAACATTGGTAGAACTCTACTAAAAAGGGTGAATCTTACTGTAGGTAAGTCATACCTCAGTAAACGTGAGTAAAAAAACCACTTTCTCACCTAGATTTTGATTGTAGTATTTGGGCATTTCTTGTGACTGTTGGCTAATAATTCATTTTGACTGGGTGACAAAGTAACCCCAGCTCGATGGTCTCATCCATGCTTGCCGCTGCCAGTGAATACCTGTGCCAAGAAACTAACTTGTTCTTAAAGTGGAAGAGATTTGTTAAGGTGGAACTCTGTTGGTTTCCTTTCCAGCATCTCCTACTTCCTTCTCGGAAGAGAACACCTTTTCCTGTGTGGCTAGAAGGGACTGACCTTTGCCCTGTGTCCCTGGGACTGTGCTGTTGAATGTAGCCAGTTGAGTCCTTCCTGGCACTTCTCTGCCAGAGCTCTTGAGGAAGATGATGTACTTTTGCTGGAATTGGTAGGATGTAAATGTGAGCCTGTTGGTGAATCTTCTTCTTTTTTCTTAAAGATTTCTTCCACTGAAGGCAATTTATTGATTTTGTTGGTGAATATCTTGCTTGCTGAATGGAGAAAGAAAGACAAATAGAGCCCTGATGTTTGAGCACCTAGATCCAGCTGTGCCTGAAGCCAGATGTGCACTCTGGACAACCCAGTAACATGAGCTAATGAATTCCACTCTTCTCCACTTAAGTCATGTCGACTTTGGTGGCTTCTATCAATCATAGCTGAGTTCTGACTCATACATTGAAAATGAGAAGTTCTTGATCTATGAGGTGAGAGGATAGTAAAAGATTAGACAGTTAACTAAATTAATGAGTTGTGAGAGGAAGTTCTCCTAATTTCTCTGAGCCTTTTTATTATGGAAGCAGGAGCAGGGACAGAGGGTTGAGATGGGGATGAATGAGGGAGATTGAAGGGTCAGCAGAAAGGTATACCCCTGGCCAAATGGGGCTGGGGATGCCAGGGCCCCATGCCCTACCAGCTGGGGGTCCCTGGCTGGCTGAAGAGGGTCTGGAGTCAGTGGGATTGGAGAGAGCTGGACTGTAAGCCAGCTCTGGGCTCCTGCCCTCAATTCCTGAGCCTTGCTTTCCTTCTCATAAACCCGGGGTGCTGCCTGCCTGCCTGCCCTCCTCAGGGTTTGTGAGAGAGGCTCCAAGGAGTTGACAGTCTCTGAAACAATCATGAAAACCATTGACACTCCGTGGCTTCATTTGGTTAAAGGTAGGAGGCTGGACGAGACAAGGACTAGACAGACCCTCGGTGTCTGAGGGACTTGGGCTGTGATCTACCTTCTTTGTGTGAATTGTGGATGACAGATCTCTGGTGAAAGGAGGGTGAGAGGAAGCATGAAAGTAGGGCCCAGGGACTGAGAGTTCCTTAGGGGTCAGCGATGTGCTTGAGGAAGGAGTTTTCTGAAGGGTGTGCTGAGCAAGGGGCCTGTGGCAGTTTCCTGGCTGGAGTTGTTTAATGCCTTTTACGTATTAGAAAGAAGGAGAGACATCTTTTTTCCTTTCTGTCTTTTAAAAAATGACGTAGAGTTTTTTCAAATACAAAAGAATCGCTTATTTGTTTAAGGATTTTGAAAATACAGAAAAGTAAACACGAGGAAATAATACCTCCTATGATCATGCTACTTCCAGAGGTAACACTGGTAATACTTTTTTTAAAAAATAAATTTATTTATTTTTGGCTGCATTGGGTCTTTGTTGCTGCGCGTGGGCTTTTCTCTAGTTGCGGCAGACGGGGGGCTACTCTTCATTGGGGAGCTGTGGCTTCTCTTTGTTGCGGAGCACGGGCTCTAGGTGTATGGGCTTCAGTAGTTGTGGCACGTGGGCTTAGTAGTTGTGGCTCGTGGGCTCTAGAGCGCAGGCTCAGTAGTTGTGGCGCATGGGCTTAGTTGCTCCATGGCTTGTGGGATCTTCCCGGACCAGGGCCCGAACCCGTATCCCCTGCATTGGCAGGTGGATTCTTATCCACTGTGCCACCAGGGAAGTCCCCAACCCTGGTAATACTTTTGTATTTCCTTCCAGTATTTATTTGTGTGCCTACATGTATTAACGATGGCTTATATGTACATTTTGATTCTACTGTCTGTATAGCTTTACAATTTGTTTTTCACTTAATAGGTAACATAAACATTTTTCTATATCTTTGTGTTTTTGTAGCCTGATTTTTTAGTTTAGCTGAACTTCACCACATAGATGTATCTCTTTTATTGGACAGAAGGTCATTTCCTGTTTTTTAGGATTATAAAATATTGTAATCTTTAGATGTATTTTTTTGTACACATCCTTGAATAATTTTGTAGGACAGAGCTTTAGAAGTGGAATTATTAGGTCACATGGGCTGTCCGCTTAAGGATTTTTGTTCTCATCTGGCCAGGTTGCCCCTGGTTAAGTCAGGCCACCTTGCCGTCTGTTGGTGATGCACCAGGATTCAGATTTCTCTGATCCCTGGCCCTTGCTGGGTATTACTGGGTTTTTAGGAACTTGCTAATTGATATGTGGGAAAAGCTTTCTCATTTTTATTTTAATTATGCCCTTTTCTGGTTACTAGTAAGGCTGCCCATTTTTTTTTCCCCGTGGAATTAATTTATTTGTATGTTTTCGTGAATTGCTCTTCAAGCCCTTCATTCATTTTCCAGTTGCCCTGCTTGTATTTTTCTTACTGATTTATAATGACTCTGCTTACAGTGAGAATGTTAGTCCTTTTGTGGGGATTGATACATTTTTAAGAGTGCAGTGAAGTATCTTAATAATGGATCTTTCATCCAGGTCAAGGCAGAAGTCTTGATTCTGGCGGTGGTGATTGGTGGAATCTGATGATGTCCACCCGCTTCCCTGCACACAAATCCAGAAACAGTATCTTATAATGTCTTAGAGTGCAGCCGGGCTGTTGCCTTTATTTCACAGATTGTTACCCTTAGCCTGGAAAGGGGTAACTGGCCCAACCCCACAGAGCCGGCTACAGGCGGAGCAGGGGCTCTGCACTTGTGCTCGGATGACTGCTTTGCGTCACCTGGGAGGTCTCCGTCTCTTCTCCCAGGCTTCCAGACCCTCCTCCCTGGAGGCTTTGGGGCCTAGATGATACGTAGTTTTATACTAGCTACTCTACTAGAAAACAAAATCTGTTCAAAGCCGTGTTACAGGTTTTTCCAGAACTTCTAGCTTTTTAGAATCCACCTGCTTCCCTTGCCCCCAGCAGTTACCATTTGAATTTCCCAATCTGCAGCTTCCTTTGTAACCACGATTTCACTGGGTCCAAAGGGACCTTTCCCCCAAGGGATTTGGTTTCCTGGGTCGGGGCTGGGCAGGTGGAGCCCTTCCACTGACTTGGGGCAGCCCCCCCAAGAGCACTCCCCCTCCTGGCATGCCTCCCCCTCCAGGCATTTCTGCAGGTCCGAGAAGATGTGGACTCTCTTCCCCTCCGTTTGCTAAATTTAGCTCCTGCTGACGCACCATCCCTCCCCCTAGCAGTCTCCTCCTGTTTCAGTGTTTCTCTCAGCCTCGCTTGGGGTAGATGAACACCATCACATCCTACATAATGTTTAGCTCTGAGGCATTTCCAGATGGGGAATAACATTTCAGTATTTTCGTGTTCTCTGCGTGAATAGATGGTTGGGAAGTGGGGGGCTGGCAGCCAGCCTGTTAGAAGCAGAGATCCACAGGGCGGTGGCAGGAGAACCAGTGCAGTGGTTGTTAGAGGTTTGCTCGTGCTGGGCAGGGGAGAGAGGTGGCTCTCAGGAGATCCGGGATGGGATTTGACTGGGATGTGACTGGAGAATTTTCAGGGAGGGGAGGCCCTCCTACTTGAAGCAAACCTTAGGGCGGTTAAAGGAAAAATTATTCTGACACTCGTTAAAATGATAAGGAAGATTCTATTCAGGGCTGTTGCAATAGGGGTACTGCAGTAGTGGGGAGAGATGGGGCTCAACTCTGAATACAAAGACAGGTGGGGATTTACCCCCAAGGAACAGGGTGAGGGCCTCAGTGGATGGAAAATTACTAAGAGGTGACGTCAAGGGTAGGGGATTCTTGCTAAACTGATCTAACAGGATTCTTGCTAAAGGCAGGCCAAGGACTTGAGACATCAAAGGTAGGGGATTCTTTCTAAACTGACTTAGCAGGATTCTTGCTAAGACTGGGCTGTGCAGGCCTGGCAAAGAAGGCCAAGGTCAAGGCCTCATTGAGAAGAGGGCTTGAGGCTCAGAGAAGCCTAACGACAGTTTGGTCAAGGAGAGAGTCTTTGTCAGTCTGTCCTCTTGTTCAAGGACAGAGGAGACATTTCTCCTTTTGAACAATGTAAGTTCATGTCACATTCAGTCACCTTTTGTTCATTAAGGACCAGCTGAACCATCTGTTGGACTTGGCAGTGGAGGATGTTTGCTGGATGGTGTGAACTATCAGGCATTTAAATGAGAGAGTTCATGATCTGTTGTGGTGATGAGTCTTTTGAAGTTTTTATCACATTGTAGTCTGGCTTCAGCTTGCAAGGCTTCTTTAGATCTTGGCGGGAAAGGTCAGTCACGACCAGCCTTTACTTCCAATAAGGAACTGGGCAGTCAGGTTGTGGTGCTCAGTGAATCCACGGCAGGAGGGTGGGAGAAAATGGGAAACTAGAAGAATGGATAATTTGGTGAGGACAGGAAATGTGCAGGATGGCAGGATCCAATACAATTTACAGGGAGGTAACAAAGTAAAAGGTAAAATGTAATTTACCAAGAGGTGAAAAACAGCTCAAAGACAGTGAACAGGACCAGAATTGGATACCCATAAGGGCGTGCTATAGTTTTTTATTGAAACATCACATTTCTCTCTCCAGTGTCCAGTGTTGGTCACTGAGTGGGTGTGTTAATGTCCACATGGAAGTGGCCTGGGGTCAGGCAGGCTTGGTGGTGGTG
>NW_006793908.1:234276-239606 GCF_000442215.2 Lipotes vexillifer
GGGGGGGGGGGGGTCAAATCCCTGAACCAGCTGTGAGATGTCGAGCAAATTGGTTGCCTTCCTAGTGTCTGTTTCCTGGGTTAGGAAATAGGATGCAATCATGAGCTAACATTTATTGAGTGTTTCTCATGGGTCAGGTGCTGCTATAAGCATTTGACATGCTTCACCTCTTTGAATAATTATTGGGTGCAGGTGAATGTTCATCTCTTCTACAGAAAAGTAAACCAAAGCTTTAGTAAATCACGTTAACCTGTCCACAGATGATGCTGACGTGCAAGGAGAGATTGGTGCTTGTGTATTTAAAGTGAATTGGGCACTTACTAGGTGCTGGCAGAGCGCCTGTCTTCTGCCTTCTTGGGGCGGCTCTCCTGTGAAGGACAGGGAGACTCCGACCCAGCCCTTGGTGGCCACCGGGCAGGACCCAGCTGGGGGAAGTGGCAGGGCAGCTGCAGCCACTTGAGGCTTGCCCAGAGCCGCTTCTCACTGGCTGTGCGGGCCTGGCTGCGTACCTGCGGGCCTGTATCTCCATTGCTCTTCGCACCTCTGGGGTGGGCATCTCCCACCCTACCGTGCAGATGAAATCAAGATTCTCAGAGGGTGACTACCTGCCCAAACACACAAGAAGTGGCAAGGCAGGGATTTGAGCCCATGTCTGTCTGGCCCAGAGCCCTTGCTCTCTGCTCTGCTGTGCACTGTCAGTGACGAAGGAGGCTGACCCTGGCTAGGGGAGAACCTGTATGGGCAGTGTGGAGGCACTGGGGAAATAGTGGGTAATGGCATGGCCTTTGAAATCAGACAGACCGGGGTTCAGAGTCCTAGCTCTGCAACTTCTTAGCCGTGTGAGCATGAAAAGTGAGTTAACCTCTCTGACATTTGGTTCCCTCTCTAAAATGAGGTGGTCATAACTACAAAGGAGAGTGTGGGGAGGACATGAGAGAAAGTCTGTACATAAGCGTCCAATAAATGGTGGCTGCTGTGGTTATGTGGGGCTTGCTGAGCCCTTTTTGATCCTTAGGGAGGGCAGACTGGAAGGCAAGCCCCTCAGATGTAGGAGAGGCCTTGGGCTTTACTTAGTTGTCTTGGGATGTGTCCCTGGGAGCCATATATCAGAAATATAGCCACTAAAATTTGGAACGATGAAGGGGGAGACTGGGGCTGGGTACGGTACCCCCAGATCTGTCCAACTCCACTCTTCCTGGTGATGGTCCAACAGGAGAGGCCGGTAGGATGAGGATTAAATGCTCACGTACATGACACTCTTAGCCTCGTGCTTCACGTGTGGGGAGTCCCCTAACTTTAGGCCAGGGACCATTGTCTGTTTTGCTTATACCTAGCACGAAGTACGAGCTTCACACATTTAAAAATGAATTTGAGTGATAATGGGTCCTGTCTTTCAGGGGGTTTCTGTGTGCCAGTCATGATGGTAAGAACTTACATATTTCATCATCCCATTAAGTCTTTCCAGTAGCTTCTCCCCGGGGTGTTGTCCCCATTTTATTATTTTTTTAATAATTGCCTTCTTTTTAAAATTAATTCACTTATTTTTGGCTGCGTTAGGTCTTCGTTTCTGCGTGCCTGCTTTCTCTAGTTGCGGCGAGCAGGAGCCACTCTTCATTGTGGTGCGCGGGCTTCTCATTGCGGTGGCTTCCTTGTTGCAGAGCACTAGCTCTAGGTGCGCAGGCTCAGTAGTTGTGGCCTGCAGGTCCTAGAGCACGCAGGCGTCAGTAGTTGTGGGCTTGTGGGCTCAGTAGTTGTGGTGTACGGGCTTAGTTGCTCTGCGGCATGTGGGATCATCCTGGACCAGGGATCGAACCTGTGTCCCCTGCATTGGCAGGCGGATTCTTAACCACTGGACCACCAGGGAAGTCCCATGTCCCCATTTTATAGGTAAGGAAATAAGCTCCAAGGCTGGCCTGTGTCCCAAGGAAACACACCTAGGAATCTGCAGAGCTGGGATTTGAAGCCAGGACTGTGTTGAAGCAGCCGTGCTTTCAGCTATGACAAAGCCAGGAGCAGTTGTGGTTTCTGCCCTTACCAGGGTTGTGGTGTGCACTGCCGTGGGTCCTGGCATCCCTCGGTGTTCTCCGTCCCTAAGGGGTCACTTTGCATCCCTGTGTGCCTGTGGCATCCTGTGGGGCCATCCCTCAGCCCTCCTCGCTGCTTCATAATCCACAAATGGAAAAGTGGCACTTAGAGCAAATTTATTCAGGTGGGAGCTGCGTAAGACGTGAAAGTAAGGCTTTTGAGCTGCTGCACGTAAACTGGAGTGTAAGTGAAAAGCTTTTTATTTGGTTTCGGAGCCAGACTTCGAGCAGCCAGTGGGCCGTGTCGTCTGGAAGCGTGCATTACAGGCAGTGGGTCGGAACGGGGGCACTTTGATGGCGAGGAGGGCAAATGGCTCTGGTGCAGCTGGACCAGCCAGGAGGCCAGGATGTCAATAAACGGGACACAGAAAGCCTTCTCCGAAAAGATGGGAGGCGGGGAGGAGAGGAAAGACCGTGCCTCGCTCCTGGCGTGTTTGAGAAGGAACATGCTTGAGGTAACACATGTTGGCAGCTTTTATAGCTTCCTCCCACTAATGTGCTGGGCAGGCCCAGAACAGGCCGGTGTTTTATTTTCATGTAACGAAACCCGGTGGATCAGAGGCAGCTCTCCAGCAGCGGCTCGCCTGGGGCCCTGCCCGTGGAGGGAGGCGGGGCACCTGGGTCCAGGGCAGTGAGACGACCCCGCCCCCACCCCACGCCCTGCCACTGCCTGCTGCCCCTGCGGGCCTCAGGGAGGTGGGGGCGGGATGCTGGGCGGGATGCCCGGCCGCCTCTGGATGCTGGCTTGGCTTGTCGTGGTCCTTCAGTGTGGTCCCCTATGGCCAGTACCAGTGAGGGAAGTGGTGGCGTTGTGAGAAGGTAGCCGTTCTGGAAGGCAGGCAAGCGCTGGTCGACGCTGGGTGTTGAGGGTTAGGACCTGCGTAGGAACCATAGCGGGAACCTACAGAATGTTCTTTGTGCCTCTGGTTGCTGCTTGCCAAGGCCCTTTCCATGACTAGATGTAACTTGCATTTATAATCTCCTCTCTTTGGTAATATGTACATACGTGTGTGAGGTATATTTGGACATGGGATTACGTGTGTGGGTAAAAATACATCTCCATTATGTTTTTGACCCACATGGGTTTGTTCCGCAACATTTTTGAGAGCCATGTGCTTGGGGACACTCCCGACTAGCTACTTTGAGACACTAACAAAACTCAGACTTCCCTTGGATGAGGGTAGGATCTGCTGTTTTGTTTTTGTTATGGACTCTTTCTCCAGGTATTTTGTAAAGCATTTTTTATCCTAAGAACTTCAGATTTATTTTTAACCTGTATTAATTGTAATTAGTTATCAGCAAAAATAAGCTAAAAGTCTTATCATTCAGTGTTATATATAAAATAGCTAAAGAACAAGGACCTATTGTATAGCACAGGGAAATATCAATATATTAAATATCTTGTAATAACCTATAATGGAAACGAATCTGAAAAAGAATAGATAGATATATGTATAACTGAATCACTTGGCCGTATACCTGAAACACTGTAAATCAACTATACTTCCATTTAAAAAAAAAATCCTGTTATTCAGGATGATGGCTGCTGCCGCTTTTGGTGTTTGTATGTGCTTCCAGATGCTTTCCTAATGACTATAAATTAATGTGAAGTAAAATCTAATTGATGATGGCTAACACTTGAACGTTATTATTTGCCAGCACTTTACATGTGTGCACTGATTTAATCACTCAACAATCCAGTGGTTGGTTTTGTGATTAAACCTATTGTACAGATGAAAAAGCTGAGGCCCAGAATGGTTAAATACCTTGCTTAAGATAGTAAGCTGAGATTTGAACCCAGGCAGTCTGGTTCCATAGCCTATGCTTTTAGCTACTCACTACACTATCTTTAAAAAGAATAGGGTAAAACTATCCATACTGACTTGTAACCTGCTTCTTTTCGCTTAACACATTATGAACCCATTTTTGTGGCAGTAGTCTTACATCTAGAGCATTATTCAAGGTGGCTGTGGTGTGATCTATACATGCTGAAAATGAAATTCTGATTTCGTCTGTGGCCATCTTGGGTAATAATTATTACTGCATTAAAAAATAGCAAAAAACATTGAGGCTCTGAGCCTGGCGCTATGCTAAGAGCTGTATACATATTATCTAATTTAATCTTCATAGTAACTAGGACTTCTGGCAGAAGAACAAGTTAGGGAGGATCGGGGTAGACTTTCCAGGGTATCTCATTTACATAAAACCTCAAATTTAGATTTTTGACTTTATTTTCAGATAACATTATAGATGCAGTAATATTTTTGTGTTTGTTAATTTTTAAAACAACTTGTTATTTTGGAATAGTTTGACTCAGAGGAAGCTGCAGAATAGTACAGAGACTTGCTGTGTACCGTTCTCCTTGCTTCCCCCAATAATACCTTCTGTAACCATAGTAGACTGTCAAAACCAGAAAATTGACTTTCCTATTAGGTCAGGTTCTATATTTGTTATTAATGTTAAAAATTTTTTAAAAATAAATACTTAAAATGCATCATACCTGATAACCTAGTTCAGTACTTTTTGTTAAATATAGAATCTCCAAGTGGAGAGGCTTGAGCTTCTCTCCTGCCTCAGAAAGGTGAGCACCGTTATTAGCTCGACTCAACAGGTAAGGGGTGGAAGTCGAGAGGTTCAGTCACTTGCATGAGGTCACACAGCTATAGTGAGCTTCAGAGCTGGGACTTAAGCCCTCTGATTCTAAGATCTACACCGAGCCCCCATACTCCCCAGCATCTCTCCTGGTTTGTTGCCATTCAGGGCGAGGCTCTGAGTATACGTAGGTATGTGTTTATATGCATCCATGCGCGTGCGTGCACACACATGGGTACACACCACAGACGTTGCCCCGCACTCCAGAGCTGGAGCTGGAGAGGACCTGGAGTGGGGCGTTTAGCCTCACTCCTCACTTAACAGAGCAGTAAGGCTAGCATAGGGGCGCATCTGCTGTGTCCTGTGTTGGCCCATCCCCTAGGGTTACAGGCCGAGTTCTCCCATAAACCCTCTCATTTTCTAGGTTACCTTTTGCAGCTCTCCTCGGGTTGCTGGTTTCCGCGTTTGCTGGCTTCCAGCCGCCTGGCTCTCCGTGGGCTCCACTCCCTTCTGGAGGTGCCAGGGGAGCCTGGGCGGTCAGGGGCTGAGCCTCCTGGGTTTCCCCACCCTCCCGTTGCTTCTCCCATCTGCCCACCCTGTGCCTCTCAGCCAGCGGCCGGGACTGCAGTAAAGAGAAAAAGCCATTTGTGTAGG
>NW_006793908.1:239754-252304 GCF_000442215.2 Lipotes vexillifer
GATCCAGGAAATCACATTTTGCTGAAGTCCTGTCAGTAGGACGAGATGGTCACCCGCACCCCCGTCAGGCCCTCTCTTTTACTGCCTTCTCTTCCACCTGCATTCAGAGCCTTAGCTGCCTCTTAGGTGACTTTTGTCACACCCAGAACAGATAAAATCCACCCCCTTCCCGTGCCTTCCCAGCCACAGTCATGGCCTGTCAGCAAAAGCAAGGCTGACGTGTGGGATTGAACACCTGTGTTTCTTGGAGAAATCAGGGTGCCCTCTAGTTGACCTCTGAAACAGCTCTGCCCAGATGGTTACTGGATTTTGTGCATGGAGCCGTGGGAGTGCAGAGCAGGGTTGTTCCAGACCCTCACCCCCCACCCCTACTTCAGGAATCCCAGATGTGCCTGCCACTCTCAGTTGACCTGTCCATTGTGTGTGCGTGTAGGTGTGGAAGCGCGCCTGGTGGCCCCCCTGGACCCCTCTGGTGGCCTACGTGGACCTCCTGAGCAGCTGGGACCAAACCCTTTCTTGCCGAAGCTTCTGGCCACTCTTGGTGGAAGAGGGATCCCAGTCCAGGGGCTGCACCTGGCAGGGCCGGGCTGGAGGGTGGTAACTTAGAGGAGCGCCGTCTGAGACGGCGGCGAGTGCTGGTCTGCCAGTTAAGCGAGGGTTGCTAAAGGGCATCGCCACCCTAACCTCATTCTGTGCTGAGTCCCGTCCCTTGCCATCCTCTGAGGCACGCAGAGAGATGGGATTTCCTCACCGGAAGCCTCTCCAGGCTGAGAGGACGGAAGGGATAGGGGATTAACTTGCTCTCCCCTTGGATCTGCATTTCCTTAGCTCCACAAAGCCCAGTCTGAGGTTGAGACCTCTGGTATGCAGGGGTGAACAGCTACCTTCCCTAAACCTAGGGGCGAGCTACGGGGACAACATTCCAGGCCAACAGGTGACAGGTGCCTGCCAAAGCAGTTTCTTTCTGAAGAGCAGCTAAATGAGGGAAATAGCAGCAGTTCAGCTGCCCTAGTTTTTCAAGTAGTTTGCAGCATTTTAGTATTCACTCATTCTTCCAACCTTGGACCAACCTTGGACCATGCAATATATAATACACACGTGAGTCAGACTCGGTCTCTGCCCTCAGGGATGGTCCATGGTCCAGTAGCATCAGTAGCCCCAGGGAACCTGATAGGAACAGGTTCATCCCAAGTCTCATCCCAACTTGACTGTATTAGTTTGCTTTATCACAAGCTTATATTGTCCCAAGAGCCCCCTGTGTGTCACATGCCCATTCGAGCCCACGTGTTCTGCCCCTGCCTTATTCCTTCACCTGTGACAGACAGCACTCGTCTGTCGAAGAATTTTTTCACTACTTACATATTTGAGTTGGCACAGGTGGTAAAGTCTCTTCGTCATCCCTGTTGCAAAAGGAGAGAATTCACTAAAAAATAATTAGAATGCAGTGTGATAATTGCACTAAGTGAGGTTCAGGCTGCGGGCAGCTAGAGGAAGGTCCAGCCCTTTCTGTGGGGAGTTAGGTATTACATTATGCCCCCCCCCCAAAGCCAAATGGGCTTCCCAACCTCTGATGACAGAGTTCACCTATGCTGTCTTCTCTGTCAAAAACAAGAGTCTAAACTGTGTAGAGAGGATTTCAGAGCCTTCTGCTGGTTCCTCCAGTCATGGTAGTCAGCTCTCTTAGAGTGGTCTCTGATGCCTGACCCAGTCCAGCTCTGCATTTTGGAGGAAGGCTTTTTCTATCCTTACACTGCCTTCTCCTGTCTTCCCTTGGAAGCCAGATCCCATTCCCCCTTCTGAGTTGGATGCACGTCTCACCTCACCACTTTTATGGCTCTGCCTGATCACACTAGTGCCTGTTAAGTCTCCCCTTCCCTGGTCTCCTATTTGTTCGTTGAATGCTTGTTCTGTGCCAGGCCCTGCGCCAGGTGCAGTCTCTTGAGTGAAGGGGCACGGTCCCTATCCCTGGAGTGCAGGCGTGTAGACTAAGACACTTTTTACACTGTCAAACACACCAAAGGAAAATCCCCCAGGACCAATGCTGGCAATTAGATGGGTGCCTGCTACCATGAGAGTCTACAGTGGGTCATCTAGCCTGGTTGGGAGAGCTTCCCTGGGGAACTGAGATCAAGGGCACAGCATGTGCAGAGACGAGGTGGTGAGAGAGAAGCTGGGGAGGGAAGGGTGGAAGCTTCCTGGGGGCAGCGAGAGAGCTCTGCCTACCTTGTCTGTGCCATACAGCTCCCCAAATAGCCTGGCTGCCCACCCTTCTAGCATCTGTTGTCCAATCCAACAGTCACTTCTCCAACATTGTCATTTGACCTGTGAGGACTTCCTTGGTGGCGCAGTGGTTAAGAATCCGCCTGCCAGTGCAGGGGACACGGGTTCGAGCCCTGGTCCGGGAAGATCCCACATGCCACGGGGCAGCTAGGCCTGTGCACCACAACTCCTTAGCCTGAGCTCTAGAGCCCGTGAGCCACAACTACTGAGCCCGCGTGCCTAGAGCCTGTGTGCCTAGAGCCTGTGCTCTGCAACAAGAGAAGCCACTGCAATGAGAAGCCCGCGCACTGCAATGAAGAGTAGCTCCCGCTCACCGCACCTAGAGAAAGCCCGCGCGCAGCAACGAAGACCCAACGCAGCCAAAAATAAGTGAATTAATATTTGACCTGTGAGCAGTGTTGGGCATGATCGATCATCTCCTTCTCTTTGAAACAGTTTTTCCACGTGGCTCCCAGGACACCACACTCTGCCGGTGTTCTTCTTGCCACCTAGCAACTCCTCAGACAGCCTCCTTGATCCTCGTCTTCCTTCAGGCCTCACCTGTTGAGCTGTCTCAGGGTTTTGTCTTGGACCTCTTCTCCCTACCCTCACTCTCTTGGTGACCTTCAACGCTGGCTTTAAATACCCTCTCTCAGTGGACCCTCTCCAGCTCTGACCTGACTCCTCAGTGTCAGACTCATATTATCCAACTACCCATTTAGCATCCCCACTCAAATATCCAGCAGGCGTCTTAAAATGAACAAGAAGCAGTTTTGTCTGCTCCTCCCTACAATTTTGTTCTTCCTACAGTCTTCTCCGACCCTGGGAAGTAATTATTCCACAGGGTACTCAAGCCACAACCCTTAGAGTCAACCTTGACCCCTCTCCCCGCCTCCACTGACACTGAGTGCTTCAGCAGACCCTGTCCACTCTGCCTTAAACGTTTATCTGGAGGCAGTTCAGTGCTTTGCACCTCCGTCACCACGCTGGCTCTAAGCCACGGCTGCCTCTTGCCTAGAATACTGTGATCAGCTCTTAACTGTGCTCCTGTTCCCGACCCTACCATTCTCAACATGCAGCCAGAAGGATCCTTCTAAAGTATAATCAGGTCATGGTCATGCCACTCTGCTCAAAATCCTTCAATGGCTGCACATGTCACCCGGAATAAAAGCCAAAGTCTGTTAAAATGACAGTGGCCTACAAAGCCCTGCCGGAACTGGCCATCTGCTCTTTCTCTGATCTCATCTACTGTTACCCTCCCCCTGCTCCCTCTGCTCTCCTTGTTGTTCTCAGAACCTTGTAGGCTTGTCCCCATCTTAAAGAATCTTTGTTATTTCCTCTGCCTAGGGTACTTTTCCCGCTAGGCATGATAAGCCTCCCTTCCACACTTTTATCAGGTCTTTAAGATGGCTCCACCCCATCTGAGTTTTCAGTTCCTTTCTCCTGGGTCATTCCTTATCCTCTTCCCCTGCATTGTTTTCCGCCCCGGCACTTATCACCATATGAAGTACATATTTTGTTTATTTTGTCTTTCCTGATCAAAATGTAAGCCCTATGGGGCAGGGATTTTTTTTTAACCTTCCTCACTGCTATGTCTTTGGCATTTAGAGCAGTGTCTGGGACATAGGAGATGTTAAAACATATTCAAATGAATTAATAAATCCATACAGATGAATTATTTATAGATTCAACTTAAAAATAGTGAGTCTTCAAGTCTGTGAACATGATAGACCTCTCTGTTAAATTTGGTCTTTCTCCCGGCAGTGGTTTGTAGTTTTCAGTGTACAGGCCATGCCTGTCTTTTGTTAAATTTATCTGTAAGCATTTTACGTTTTTAAAATGCTGTTGTAAATGGCATTATTTTTCTGGCTTTATTGCCCTGGCTGGGATTCTAGGACAGTGTTGAATAGAAGTGCTGAGTGGACATTTTTGCCTTATTCCTGTATGTGGACAAGTTTCCTTCCTCTCTGCCTCTCTCCCTGCACATATCTTTATCTCTTTAGCAGTTTACGGTCCCCTCTATACTGCCTCTGAGGACCCTCACACCAGAATCAGGTGTCATGTTAGTGGTTTGGGACCCTGCCCTTCGTGGTGACGCTGGAATGTTGCAGGAGCAATGCTCGGCTCTCCTGGGCCAGCCATGAGGCCATCTGCGTCTTTCATCTTCTTAGGTGTGTAACTGTAAATGAGCCTTAGGGTAGGCAGGGGCCCCGGACAACTTAATATTTTAAAATGTTATTTTGTGTTTTGACTGGTCCTCAGGGGCAGGACACTGAATGAAGTGTACCTCTCCATGTATGGCACAGCCTTGTCGTCGTCTGTGCAAGGCGCCTGCCCCTCCTGTGATGCTGTTGTTTTCCCGTTCCTCCTCCTGTCCTGCTTCCATTTCCTGCTTTCCTTAGGCCACTGTGTGTCTAAGGTGTAGCCTTTTCTATGCATTTTTCGAAAATTTGTATAGTTAATTTATGGGCAAGTTTCTAAAACCTTTAATTATCTAATTGTGATATTTTAACATCTAAGTGGTATCGCTGTAGGTGTCATTCTGTTTCTTCATCACTTTATGTTGCTAATGTATGATAACATTACCAGCTACACACACAAGGTAAAAGAGTAATGCCATAATTGAATTAAAAAGGAGAAGTGAAAGAGATTAGTTTATAATAAAATACGTAATTCGATATATAAATGCACGGGCACAAATGTACTAGACGACATGATGAAATGGCTGCTTTTAAGGAAAAACTTTAGATTTAGGAGAAAGAAAGATTTGACTATGATTTTTGAAACTTTCCTTAAAGTTTTTAGTGCTTTGAAATAAGAGCTAGATAGATATCCATGTGACTATAAGCAGTTGGTCCACATGAATGTCTGGCAGGACATTTGAAAGTCCTGTGGGGCATGGTGTGTATGTTTCCTGTGCATTGTAAGACCTCGAGCATCCCTGCCCACCAATTGCTGGTTGAACCCCTCCCTCCCGTCACTATGACAAATAACAATACCCACACAGGTGTTCAGATTGCCCCCCTGGAGATGGACCGTAAGCCTAAATCTAAAACCTAAACTATAGTACTTCTAGAAGAAAACATAGGAGAAAAATCTTTGTGATCTTTGCTTAGGCAAAAATTTCTTAGCTATGACACTAAAAGCATGACCCATCAAACAAAAAGTGGATGAATTTGACTACATCAAAACTGAAAACTTTTGCTCTTCAAAAGATACTGTTAAGAGAATGAAAAGATAAGCCACAGACTGGGAGAAAATATTTGCAAAGCATTTTTCTGATAAGGGGTTTGTATCTAGGATTTATATAAAGAACTCTTAAAACTGAGTAATAAAACAACTCGATTAAAAAAAATGAGGAAACGATGTGAAAAGACACTTCATCAAAGAAGGTATATGGATAACAAACAGATGAAAAGATGTTCAGCATCATTAGTCATTAGGGAAATGCAAATTAAAACCACAGTGAGCTAGCACTAGTACCTATTAAAATGGCTAAAATTGGAAACACTGACCGTACTAAGTGTTGGCAAGGATGTGAGTACTGGAACTCTGCTACACTGCTGGTGGGAATGTAAAATAGTATGGCCACTTTGGAAAACAGTTTGGCTATTTCTTAAAAAGTTAAGCACACACCTCCTTTGTGATCTAGCCATTCCACTCCTAGTTATTTACCCAAGAGAAAAGAAAGGAAGCAAGATGACTGATGTGTGAATATTCATAGCACCTTTATTTGTAATAGTCAAAACCCAGAAACAACACAAGTCCCTTTACAGATGGATGCGTAAACAAATTGTGGTAGATCCAAAATGCTCCTGGAGTGGTATTTCCCCTCTGACAACCTCAAATCCAAATTTCTAAACTTCGGAGGCAAAAGCCCCTTCAATCTCAATTTCCATTTCTCTTTCCATCCTTCTCTCCCTGCATTTCCCTTCTGGAAGCTCTCTATGTTGAATGCTCCGAGTTCTCTGAACACATTGGGTGCTTTTACAAGATTTTGTAAAATAAGGTTGCCCTGTCCTTTATTGTGGCTTTCTTTTCCCAGCAAACTCCTACTGAAGGCACTTCTTAGCTGTTCCTTCTCAGGCACCTCCATCTCCTCCAGAGTTAGATGCTCCTTTACTTTAACCTAGAAGAGCTCTTAAACTTGATGCAGAATGCATTGATGAGTGTGTCTGCCCATTGAATTCTTAGTTCCTCGAGGGCAGGAAGTGAGGCTTGGTCTTTTGTTTAACCTTTTGGGCTTAACATAGAGCTTGGTAGACCACAAGTACTTGAATGTATAATTGAATGAATGAATGATTTGGTGTTCAGTTATATGTTTTACTGTTGAAAAGCTAGTAATCTCAGCAGCTGGGATGGTTTTATTTATGAGTTGGATCTTTTATTCAACTGAAGGTATGCTCCATTTTAGCAACGATACCAAACATCGTAACCCTAATCAGCCGATGGTTCACTGGGACACATACTGTCAACTAAAGGTTCTTAAGATGTACATGACTATTTTAACACCCAAAATAGTAATAACCCAAGTGTTCTTCAAGTAACTGATTAAATTTCAGTTCTTGCACATAAGGCAGTTGTGTTGATTAAAAACACTGTGGTAGTTTGTTACAAACTGACATGGAGATATGTAAATAAATACATGTAAATAATACATGTAAATAAATATAAATAAATATGTAAATAAATACAGTATTGAATAAAAACTTCAAAACTATAGAATATGATCCTGAGTTTGAAAAAGAAAACTGTATATGCGCATAGATCTATATGTATACTATGTTAGTATGTTCTTGGAAAAATCTTGAAAGATACTCAAGGAGTTGGAACATGGTGGGGAAAAGTTCTTTTCTTTCTCACTTTGTCCCTTTATTAAAAAACTTTATATGCTTCAGTATTATTTGAATTTGTTATGAGCATGTTTTTGCTTTAGTAATTAAAAAACCCAAACAGATTTAAAAACATATGTCTGACCAGTAAGACTTATTATTATGAACTTATTTCAGGTACCTCCAAATAACATTAACATTTTAGGTTTATGTAGCATCTGCCTATAATGCAAGCCACTTTTACCTTATGAACTGATTTTCTTTTTCTTTCTTTCTTTCTTCCTTCCTTCCTCTTTCCCTCCTTCCCTCCTTTCTTTCTTTCTTTTTGGTTGCATTGGGTCTTCGTTGCTGTGCGTGTGCTTTCTCTAGTTGTGGTGAGCGGGGTTACTCTTCAGTTGTGGTGCCTGGGCTTCTCATTGCGGTGGCTTCTCTTGTTGCGGAGCACGGGCTCTAGGCGCATGGGCTTCAGTAGTTCTGGCTCGCGGGCTCTAGAGCGCAGGCTCAGTAGTTGTGGCGCACGGGGCTTATTTGCTCCGCGGCATGTGGGATCTTCCCCAGCCAGGGCTCGAACCCGTGTCCCCTGCATTGGCAGGCGGATTCTTAACGACTGCGCCACCAGGGAAGCCTTGAACTGATTTTCATCTTCAGATATCTTTTGGGTGAGGTGGAGTGGGGAGGTGAAGGCCTGGAAGGGTGGCTGCTATATCCAAGTTGTGTCTGAGTGTAGAGTGTGTCTTTGTTCTCATACTCCTAGGAAAGCTCAGCTACCACGTGACTGAAATAGGATGATCTTCTTTCTTCTGGTGGGTAAGCACAGGGCTTTGCAGTCACAAACCTGTTTTTTGACCTCTTGCTTTACCACCTACTAGCTGCCTGACCTTGGCCAAGATTCTTATAGGCTGTGAGTTGGGTTTCCTCATCTGTAACATTAGGATCCTGGTGGTATCTTTGTCCTGGGGTTATTGTGAGGCTTGGATGTGAGGGTCTGAAATGAGTGTGGTGCTTAGTAAATGTTAGCTTTTGTTGTTACTATTGTGAAGGAAAACACAGCATGTGAAAGAAATGAGACTAGATTAAAGGATATCAAAGGAAGAAAAGGACAATTTTTAATATGGGTTGAAGATACGACTTCAAATTACTATCTCCCCCCACTCCCCACCCCCCTCCTTTTTTTTAAACTAAGCCTTCTGTTGTTAAGTGCTAGCAGATACATCACTGTTAGCTCAGTAAGAATTGTAGGAAGGCCTGGAGAAAACACTTTTCAGTGTGAGGAGTGAGAGAATTGCCTGGGCTGGTGAAAAACATTTCTAGGCAAGGGGCTTGGAAAACCTCTTTGCAATACTGCAGTGATCCAGGAAGCCAGGACTGCTGATATGTGCCTGGTAGTCCCCAGGGTGATGATCCGTCATAAAAATATGGCGGAAGGACCAGTGCACTAGCTTTGTGCTAAAAGCTCCATGAATTGCCAAGCAGGACCAAGCTTTCCAGTGGGCTTTGTGCCCAGAACATCTCTGTGACTGAAGGTGCTGTCTGAGGAGGCATCCTCAGCTGTTCTGTCTGCCTAGCAGAGTGATCACCAGCCCACTCTCACCCCTGGGGAGTGAGGGGACCAATACGGAGAGGTAACTGATGTGCATTAACGTGCAACGCCCAGAATCCTCCACGGGTCTAGCTGCATGGTGTCCCTGAGTCTCTGGGGATGGCTGGCAGGTGGAAGCAGAGAGCACCTTCTCACCAAACCTTCACAAGTGTAGGAGGCTGAGGTCTGTGGCCCCATGAATGCATTAGGGGCTAATGTATCACAGCTAAGGTCTCAAAGTGTTGGCCTATAGAGGAACTTCTATCTATCTATCTATCTATCTATCTATCTATCTATTTATTTATTTATTTAGGCTGTGTTGGGTCTTCGTTGCTGCGCGCGGGCTTTCTCTAGTTGCGGCGAGTTGGGGCTACTCTTCGTTGTGGTGCGTGGGCTTCTCACTGCGGTGGCTTCTCTTGTTGCAGAACACGGGCTCTAGGCACACGGGCTTCAGTAGTTGTGGCGCGCAGGCTCAGTACTTGCGGGCTCAGTAGTTGTGGCTCATGGGCTTAGTTGCTCCAGGGCATATGGGATCCTCCCGGATCAGGGCTCGAATCCATGTTTCCTGCATTGGCAGGCAGACTCTCAACCACTGTGCCACCAGGGAAGTCCCTACAGGAACTTCTTGAGAGAAGTTTCTTGTTCGTTCTTCACGGTGTTTGCCAAAGTAATAGTGGTACTAGCTAAAACTTGTATGGGGTTTGCTATGGGCCAGGCTCTGTTCTAATCACATATGTATTATATATTTATACATACATAAATTTATATATATAATCTACATATTTATATATCAAATTATGTATTAAAATTGATATAGAGCCTTTATTCCTCACACTAGCCTTATGAAATAAGCACTGATACCTGTTTTTCAGGTGAGGAAAATGAGACACGAAGAGGTTAAGTAAGTTGTCCAAGGTCACAGGCAGGTAAATGGCAGGACTGGGATTCAAAAACCCAGCTGATCTGTTTCTAGAGCCCAGGCTTCTAACAGTTGTATTACATTGTTTGCAGATTTGTTGAAGCCAGTTTTTTTTTTTAAATTTTTATTTAATTAATTAATTTTTTATTGGAGTATAGTTGCTTTACACTGCTGTGTCAGTTTCTGCTGTACAGCAAAGTGAATCAGCCATATGTATACATATATCCCCCGTTTTTTGGATTTCCTTCCCATTTAGGTCACCACATGGAATCAGTATTTTTTAATTGGGAGATTCCATATAAAAATCTAGAGCTGGCTTCTCTTGACAGATCAGAAGAACTAGGGACACTGGGCTGCACCCCTTTGTGGGAACAGTTGCCTGGTGCTCAGTCAGGCCAGGCCCCTCAGTGGTCTCAGCTTCCCCCCTGACCCCCACTTGTCCTCATTCCTGACTCTGAGTCTCTGCTCACTTGAACCAGTTCCCATACCTATTTGTACCTGCAGACATTTCCATTTTCAACTCCTGGGTTAAAGTTAAATAATATTTGTGGATAGGAACATTTATAAAAATGTCAGGCACTTTTCCTCCGGGATGGGGAGTATCTTCAGCCCCGTTTTCCCTGTGAGGTTATCACGTAGAGTAACACAGACATGAACTTTGCCCTGGCTCTGTGCTTTGGTTACTGTATTATTTCTCCTCGCCGTGGGACCTGGGGGTTCTTCCGACCCTGTTAGAGATTCTATGGAAAGGCTGATATTAGAGCAGAAGAAATTGCGATATTGAAGGAACTGAGTGTGAAAAAGCCAGCAGCCCACGTCTGTTTTTGTCTGTGCACAGAGTAGACAGCTACAGAGCATAGTTGGCTCTCTATATTGGTTGAGTGAAAAACAGACCAGAAAGAGTTATTCTTGAACAGAGGAGAGAAATCTGACAATATTTCAAAAAGTGAATCAGCACCTGGTATATAAGTTTTAAAATATTTTATTTACTGAACTTATTACCCCCCTTTATTACTAGAGGATACACCCTGCTTTTTCTAGCCAGTATCACCCGGGATCTTTGTTTCTTTGGAAGGAAAATACACTGTGGCCCATTTCTCAGGCAAGTTTATTTAAAAATCGCCAGAGTTCTCTTGAATCGGTTTGAGAGTTGGAGCACACGCTAACAAGAGCAGCTGAGAAAGGAGGTTTTGGCCTGGTTATTGTCTAACCAGGTGGGTTGGGGTCTTTGAACTTCAAGAAGCTTTTGTGTTTCCAGCTGTACCGGGGATTAGTGGCTTAGTCCTACCTCATGGGAGCAAGTTTTATTGTTACCTCTTTTAAAGCTGAAACCATAATGTTAGGGTTTTTTACACAACACCATGTGCTTCAGGAGCCCAATATGCTTAGTTAGTTTTCTCCCCCCTGTGACCCCCCTTCCAAATGTATCTGGAAGAGTGAATTCACTTTGAACGTAGCAACAGATGTGCTTGGTAATATGTAAAATTCAGTCGGTTAGTTTTCAGTCATTTCCACGGTCGTTGACCATCTAACATAGGCAAGGCCGTGTGCCGGACTGCTGTGAAACAAAGCGGTTACCTCTGGAAACAACGGTAACCTAAGAGGCGGTCCCTGCCTTAAGGGACCCAGTTGGGGCATATAAGGCAAAAGCATACAAGAGTATAGTAGCTATAGGAAATTAAAAATGTAATAAGCCAAAGGGAGAATATGCAGCCCATGATGAATTTCCAAATGAAGGCTGCAGATGTTTAGTACTAGAGGGAGTCTGAGTTCTCTTTGATAAGGTTCCTCCTTGAGAAGCAGCAGAGTCCGAAGTGAATGTGCACAGTGCAATTAGAGGGACACTTTGAAGAGGAACAAAGCTGCTTGTGTGAGAGCGAGGGGGAATGCTAGTCTCTTCAGCATGGTCCGGAAATTCATTTTGTAACAAAGAACTGTAATTCCAAGTCAATGACACCTTCTAAATCCTCTCAGACTATGCCCAAAATTACAGAGAAGGAATGGCGAGTCAGTTCCTTTCAGCCAGAACTGGATAGTTGTGTACTTTGCTCAAATGCCTGGGATCTAATGGCGATGGGACAGCAGCCAGGAGATAAAGCAAGTCAATACAGGACTGGGAGGACTCTGATGCTGGAGCAGATTATGAGGAAGGGGCCAGGATTTGAAAGCGTGACCTCTAAGTCTTCCTGTGTAATGAACAGAATGTAATGGAGGGCTGAGATCTGAGACCTCGGTGCACCTGTGTCTGGAGCTGCCCGGCCAGCAGCCTGGCTACATCCCTGGATAACTTGCATGAGCTGTGTGGGAACTTGACAGCTTCGGGCTACCTTTACTGCTTATTGAAAAGAGCAGAAGATCAGAGATTTCCTCTAAAGGCGATAGGCATGTGGCTTCATGGTTCAGAACTCGAACTTAGGCATCAAGGCCTGGGTCTCCCATTTACTGGCTGTATGGCCTTGAGCAAGTCACTCACCCTTCCTGAGCTTCAGATTCGTCATCTGTAAAATGAAAGAAAAAAATGATAGTCACTACCTTACAGGGTTATTATGAAGACTAAGTAAGATAAGGGATTAAAAAACTAAAAAACCAGGTAGCAGGGTTTATGGCCCATGTGAGTGCATGATAAATCTTATCTGTATTTTTAGTAAAGGAGATGATTATGAAGATAACAATTTAAAATTGCTTTTTCACTCTTTAAGTTCTGGACCTGGATTAGAGACAAAGTAGGAATTATTCCATTCTTCCCCTTAGTTTTCCATCTGTAGCTTTTGAGATGATCAAGAAATAACTCAAGCAATGGGTTGAGGACGGGAAAAGGATTTAGGGAAAAGGGTCCCCACTTTATAGCCTCAAAACCCAAACTTACTTAAAATTAAAAGGGCGGGGGCTTCCCTGGTGGCGAAGTGGTTGAGAGTCCGCCTGCCGATGCAGGGGACACGGGGTCTTTACCCGGTCCGGGAA
>NW_006793908.1:253063-265187 GCF_000442215.2 Lipotes vexillifer
AAAAAAAAAAAAAAAAAATTAAAAGGGCGGATCTCTGGAGGCATAGGTGAATACTGCTGCTGAGGGACCACAGTATTGTTATTTCTCTCTCCTTAGAGAATCTTAGATACCTTAGAGCAGTGCATCTTAAACACTGACATGCATAGGAGTCACCTGAGATTCTGCATTTCTAACAAGCTCCCAGGTGATGCTCCTGGTCCTCAGACCACATTTTTCAGTAGCAAAGTCCTGAAAGGCCTTGGCTCACTGAGTCCAGTGACATGGTTGAACCTCTTTACTACCTCGCTGAAAATGCTCTTCTGGTTTTTGTTTGAATACCTCCAATGAAGGTAAGCTCTCTACCTGCCAGGCAGCCCTTTCTGTTTCCAGATGGCAGGCATGGTAGAAACCTGTGTCTTTTTTTTTTTTTTTTTTTTTAATTAAAAACTTTCTTTCTCTGAACAGTCATTCTCAACTTAGACTGTGTGTATTTGCATGCTTGTGTGTTTTTGTTTTTTATTGAAATACAGTTGATTTACAATGTTGCGTTAGTTTCTGGTATATAGCAAAGTGATTCAGTTATACATATATACATATTCTTTTTCATATTCTTTTCCATTGTGGTTTAATACAGGATATTGAATATCGTTCCCTGTGCTATGTCGTAGGACCTTGTTGTTTTATCTGTTTTATATATAGTAGTGTGTATCTGCTAGTCCCAAACTTATTTGTCCCTCCTCTACCCCCTTTCCCCTTTGGTGACCATAAGTTTGTTTTCTGTGTCTGTGAGTCTGTTTCTGTTTCGTAAATAAGTTCATTTGTGTCATATTTTAGATTCCACATATAAGTGATATCATATGGTATTTGTCTTTTTCTGACTGACTTCACTTAGTATGATAATCTCAATGCCATCCATAATGGCATGATTTCATTTTTTTTATGGCTGAGTAATATTCCATTGTGTATATATATTACCACATCTTCTTTATCCATTCATCTGTTGATGGACATTTAGGTTGCTTCCATGTCTTGGCTATTGTTAAGTAGTGCTGCAGTGAACATTGGGCTGCATGTATCTTTTTGAATTATGGTTTGCTCTGGATATATGCCCAGGAGTGGGATTGCTGGATCATGTGGCAACACAATTTCTAATTTTTTAAGGAACCTCCATACTGTTTTCCATAGTGGCTGCACCAGTTTACATTCCCACCAACAGTGTAGGAGGGGGAATGTGTGTCTTTTACTGAGCTGATGCTTGCCTCCTTATAATATCATCCATTGCTGCTAGTTCATTACTGCGGCAGGGGTGGGTGTGGGGATATCACACAGGTAATGCCTAATCCTGATGAGGATTTAACCTGGTTTTGGTCTTCTATGGAGGAAGTCCATGGATGGGCTTCTGTGGTAATAATGGGGGTTGGGGGGGAAAAGCAATCCCCTGAAAATACTTGCAGAATTTTGTAGCATGTATATTTTCCTGGGGAGAGTTTCCGTAGCTTTCAGCAGTTTTTCAAGAGTGTCTGTTCCCTCTCGAAGATTAAGGAGCATTGGTTTCCTTCTTCATGGAATGCTGTGTCCCTCACAAATATTCTATTTGGAAGGCTAGACCCTCCCGAGTCTCTGTATCTCTTGTCTGTCTGTCTCTCTTTTTAAAATTTCTTTTACGTAATTCTTTGTGTAACATGGTTTGTTCATACTGCTAAATTTTCCTAGTTTGTCTGTGTCCCTCTAAGGTTGGCCCCCCAGAACCATGCACAAGCTAAACTCCAAGAGTCATCTGACCAGCCAGAAGGGTGAGACCTCTCTCCTTGACTTGAGACTTCTTTCATTTCTTCTTCTTTTTTCTTTCTTCCCTCTTCCCTCCCTCCCTCCCTCCCTCCCTCCCTTCCTTCCTTCCTTCCTTCCTTTATCTTCGTTGCTGTGCGTGGGCTTTCTCTAGCTGCAGCGAGTGGGGGCTGCTGTTCGTTGCAGTGCGCAGGCTTCTCATTGCGGTGGGTTCTCGTTGCGGAACATGAGCTCTAGGCGTGCAGGCTTCAGTTTCTGTGGCACGCGGGCTCAGTAGTTGTGGTGCATGGGCATAGTTGCTCCGCGGCATGTGGGACCTTCCTGGACCAGGGCTTGAACCCATGTCTCCTGCATTGGCAGGCGGATTCTTAACCACTGCACCACCAGGGAAGCCCCCATTTCTTCTTTAAAGTGTATCACCTTTGGAAACCTTAGTGTACTTGACAGTGTTATCCATTTGGAATGTTTATGTTGCAGATCAAAAAAAAAAAAGAAAGAAAATTCAATATTTAAAGAGAATTTGTTGTTAAATGTAACAGGGCCCTGGGCTGGGGGTTGGCCCTGCTTTCAGGTGAAGCTTGATCAAAAGGCTCAGACGCTTTCACCAAGGACCCAGCTTCTCGTCTTCCCTCTTCATAGTCAACAGAGTTCGCAGTCATTTATGCATGTACTACAGTGAACCCCATCTTCCACCATCCTGAATGCTTTGTGTTGTTGTTGGACCACGTATGCAGGACCTGATATTTATCCCTTTTAAGTGTCTTGTTAGCCCATAGTCCTGGCTTTACCATCTCTCCTGTCAGCTTCCCTGTCCAGCTTAGGATCATCTTCCAATCTGATTGGCATGCCAACAAATTAATGATGTTGAACCAGACGGGGTCAAGAACAGAGCCATAGCTTACCCCCCAGACGCTCCTGCCAGGGTTGATGTCATGTACCCTTTGGCCATGAATGAACATTTCTCAAAGTGTATTCTGAAGGGCACTAGATGGCAAGGTGGTTCTCAAAAATGGAACCCTATAATCAAGTACATGGGGATAGGGCTATAGAGCATAATCCTTTCTTGAAGATTCACGATGCCTTTGAGTTTATTAAAAAATCTAATAACAGAAATTGTTAAACATAGTTTTCTAAAAATACTTGACTATTAAATTCTGCTCCTTTGCCTATGGATGTCTCCCTCCTGGTTTTCTGCTCTAGCTGTTCTCACAAATCCCCTCCTTGGTCTCCATCTCTCGCTCGTCCCCTTGGCCTCTGCATGTCCCCAGGGGAAACCACTAACCTCGTGGCTCCTCGGTTCTTGGTCAGTGGCAAACTCCCAGCTGACATCCACAGCACTTGGAGGTGACCTAGTTTGAGTGAAGTGGTGGCTTTTCAGTTACATCTTCAATAGGCTGATTTGGCAGCTTGTCAGCAGGCTTATGTCACCTAACGACTGTGTCAGTTCCCTCCTTGTCTGGCTTCCTGTTGGTAAGTATCCTCAGGATGCTCTTGGAACTCAGAAGGTGTGAGAGGCCTGGTAAGGGAGCCAAAAAAGAAAGGGGGAGAAAAGCAGAGAAGGCCTGCCCTTCCCTGCAAAAAAAAAAAAAAAATTGTACACTAGGAGGGAAAAAAACCTCAGAATGGAGGGAGAGAAGCTTTCTGAGAGCTGTCTCCCTGCAGAACAATTTTGCTCCAAGAAGGACATTTGTTTTTTTTTAATTTTTGTTTTTTGGACCCGCTCTGATCTCCTTTATCCCCCACCATGCCCTTCCTTCCTGTTTGGCACTTTTAAAAACGTATTACTTTTCTTCAACAATAGCGACCTGCTGGGAGTAATAGCAGAGACATTTCCTCTCCTGTGGCTCTAGCTGTCTTTTTAATAACGATCCTCTCCCCACCCACCTCCCCTCTGCTGCCCTTCATAAGCATGTTCTCAAGGGTGTGGGTGGAGAAGCTTCAGGTGTGTGCGTAGTGTACCCCAAAGGTTAGCTGAGTTTGAGGCTTGATTTACACCCTCTCCGCCCCAAGCTTTGCACACTGACCTCCCCTTTGCACGGGGAACTGCAGCCTTGAGTTTAGGTGGTATAGACTCAGAGGTTTGGCTCTCACATTTGAGGGTAATAGTAATTGCGTGAGCGCATTCCCAGAGGAGTTCCTCTAGGGATTCTAGGCCCTTCCAGCTGGTGTTCTTGGGGTAAAAGCTTCAAGCAGTGTTGGGGGTGCTTGCCTATCCAGCCTTGCCGGGAGCCACACAGGGTCATCCTGGGCAGTTTCATGGTCCTCTCCAAGGACTGCCTGTTTAGAGGGCAAAGTTCATGTTCGCACGAGTCAGAACAGATGAATGGGTTGGAGTTTTCTGTAGGTCACTTTCTCCAAAAGCATGGGTTCATAATCTTGAAGTCAAGTCTCAAATTTTTCACCAAAATACCATTACTCTTAGTGAAAGCGTATTTCCCAGAGCTGAAAGCCTAAGGTAACCGTTCTTCCTTTCCTGCAGCTCTTCCTTCCCTTGATTAATGAGTTCATTAATTCGTCCATCCGTTTGTTCGTTCATTTAGTAAACATTTGAGCGCTTCACTGCCTGGCGCCAGGTGAACAAAACAGAAAGGTTCCTGCCCTCGTGAGGTTTGCGGGGCAGTGGGGGAAACAGTGTCCAGATATAGAGGGTGACTGTGTGGCCACCTGCTGGGAACAATGCCATGCAGGGGATGGCACGGGTGCTGGGCTGGAGAAGCAGGGGGAGACCTGGACAGGGTCATCAGGCAAGGCCTATCTGAGATGGTGACATCTGAGCCCAGACGTGAAGGACAAGGGGCTGGCTGGGTGGAGAACTGGCAGGGTCTGTGCAGCGTTCCCAGCAGAGGGTCACCACGTGTAAACATTCCTTGTCGGAAATGAACTGGGCACCTTCCAGAAACTGAGAAGAGGCCGGAGTGGAGAGAGGGAGGCGGGGGAAAGAGCTTGGAAGAGTTAGCAAGGCCTGGGTGTTGAAGTCCTGTATTTTATCTTAAAAATAAAAAAACCCACAAGGACCATGAGATGTGCAGCTAACTCCATAACATCACTCTCATTTTCTGTAAAGTGGTTTGAAGAAAGGCAGTGTAGTGTAATGGTTAACAGTGGACTCGAGCTACACGCCTGAGTCTGAACTCCACTGCTGCTGCTTGCTGTCTGTATAACCTCAGACAGCTTATTTAACCTTCCTGGGCCTCGGTTTCTACATTGGAAAATGGGGGCAACTCATAGTACCCACTGTGTGGGACCATTTTGAAGATTAAATGAACTGACACGTGTGCCTGGGACATAGCAAGTACTCAATAAATGCTACCTGTTGAAAAAATGCTTTAAAGTATTAGACTGACTGTCCAGGAGGGTGTCCTTTCTTATCCTGTGGATTTGTGCATTCCTTAGCATAAGCACATGCCCTCAGATGTGCAAATCCCACTTTGAGATGGGCAGTCCCAAGACTGGCATGATTGGGACGGCTGCCCAGGCCCGAGGCAGCTTCCGAGTAATGCCGGTTCTCTCCTTAGGCAATACTTGGATGTCCTCCTGTTGCTCTGAGCATCCAGGTCCCGGGTCTCCCAGGGCCGAGTGTGGGCTTCGTCAATCCGGAAGCCTTCTGTTTCTTCCCTTCCTCAGACCTAGGGGGCTCTCCGTCGAAATGCCCATTGTGATTCTGTTTGGGAGTTGGAGGTTCATTTCAACTCAGCAAACATTTGTTTTGGTCATTGGCAGTGTTCAGGCACGGTGCTAGGTGCTGGGGAATGTATGGGATCCAGCCTACTCATTACCTGGAGGAAGGTAATACCTAGTTAGGGAGTCAGGCTCATGGACCTGTAATTCCAGTTTAAACTAGTTAGGACCAGAGGAAGGGTCTTTGGCCCCAACTTTGGCTTTAGAGAGCACATCCTAGAGGAAGTGCCCCAGTGAGTCATGAAGAGTGATAAGAGGTAGCCAAAGATGGGAAGGGCTTTCCGGGAGGTAGGAAGAGATAGCAAAGGCCCGGGGTGGGTGGGTGCGGGGGACAGCGTGGAGGGTGAGGGGAAACTGAAAGCAGCTTGATAAGATGAAGGAGGAAAGGGCAGCGTGGAGGCTGAAGCTGCTGAATGAGGTGAGGCTTACATGCCTTCCCGGGGAATGTGGGCCCTTGGAGGAGCCTAGGAAGGGACTTCTGTGGTCTGAGCATCCTAGTGGGACCGTTCTGATTGCAGAGTGGAGGGTGGATTGGGGGCGGGGCGGGGCAGCAGCACGTCACAGCCAGGAAGACTGAGGGGAGGCTGTGGCTCTAGTCCAGGTGAGAGGCAATGAGGACAAAGGTGGGGCTATGGTGGTTGGGGTATGCGGGGTGGATTAGAGGGAAAGGAGGAGATACGGGCAGGCTTTGGTGGAGACATGAGGGACAGATCCACGGAAGGGGGCTTTCAGGGATGTTGGGACACAGGACAAAGATACTGTTCAGGGACCTGGGCACTGATTCTGCTTCCTGCTCTCCCCACCCGCACCCCTCAGGGTGATGATGTGTCCTGAATGCTGAGTTCCGTTCAAGGACCAGAAGATCCCCATGTGGGCGAACCCTTCCCTAAACAGAAACACAATGAATTTTGGGCTAAATTCTCAGTTGGTGATGTATGCTTGTGTGTGTATGAAATGTAAAAGGCAGTGATGTACAAAAATTGCCTTCTCAACACTCATGGGACCCTTGGGGGAAGAGTGCACCATGTCAAGTATTTGGCTTGTGAAAATCTGGGGCCCAGGAGTAAGGGGTGGGGTAAGGAATGAGAAAAAGATATGCAGCATCTGTGCCTACTCTGTGTATGGCCCCAGCAAGTTTTATAACCTTGACTGAGTACGTGATGAATTTCTAGCAGGTATCTGTGTGCTGTCTCTTCTAATTGAGTCTGTAACCCCCTGGCAAGCCTGCTCTTTCATGCTCTCCCAATTCCTGCAGATCATCTGTTCAGGGGAGCAGTTTTCCTGAATCCTGTACCAGTTTGAGAGTACTCTGTACAAGGTGTATCATTTACAACATGCTGGGTTATCTGATTATCTTGTTCATTTCCACTCACAGTCCCACGAGGAAGGTGTCGACCACCATTCATGGCGATTGGAACTGTGTTTCCAAGAGGTTAAGTAACCCGCCCAGCTCACAGGCTATTGGAGGGAGGGAGCTGGGAATCAAATCTGCATTGTCGGACTGTTTTTCCATCACGTGGAGTTGCAGTTACCGTCATGGATACCAGTAGGGTAGAGTTTCTGTTTGGAGTCTTCTTGGAAGGACTAGAACGAGTGAAAAACTGCCCCATAGTCAAATCCTCGGAACCCCCAAAATTTGCATCCTGCAAATCTGCCCCTCCCGCCACCCGTGAAGCCCATTCTGCTTGTCCCACCCTGGTGAGACTTTAAAGCTGATCCCTGAGCTGAAATGACCAGATGGAGTGAGCAGTATGTATTATTATTTAATAAAGCATGTGTTGTTCCCGACTTGGCAATGCAGCCAAGTCGCTGTTCTAGCAGGTGGTGGGTAACTGGACCCAAGCCCCCTGATCCTGGCTCAGGAACTCCCTGGTCCAGCCTTTGATAACAGAACAAGAGGAGAAAACAGTGACACAGGACACTTCCTGTCCCAAAGGGGATGTGATATAGGACACCTGAAACAACAGGCAGAAGAAAAGCTTCACTAGAGCTGCTTGGGGAGAGCTGGCCCCAGGCTGCCCTCCATGGGTCATCTAAGATCTCGTGAAGAGTGGGATTGGGCCAGCTCTTTCAGTGGAGTTCCGCTCAGTGGATTATCACTTGTGCTCTGTGGGTTAGGCACAGGCTCACCACTGACATCCCAGCTCCTGCCCTTGTGAAGGGTGTGTTCCAGGGATGGGGACCAACAAGCAACCAGGCAATAAAAATTAGAATGTCGAGGTTTAATTTTTTTATACAGAAAGGAGAGGGCTTATGGGAGCCCAGATGAAGTGTTCCTAAATTATCCTGGAGAAATCAGGGAAGTCTTCCTGGAGGAAGAGGAATCTAGGTTGGGAGCCGAAGGGCGAGTAGGAGTTTGACCATGCACAGTTGCACAGGCTCCAAATGTCATAGGTAGAAAAGAAACAGGAAAGATTAAGCTGACTAATTTGAATAAAAATAGAAAATTAAAACTTCAGTGCTAGTCTTTCCCCCTCCACCAGTTCTGTAGCTCACTATTATTAGAGGTATAATCCACATACCGTGTGGGGGCAGGCACAACGTACTTGGGCTTATGTTTGATTGATGGTCTCTGGGCTAGATGTATGCAAATGAGAAGGCTTTTATTTTGTAAGGTAAAATGTCTGGAAGCAAGAGTCCCAGATTAAGATCACCCAACATCATTTTGATTTTTTTTTATGCTGGTGCATATCCAACCAGTAATTCAATTCAGGGCCCTAAAGTGACCTGTTTGAGACTGTCACGAGTCCACGTGGGTTGTTTGATGCAGTGGAAATGGAGAAAGTCAGGGAGTTTGGGTATTTCAGTCATAATCTCCACCCTGCCACAGGCTATTCATATGATCTTGGGTAAATCACATCACTTCAACCAAAAATGAGAAGTAAAACTCTTTTGTTTATTTATACATCTATTAGTTTATTCCCTCCCACCCCCCACAGCTTTTTACTTTGAAAAACCTAAAACCTACAGAAAAATTGCAAGAATAGAACAAATGCAGTATGTCAGTGTGTGTAGACATAAACAAATATATTTATTTTTGCTGGACTTTCGAAAGTAAGTTGCAGACATCATGGCATTTCCCTCCTAAGGTATTTCAGCCTGCATCTGTGTATTTTTCTAGCTTAGAATGGTGGAATTATCAAACTCAGGAAATTTATCATTGGTACAATACTCTTCTCTGATGTACAGTCTGTGTCACAAGTTCCCTTATGGTCTCAGTCTTGTCCTTTATTATTATAAATTTTATTTCTGATCCAGTCTAATCAAAGACAGATGGCATTCAGTTGTCATTCTCTGGTGCGCTCTGATCAAGAATGGTTCCCCAGCCTTGTTTCTTGGCTGAGTGGACATTTTGGAGGTGTCCGCAACAGTCGTTTTGCAGAGTCCACAGTGTATTCATTCGACGGTTGGCAGTGATTGGACAGCTCCTGTGCGCTGGGCACTGTGCTGTTGGTAGGAAAACATCGCCATCAGGGCCAGTGAGGTCTTTTTCCTTTCGGAGCTCACAGTCTAGTGGGAGAGCGTAACGAGAAATACGCAAATTGTAGAAAAGTGGAAAATGCCGGGAGGGACTGGAGAGAATTCCTGGTTGGGGCACGCATCTGAAAAAGAAAGAAAATAGGCCTAAGATGAGGCTGAGTGGGAAGAATCTTACTTCTGATGATGCGACTAAGGAAGGCCTCTGAGGCAGTGATATTTAAGTTGAGATCCAAGAGATGCGAAAGTGCCAGCAGGAGGCAAGTGGTGATTTCATTCCTGGCGAGGGAACAGCAGGTGCAAAGGCCTGGAGGCTGGGGCATGTTTGGCCTGGTGGAGGAACTGAGCAAAAGGGCATTTTGACTGCAGAATGGTGAGCAGGGGGCAGGGGGGATGAGGTGAGCTTGATGCCTTGGGTAAGGGCCAGATTATGGGGTGGCTTTTCGACTTCAAGTTAGATGCAGTGGGAGCATCAACTTGGAGAGTTGATAACTGGGGCACCTCGTGTGCTGAGGCATGTTTTATAAAGATCACTGGCTGCTGTTTGAAGCATGTCTGAGGGTGGTCGCCAGGTTGGAATGAAGTCTCCTACACAAATTGAAAATAGTTATACATTGAAGGTATTGTTTGCAAGAACTTAGAGGTACCACAAAAGATGATTGTAAAAATTGTCAGTTATTTTTGTATTTGAAATTAGACCTGAGTAATATCTGACTTGGCCTTGCAGAGAGCTTGGTGGAGACATGTCTTATTTCCTCATCTTGTCTTTGGCTTGTCACTGATGGGAGCTGACAACCTCCCGCCCTAGAAACAACCCAGTGGTCCTGTTGCCTCCCAGGCAGCTTTTAACTTGGTGGTGGGCTATCGTCTCTGGGGAAACCTGCCTCCTCTGGCTGTGGGGCTCTTGCCTCCCACCTGCTCTTATGCCAACCCCTTCCCAGAGCCCACCCAGCTTGCTTCAGGTCCTTTAAGTGGACCACACTGGAATCAAACCAAAGCTTAAGAGGAAACAGGACAGCAGTCATAGTGAGGTACCAGCCTCCTTCTGGGCACTGGCTGTACCCTCTGCTGGAATGCTTTTCCTGCCCCACTCTCTTGCTACCCTGGGAAGCCTTCCTTCCCTGACCATACTCCTACGCCTGATCACCTTATTACATGCATGCATGGGGCTATCACTTTCCTTCAGAGTACGTGATTCTGTTTTTTTTTTTTTTTTATTATTTATTTGTTTATTTGGCTGTGCCGGGTCTTAGCTGTGGCACGTGGGATCTTTAGTTGCGGCCTGCGAACTCTTAGTTGCGGCATGTGGGATCTAGTTTCCTGACCAGGGATCGAACCCCGGGCCCCCTGCATTGCGAGCACAGAGTCTTAGCCACTGGACCACCAGGAAAGTCCCCGTGGTTCTGTTTTGAATAATGCATGCATGAATGTATGTGATCATTTGATTACTGTTTCTCTCTCCTACTTGGCTATAAACTCTGTGAGGGGCGGGAACATGTCTGCGGTTGCTCTTCACATCACCCCAGTGTACCCCATGCTTAACACTTGGGCGGTCGGGTTCTGCGGAGAACTGCTAGGCACAGATCGAAGCGTGGGAAGCCTGTGCGTGTGGGCGGCTCCCGAAGGCTGGAAGGCAAGGCTCTTTCTCCTGAGGACCCGAGCTAGTCTGTTGTTGACAAATCCTCTGCAGACTTCAGAGAATCCAGTAAGATGGAAATGAGAGAGGGCTGGAATGCTGAACATCAGAGAGTGTTGGGAGATACTGGGCAGTTCCTGTCCTTCTGAACAGCAGGAACCCAGGACACCTGAAGTAATAGCCACCCTTTTACCTCCTGTGGGAGGAGGCCACAGGGCACCTCCCTCTTCATTTCACTGATCTCACTCCCACCTCTCAGCTTTTACATCTTGGCTCCTATTCCCCCTGTTGGGATTTTCTAGAGAGGAGCCGGGGTGTGTTTCATTTTTCTGTTCTACGCCAAGTCTTGGCTAGGGAGAGGAAGCTCTGCAATCAGGAGTGTTTTCCCTCCTTGGCTCCTTTGTGAGGACACTGCTCTGAAAGAATGCCCCGTTTTATTGAAGACCCGAGCCAGCCTCAGCATGAGCCCTTATTTCACTTGGATTGTATTTATTCCCAAACGGTGCTGGGCAAACGCTTCTGTGTCCCCACTTCCCTGGGCTGTCCTGCTGGACAGCCTTTTCAATGAAAGCTTAGAATCCACGTGGCAGTGGGTGAATAACTCAGGAGCTGTGTGGAGATGGGGTGGTGACAAGATGGAGGGAGGGTCTCTTCTTGGGTGGTCCCAGACTGGGATGCCAGCATGAGTACCCAAGTAGCCTTTCTCCTTGACCTCCCAATAAGAATAAAATAGCAACAGTCAGAGGTCAGAGTCTCAGATGTCTATGAAGATGAGGCAGGTGGAGCTCTCCTATAGTTGAAGGCTGTATTCTCTAGTTAGCCCCAGTCTCCACCACTCCCTTTTGCCCTGAAGATAAAAATGACTGTTAGTTTTAAAGGAACAGCCTTCTTAGGTGGTCACACATCTTAGTTTCTGTTTTGGTTGTTAGGTGTTTTGGGTGGGAGCTATGGTGAACCAGAAAGCTTGTGGCTACTCAGGAGGGCAGCTGCCTCAACTCAAGACAGTTGTTGCCTTGTGAGAAGGTGGACCCAGTGTCACCAGATAAACTGGGTTTTCAGGAGAAGCTAGATATCTGGATTTGTATGTAAAATTTTCTAACTTCTAAATGTTGACAACAAACCCATGTTTTGGAAAATTCCGTGTGGGTCAAACAAAGCTTACCTGTGAGTTACCTTTTGACCAAGGGTTGGCAGTTCCCAGATCAACGCAGGGTGGGTCGTCAGGAAGGTTCCATTGCTTTGGATGGTAGAACCCGAGCAAATGGGTGTAGATGAGAGAAGGATTTAAACCTAAAGTAGAGCTGCAGGGAAGCCACACAGGTAGTGGAGGGAGATGGGCTTTAGTCCAGGGAGGCCCCATCAGTCTACCTCACTGTGCCTCCGATTTCCAGTGTGTGAAATGGGACCAATGGCGTTTGTTTCTTAGAGCATTTATGGGTGCTCTCTGCGGAGCTCAGTAGCTGTCACCCCAGCAGGTGTTCCTTCAATGTGCTAAAACCGCACTTGGCATGGCCCCTGGGTCTTCCTGCTGTTTTTTTGTTTTTTTGTTTTTTTTTTTTTTTTTTTGGT